>NC_045699.1:29915910-30221009 GCF_009834535.1 Camelus ferus
TTCAGTTTTGAGGAAACCTATTGAGCCAGGATTGCAACAGGATTTTGCGTTTGGAGTATATAATAACATGATTTTGCGATTATTGGGGTTTGGATTCCTTTGGGAAGATCTGTGTTACTAAATGTAATAAAAAGTCCCACCTGTCTTGCTTCAGTTTATTATTCCTTTTCATAGTTGCAGATCTAGCAAAGCTTGGATTGTATTTTACGAGCATGATTCACAGGGTCTGCGTTTACAGAGGCTCCAGGGAAAATCTTGGGGGAGTCTGGGCCCTCCAAATAAAAGCCACCGTACAATAAGGCCATTTCCCTACGGCCACCTGACTGACGCAAAGTTAGCTGAAGCCTACAGACCTTTAATTATTAATAAAAATTTTAAAATGAGAGTGTACATGATATGTTTAACATACAAGAAGGAGGTGACTTTTAAATGTATAATTGGAGAGGACTGAGAGGTTATGTGTGCAAGTTCAGCCTGGCCTCTGAATGCCTGGCCACTCCTACTAATGGCCATGACTCTACCTGATTAGTTCCATTAAAGGAGCCCTGACCTCTCTGAGGGTAGCTTAAGAAAAGGACTTGCCTTCTCATCCAAGTGTAACCAATGAACCTACTAGCGCCGCCTGACGGAAGTGCTGTTCTCTGAAGGGGGACCCATCCCAGCATTCCTTGGGAAAGTGCAGGTCTTGGCGAGAACCCCTCCCCTATTCTCATGTACTGGAAACGCTGCTGCAGTGAGCAGAGGAACCCAGCAACTCCTTGGGTCTGCTCTCCCAGCTTCTCCACGTGGGGTGGCGAGGCAGCAGTAGTTATGTTGTTCATCAGAAGAAAGCGCCTATGCTTGGCTTTACCCTCGAAACTAGGAAATTCAGCAAATTCAGTGTCATGCCTAGGACAAGCGCTTTTCCCTGGTGCAAGTGGCTGGCTGGCTTATCGGAGCTTCTTCAGCAGTCTGAAACTTCCCCCTCGGGATTCTGTATCTTTAGAGTGATCCTGCAGCACCCCGTAAGTACATATTTTTATATTTATAAAAATTTATTTCTTCCTTTTTCTTATCTTGATTTTAAAAGTACCCTGTAGCTCATAGTGTAATTATCAACTCTCCTCATCATTCACCCATGAGAATCACCTGCTGGGGCTCGTTTGCTCTCTGTGGTGACCACAGCTTTGCCTCTCCAAGACCATGCAGGTCCATAGGACAGACGATACAGCATCAGGCATGACTGGGTTTGCTTTGTGTGTGTGGGAGGATCATCTCAATTCCAGCACTCTGAGATGACAGCCCTGAGGGCCACCACGCCTGCCCCAGAAATGGTGTGGGGATTTGGGGGCTGTTAAGCTGTGGAGACACCATGAAAGATTTTCAAACAAAGAGAAAGGAGGGAGACCTCTGGCAAGGCAGAGCATTTGCTCAGAGGTAAGAGAGCTGAGATGCTCATGAGGGGTTTCGGGCCTTTGGTTTGCGATTGGTTGGGGATGCTTTTGAACCAGCCAAGGTATGTCACTGCATGTCCTCCGTCGCATGGGGTGGGGTGAGGTGGTTTATTCTAGGTTCTTCCACAGAGGAGGCCAGGGCAAGGGCAAGGTTGAGGGGCTTGGGAGAGCTGCAGTCTTTTAAAGACCTTACCGACTAACTTTGGGAGGTCTGGAGTCCCAGGAGGGAGATGCAGTAAAGGTTTTCCTCCTTCCTGTCCACCACCCGCCCTTTGATTCCTGTGTTTAGTGCTTCGGTTTGCCAGTTGCTGTATCAATGCTTCACAAGGGCTTTCTAGTGTAGTCGCTGTTAAGATTGAGGACTCGGGAGTGAGAACACCTGGATTTGAATCCTGGTTTTGCCATTTACTGGCCGAGTGACGTGGGCAATTAACCTTTTTTGTGTCTCAGTGTTTGTGTGAAATGGAGGCAGTAATAGCATCTGCCTCATAGTGTTGTCGTAAGTAGATGAGTTAACACACTTAAAGCACTTTAAATCAGTGTCAGGCACAGAATAAGCACTCAGTAAGTGTTAGCTGCTGTTATTCTCGCTGTAATTATTGACGAAAGCATTTTTCCTTTTTTTTTTTTTTTTTGCTGGAGACGCTGAGGTTCAGAAAAGCCAGTGCGTGTCAGAGCCAATTTCCAAACCTGGTCTGTCTTGTCTCCAAATAGCCTGTTCTTTCTAACACTTTCTGCCACCCTTTGGTTGTCACCTGATTGTCCCTGAAGCTTGTGCATAATTCAACCTATATGGTTTGGGGAAAAAAAAAATCGGAGTCCTTCAGCAGAGTGACAGGGTAACTAAGGTCTCTTGACGGAAGTTGGAACGAGTCTTAACCACTTCTTGTTTAGGCCAGTAGAAGATACTTTCTGCTCTTATTTCCTGTCATTGGAATATTATGTTTGTAAATAGCATTTTTAGGAAGCCATTCCCCTTCCCCCACCCCAAAATAAATATCCCTGTTCCTTTTCCTCCAGGAACTGAGACTCATTTAAATTGGTATCTTCAACAGAGGTAAATACCACACCTATTTTAGTGGGATGACTTTCAGGAACAGACTGTGTGTGATAGGTGTCACTGCTGGAAGTGTCGGATTCATGGTGAGAACTCCTCATCATGGAAGCTCATTTGTCGTTGTATGAGGGAAGGTCAGCGTGGCGAATGATGACAGCCTTTGTTCATTGAGTCATGTGGTTCCAGCCCTAACCATTAGCTGAAGTGATTCTGCAGCCTCGCATCTAATTACTTTGTTTGTACTTAGTAAGCCCTTTCTGTGTGCTCAGTATTTTCCTGTGCCCTGTGGGGTATGGGGCGAGGTATGCTAAGGAGTGTAAGATACAACTCG
Organism: Camelus ferus; assembly: GCF_009834535.1. NCBI lineage: Eukaryota > Metazoa > Chordata > Mammalia > Artiodactyla > Camelidae > Camelus > Camelus ferus. The sequence goes on from NC_045699.1 coordinate 29,918,732, forward strand.
TGCCCTTCTGGAGTCTCTGGACTTAGTCAGGCAAAGAGATGTTTCAAGTGTGACTATCAAAGGGTGTTGCAAACTCAAACACCTTCGTGACCAGGCACCATTTGTAACTGTTAGAGGCACTGGGGTTTGAAATAATGGTGAGTGATGGGGACTGGGGTGAAGTGGAGAATGTAACCCCACTCCCTCCACTTCCCACAAGGCATGCAAGTTCTTCAAATTCAAATCTAAAACGACAGAGGCTCTCTAGCCACATGAAGCCGGTCTGAAGCTGAATCTTGCTTACGGCCACCAGTTTCATCTCTTATTAAATAACATGAAATAGAGACGTTGATTTACAGTGAAGTTTGTGAAACTCAATTTCGTGGTGTAGTAATCGTCTCATGTTGATTAACTTAATATTAAGTAAGATTTGATTAGGTACTAAGATACTTACTGTTAGTTCTCTAGGTCCCATGAGGTAAGAAATAGTGGGGTCTTGGGGCTGAGGACCAAGAATGTATTTTTAACATGAAGGATTAGGTAGGCCACATGGAGAAGAGGTTTGTGAGAAGCAAGGATATTGGAATCTAATGAAGGATGTGTGTATGGGGAAGAAGGACATTTCTCCCAGGTATGTCTTCTGAAGTGTCTTAAACATTAGGCCTGGTATTTTAGACTTTGTGCTGTGGACAATAAGAAGCCAGAGTTTGGGGATAGGAAAGCAGACCATTAATATGATGGTCTTGTTCAGGGTGGTTTGGGAGTGGATAGGAGCTGGCGGCAGGGAGACTATGACAAAGCCATTGAAGAAATCTGGGAAACTGGGTAACAGAGCCTGGACCTGGTGGGAGGGTCATAGAGAAGAAAGGGGCTCATAAAACATTGGGAGTGGGAAGAAATCCTCAGGCAACTTACTTTAATGGTGCTTTAACAGTGTGGGTGTGGAAGGAGGGGGAGTCTGACTCCTTTAAGGAAGAAACTGGTAAGTCAGCTGGCCTGGGCTGTGTTGCAAAGTGAAGGAGAGCTATTTAATCACCAGGAATGAAGTATTGTTTGAGAGAATAAATCTGCAGATATGAGGACACAATGTCCTTCATTTCCTAGATTCACATTCTTTATGCTATGAGGTGAGATGAACTCAAGATTAAGAGAATAAAATAGGAGGCCAAATAAAACCTTTTGAGGAGGGACTGTGTGTGTGTGTGTGTGTGTGTGTGTGTGTTGTGTGTGTGTGTGTGGTAGGGACAGAATAGGGAAGGCTCAGAATCCCTGGGAGGTGGGGTTGCCCAGGCTCAGAGGCAATGGGGGATGACTTCTCTTAGATTTAGCTGTTTTTGTCTGTTTGTTTTCCCTCTGAATCTTGTTTTCATTGTGAAGTTCTCATTGTTGTAATATGATTTAGTGGGTTATCAAAATACACATTGTTTTTTCAAGAATTAATGGGAAGAGAAAATGTAGGGCTGCACCACTGCCAGTTATTCATGTCTGTACAGAGGCTAAGTCTTGGGCCACCCGCTTCACAGAGAGGCAGCACTGTCACTTGGGCTCACACCTGAAGCCCTCACCCACCAAAGCGGAGGGATTAGAATAAGTGAACGAACCTCCATAGACCTGCCTTGCACCCTCAAACCTCTAGAAATTGCTATGAACCTAGGTTGCAGTGGAAATAATGTTGATTTTGAAGACCCAACACCCTATTTAGGAAAGACAGACTGTAGAATAAATTTACAAGGTTGATTTTGGATAAGTTCAGTTTAAAAGATGCTGGAAGGGCCAGAGGGAAAAATATGTATTAGAAGTTGGAAGTGTGGATCTGAAGTTCGGCTATTGTGAGTAGTGTTGCAGTGAACATGGGAATACAGACATGTCTTCCAGAGAGTGATTTTGTCTCCTTCACATATAAACCCAGGAGTGGGACTGCTGGATCGTATAGTAGTTCTGTTTTCTAATTTCTTGAGGAACCTCCATGCTGTTTTCTGTAATTGCTGTATCAGTTTGCATTCTCACCACCATGTTGCTGCAAATGGCATTATTTCATTCCTTTCTATGGCTGACTAATAATCTATTGTGTGTGTGTGTGTGTGTCTGTCTGTCTGTCTGTGTACCACATCTTTATTGAATCATCTGTCATTGGACGTTTAAGTTGCTTCCATGTCTTAACTATTGTAAATAGTGTTTCTATGAACATTGGAGTGCACGTATCTTTTTGAATTAGGGTTTTCTCTGGGTATACGCCCAGGAGTGGGATTGCTGGATTATATGGTAACTCCAGTTTTAGTTTTTTAAGGAATCTGCATACTGTTTTCCATAGTGGCTGCACCAATTTACATTGCCACCAACAATGTCAGCATGTTACTTTTTCTCCATACCCTCTCCAGCGTTTATTAACTGTAGACTCTTTAATGATGGCCATTTTGACTGATGTGAGGTGATACCTTGCCGTACTTTTGATTTGCATTTCTCTGATAATTAGCAATGTTGAGCATCTTTTCATGTGCCTATTGCCTATCTATATGTCTTCTTTGGATAAATGTCTATTTAGGTCTCCTGCCCAGTTTTTGATTGGGTTGTTGTTGTTATTTTGTTGTTGTTATTGAGTTGTGTGAGCTGTTTGTATATTTTGGAAATTAAGCTGTTGTTTTTCACGTTTGCAAATATTTGTTTCCCAGTTACGGTTTCAGATCTCATGTAAGTGTCTAATCCATTTTGAGTTGATTTTTGTGTATGGTGTAGGATAAGGGTCCAGTTTCATTCTTTTGCTTGTAGGCGTCCAGTTTTCCCAACATCATTTAGTGAGGAGACTATCCTTTCCCCGTTATATGTTTTGGCTTCTTGGTTGAAAATTAATTGACCATATATGCATAGGTTTATTTTGGGGCTGCTTATTCTGTTCCATTGATGCGTGTCTGTTTTAATGCCATATCATACTGTTTTTTAATTACTATAGCTTTGTAATATAGCTTGAAATCAAGAAATGTGATGCCTTCAGCTTTGTTCTTTTTTCCAAGATTACTTTGTCTATTGGAGGTCTCTTGTGGTTCCATAAAAATTTTAGGCTTGCTATTTCTATTTCAATGAAAAATGCCATTGGATTTTTGATAGGGATTCCATTGAAACTGTAGATAGCTTTGGATTGTATGAACATTTTACAATGTTAATTATTCCAATTCATGAACATTTATTTGTTTATATCTTCAATTTCTTTGTATTTATTTGTATCTTCTTCAATTTCTTTCCTCAGTTTTGTACAGTTTTCATTGTGGAGATCTTTTACCTCCTTGGTTAAATTTATTCCTAAGTATTTTAATTCTTTTTTGGTGCTATTGTAAATTACATTGTTTTATCAATTTTTTCTCCCAGTAGTTTGCTGTTAGTGTATAGTAAGAAACACAACTGATTTTTGTGTATTAATTTTGTATTCTGCAACTTTACTGGATTTGTTTATTAGTTCTAACAGTTTAGTGCCTGCAGCGGTTAGGTGTTAGGTCAATATCTTCAAAGAAACTGGACCTTTTTTTTTTTCCCTTAGATTGTCATCTCTGTGAAAGGTGATGGTGCTGTGGCTGGCTTCCTGGAGTGATACAGGCGCAATCTTCTTCTTAGTGCCAGAAAAGCCTGAATCTGCCTTATTGTTTGTACTTCTAATTTTTTTCTCATCTAGTGCAAGTGGCATATTTTTTTAACTTAACTGACCTCTCCTGACTGAGCAAAGAGCCTTGAGTTCATGTGTGCTTAATGTGAAGTTGACACATTCTTGTCCGTCTTAATCTTTCTGATTAAATTAGGAAATGGGGGATTAGTGTGTAAACTCTGGGAATTAAAGCCAACTGCTGTGCTGGGAAGACAAAAGCACCTGTTGGAAAAGCTCATCCAGTGTCCTCTGTTGCAACCAGGATTGCTTTTATTCATAGTATAACTGTGAGTTACACAGTAACACTTCTTTGACACTTGTCTGAACCACCTGGTTTCCTAAAGACTTGGGCACTTCATAATCCTTGTATTCATTTTGGAGAACCTTTTTTTTCCCCCTTCCCCAAAGACCTCAGCTCAGACAAACCTTTCTGCTGGCCTCTCGTTATTCTTGCCAGGCTAAAGTAATGACCTTGGAAACACAACACAAGGACTCCTTAAATGAAAGTTACATTTGAATGCTTGGAGGAAGGTCAAAGTCATCATTAATGTGCATGCCTTCTAAAATCAACATCAAAATTTAAACCTAAAATCTAATCTAAAACCTAAATCTCAAATCTAAAACTTGCATGCCTTCAGCACTTAGTTTAGGCTTGTCTGTGAAATGAAGCACCTGTGCCTTGACGGAGTGGTGCCTTTCCTCCTCCCGTCTAGGGACCACTCAGTTCATTTCAATCAGTCTTGCCTTCACCTTAGACAACATACTTTTCTCGTGGGCCCAGACAAGATAAAGCAGACCCCCTGGCTGGTGCCAGGCGTCCAGACGCCTCATTTCTTCCCCTGGCAGCCAGACCTTTGACTCTGAAATACCAGGTGATATAATCCTGCTTTGCATTCCCGCAGATGTCCTAGAGTGAGGGTACAGAATGTGATATCCTTGTGTCCTTGCTGACAGCTTTCCTGTCTGCACGAGTCACGGAGGAACGGCAGCTCCCAGAGCCTCCAGTCTATCAGAAAAAGGCAGCTTCTCAGAAGGAAGACAGGGGTGGCTGGGAGTGGGGTTGGGATTGGAATCCAAACTCTAACGCTCAGGAGTTTGGTTGATTCCGCCTTTTAGTTGGAGGTTTTCTTTTCTGTCTTTTTGTAAATGGTACTTTTGTGGGGTAAGCTCTTCTCTAGGTAATATCCCAGTCCTGCTCTCAGGAGGCCCCAGCTTTGCAGCTCCAGGCTGCTGAGGCCTTCTAGAAATCAGTGGAACTTCTCTGGATGAGATCATTGCTTTCCTTTCCCCTTTACTCCAACGAGAATCGCAAACATGATACTGGTTTTTATCTTGGCTTTGGGAGTTTACTAATAACTGTTCTGAACTCTGTAATAACTTCAGATTGGCAGATGAAATGGAGATTTGTAGATTTGTACAAGTGTCTCTGAAACTACAAGTGTCTCCTGGAGAGAGAGCCTAGTGGGAGAAGAAATGGGACTGTGTGGTTAGATCTTATTGCTTGCTTAGGAGTTTTGTGGTATTATGTAGCCTAGGCCTTTGAGAAATGTCCCCATTCATCTCCATCCATGGTCAGTAATCTCTTATACTTAGGGGCAGTCGGCTAATTCAATATATATGATCCAATATATTGTTCCCATAGCTAATTTAACAAGGCTGACTTCTGGTTGTTTATATTATATGGTTTTCACTTAAAAAGCCCAAGATGGCAGGGGAAGAAGGCACATTTACTAGCATAGGCAGTATTAAAAAGCCCCTTGTGGGGCCCAGAACAAAGTCTCCTTCCAGCAGGTGGCAACAGTTGCGTGAGATTCACAGCCAAGATGGCACAAGTGAACTTCCTGTCATTCTGTAACCTCAGGACATGTGAAGGGTGCTGCATGAATGTGCATCTGCCCCCTCCCATGCAGCCTGAGTATCGCAAACCCCTCTGTCTCAGACAATAGAAAAAGACTGAGTCTTCTTTTTGCTTAGCCCCCACATGATACCTTACAGGACAAAATATTCTGAATCTTATACCATTTAAAGGAGAATGTCCCATTTTCAAAAAGGGGTTTCCCCTTTATAGAATGGGAGTTATTAAGTCTCACTAGATTGGATGTACTCTGCTGTAATAACCCAGCTAACCTCAAATGGTGAGAACAGTCCTTAATCACTTCAGTGAATACAAATACAGAGTATCAATCCTGTTGCACAGAACCTTCTAGCATTCTGCCAAGGCTCCGCATGACCATTTCCTCTTTCTGTTCTGGGAGGGAAGATTCTGTAACATCTGTAAAACCAGCACTGCTGCTGGCCCACTGCCTGATTATAAGCCATGGTTTCCTCAGGCTGTTCTCGGAATGGGGTGTGTTTAATAAAGGGCCTTGTACACAGTGGGCTCACAAAGATTTGTTGAAAAATAATTAGCTAGAGCTGGTAACACGATTCCTCTGAAAAAGAGTATATTTTGGGCAAAGTCAAAGTCATATGGGGGCCTTCCTCAGATGCATGAACTCTTCCAAACAGATCTAAGGAGTTGTGTTGTTGGGTATTTTAGTCCATGTTGCCAAAAGAGGAAATTATTCTGAGTTAGTATGGCCAGGTAGCGGTAAGCATTTCTATGAGATACTTTACTCTCTCAGCGGGGCCTAGGGAGCTGTCCATGCCCTTGTTTTCTATCACAGACGAGTGAGTCCACCCAGCAGAATACTGTCACAGCTCAGGTTCTAGGCAGAACTGTGCCATCTTTAAAGAGCTCCCTGAATATAGCTCTCTGTATTTTGTAGTCACATTTCAGAGGGCAGGGTTGGTCCTTCAGTGAAAGCAAGTCACCCTCATATTGAGATAAGACTATCTCCCACTTTAGTATTTCGAACCAAATTCTACCTTTCCTTTCATCTCAGTTATAAGTGTGGGCAAACTGTTCACAGGGGTACTGTTATTTCAGCCTTATAATCCCCACTGATTAGCATGAAGAATCTGATTACTGTTCCTCAAGCCCTGCTTTTTCATTCTGGGGTATAAACAGAGCTTTGAAAACAATAATCCGTGTACAATCTGAATCAACTGTCCAGGTCTCCACCTTCTCACACCCATCCAGGTGAGTGCGATAAAAGAGCAGATAAAGGAAGAAAATGGAGGGGAAGAAAGAATGACGGAAATGTTTATTCAGAATGGAACATTGTTCTCGTTTATGAGTTAACAGCACAGTGTATTAAGAGGCTGGTTACAAACTCACTTCAAAATGAGGATGACCTGCAGTTCACGAACAGCTCTGCCAACTCCAGTGCCTCAAATCGGAGCAGCCTGCCAAGGGGGTAGAACCATTCAGCCCACGATAAATCACTGATTCAACAGTATATTTAGAATTACTTCCTATAAACACCACCAGTATTTTCATTTTAAAATTCACATTGAATCACTGGTCAGAATTTTATGTTTACATGACCATTTGGTATCAATTCTCTTGTAGATTTCAGGTGCAAGTTGTCATCAATACTGAGCATTTATTTACTATTCTGTGATCTTTGGCACAGTTTCTGGTTTCTTAAATATAAAAGCACAGGCTTAAATTGGCTAGTCAATGCTGCAGAAATAGGACTATTTTGGATCTTGGTATATATACAAGTTTATGTTAAGCATTATTTACAAGATGTGAGCCAAAGCACAGACTTTAATATGCTATCTTCACAAATGAGCAGGAGAATGACAGGCAATGGATTTTAATGAGCAGGGGCCAAGATTACTAGACTACTAGTTAGTTAGAACAACCCTCCCTGGAGGAAGAGGTAAGTTTCATATAATGGAAGAATTTCCCTGAACCATTGATACCAATGTCTCATGTCATAGGATTTACTCTGCAAGAATCCAGGGTAGGGACAGTGTGACATGTTTAACCCATCAAACCCATACTAAAATACAACTTAGCTGGTAGCTCGCCACTGTTGTTTGGGCCCTGATGGGTACAAAAGGGCAAAGTACTGTCAATTTTCAGTGGGTATAATTGACCTTGGAAGAATGAAGCCTTCCAGTTGGATAAAAACAGTCAGCCTTATGTGAGTGACACCCTTCTATATAATCTTACACAGAGCTGATACGGATTTTCTCCCAGCAGTAGAATCTGAAGGTTAGAAAAGAATGGCTATGCCACCTCAGAGTATCAACAGAATACATCTCTGCCTTGGGGCTAATACACGGATGTGAAACGATCAAACGACATGATTTCTCATCTGGTGCTCCTAACAGGGGAGTTCTGATAAGCCCCAAAGCAGATTTGGACTGAAATGGCAGTTATTATTCAAGTACAAGGAGAGCTCTTTATTTCACATTGACGGTTCAGTTATGATCTCTGTCAAGTTATATGAAAATAATAAATATATACATATATGTATACCTAGCTCTATACTGAACACTGGGCTAATGGTCACCAGTGTCCCAATACAGTACATTGGAAAAAAAAGAACCCTTCTCCCACACCCATCTTAAAACTGTTAGTGCAGAACTGTGCTGGTCTGTTTCTTTCAAAATAGTTTCTTTGAACCTGGCTGGACATGAGTTCAAAATGGTTAATTTGGCACGTTAACTGGGCAAGGTGAGGGGAGTTGTTTATATGCATTATAATCTTTATAAAAATGTGAAGGTCAAAGGAAATCCATGCCAAAAGAAAGCCTGAGTAGAAATTTGTAGTCAGTGACAGAATATTTTTTAAAAACCCAAAACATTGGTCTGTGCATGAGAAAGCAGTTTCTCTTCGATATCTATTACCTAATTCCAACAGTTACAAATTTAAATATTTCCAACCTCTGCCTCTTATAGAATTTAAAAATTCCAGATAATACAGCTTTCCTTTTAATCAATTTCCTCTCCTCTTACCCCACCCCCAAATCCCAGAACCCAGAGAGCAAAAGCTGTGAATCCAATATAGAAAATAATCCGGAAGTCTGTCTATCAAATCAAATGTACAATTGGCCATTAGTGTTTTTCTTTTCCTTATTTAATGTTTGACTTTGCAAAGAGATGGCTCTCCTGGAGCTGTCCTTCACCATTTCCAGTCTTCTGAAGCCAGGAGCCCTAGAACTGTGAGGTCTGAGTGAACGAGATAGTGTCGGACTTGTCAACGGCAAAGCCTCCGTTGATGTAGGACTTCTTGGTGTCTGAATCTTCATTGTCGAGTGTTGCGGATTCCAAGGCAAAGGGGTTCACGATGTTGACTTCAGATGAAACGTCCATCTGCTCCAGCTCCTTCTTAGAGAGCTTCTCCACGATCCCGGTCCCGAACGCATCACCAAGGACGTTCACCATGGTCCTGAACCGGTCCCTGGGGAGGACAGGGTGCGTCAGAGGAAAAGCCCAGATTTCATTTTCCTTTGATGCTGGAGACAGGAAAGGACCCCAAGAATTCAGTTATGAATTAAGCAAAGCACAAAGTGCTGTCCTTGTGGCTGGCTGACCAGAGGCTCGTCATTTCACAGGCCTGGGCAGAGGTGCTTCATAAAGGTACAGAACGAGCACACAGGCTGCTCTGGGTCTGTGCACCCCATAAGTCACAATGACTCTGCTGAATCTAGTACCAATCTCCCCAAATTCATTCGTCTCCTCCCACAGAAATGTGAACAGTCTTCAAAGATACTTTGGGGGAGCTGAGGGAGGGTCAGGATTCATAAGTCCTTTACCCCAACCCCTGTCTTGTGGGCATTTCTGGGCTCTCTCTTGGCTGAGGTGTGAGAATGTGGATGTTGTGTGGGTGGTATACATACCAAGTGGGGGGGGTGTGTGTGTGCATGCATGTGCGTGCACACATCTAAGTGGTCCTGTGTGCTTAGTGTGTCCCTGGTGTGTTCCCTTCTTCCCACACTAGGTCACTCCATGAACCAGCCAGCAGGGATGCCACTGAGCACAGAGTCAGAAAAACCAGGCCAGCCTGGGACCGGCTTTCTCCTTGTGGGACCCTCAGCCGGTCCTAACTCCCAGACAGCCTGGAGGAGGCTGGTGGTGGGAAGAGGTGTAGGTGGAGAAGGCGTACTGAATACTGGAGCATTGTTGTACATGAATATTCTTGTGAAAAACTACAGCTGTAGGACAGAAAAGGCCAACAGAGCTTACACACATCATTCTGGGTGCCCTTCTGTTATTTAGACCCTGGCATGGACCAGCTAGTGTCTTTTTGTCCCATGGATCATATCAGACCTTTGACTTCTCTGAATGTCTTGGATGTGAAGGTCACTGGTTCCAGGAAAAACCAGGGAAAGGAAAGAAGTGCAGATCCACCATAACCACTAGAAAGAAAGACTGAAGCACCTTCCTCAATAGGTAGGGTATCTTGGCAAGACAGGTGCTACACCTCAGTTAGGCCTTGTAGAACCAGCTAGCTGTCCCAAATGCAGGAGCGTCTGCCTTCTGGGATGTGACTGTATCTTCAATCCCACATGGAATGTTTCTGCTTCCCTTTCTACCATCTCAGCTGCTTCCTGCAAACTACATGACACTGAACTCCCCAGTAAGCCTGGCTGTTTCTGAGCTGACTTCCCCTAATGGCCAGGACACAGAGCCAGAACCAGATGTTGGGAGCTCATTGCACAGAGTGGGTATCAAGGATAAAGCCAGAAACCAGGCTTGTTCTAACTTCAGCTCTGAGGGTCACAAAAGGCATGTTCTTGTGCAGATATTCTGGTGTGTGTGTGTGTGTGTGTGTGTATGAATGAATGAATGAATGGTTGGAGGGAGAGAGAGAATGAATGAATGGTTGGAGGGAGAGAGAGAATGAATGAATGGTTGGTTGAGGCCTAAATGGTTCAACTCATTCTAATCGTAACAAACCTCTTACACTGGCTCCGCCCTTACAACAACCCCAAGAACTAGACAGAATCTTCCCATCTCTCAGATAATGCAGCTGGGCCTCAGTGAGGTTAAGTAACTTGCTCAAGGTCAAACAGCCAAATCAGTGGCTCAAACTCAAATCAGTCTTATCCCAAAGCCTTTGCTTGTGCCACGATCTTGGAAAGGTGGGCTGACGATGGTGCTGACCCAGGGCTGGGAGAGGCTATGGTGGCTGATGGGGTTTGGAGTGTCTGGGCCCTGGCCCAGCTGCTTCACCTATTATTTCATGTTTATCTCATGCCACACCCAGCTCTTAATCTTGAGCATTACCAAGTATAATGAGCTAAGAGAGATCACTGGCTTTTCAAAATTGCTGCTCAAGGTTATGGGGAGTTAATTTTTAAGCATGTTATCAGATGGCCTGGTCAGAGGGAAATTAAAGCAGCAACAGATGGCTCGTCAGGCAATCTGAGGAGAGAATGATGACAGACTGCAGATTCTGCATGGCTGGGAAGCCCACCTTCCCAACCAGCAGAGGCCGCGCTTTTATTCCAACTCACAGGAGCCAGTCGACAGCGATGATCAGGGTGACATCCTCAGCAGGCAGGCCCACGGCACTCAGCACAATCACCATGGTCACCAGGCCAGCCTGGGGCACACCAGCTGCTCCGATGCTGGCGGCTGTGGCCGTGACACTAAAGCAAAAACACATCAGCACCAAAGGAGTTAGACACCCATTTCTCCCTTCAAGGTCCCCGGGCCAAAATGGTTAGTCCTGTTGGCTGACTGCAGTGTCCCTTAATTGGCCAGACAGAATCTGTTATCTTCTGAGCATCAGCTCGGCCTCCTTAGCTGTGGGAAACTGAGGGGAGTATGATCTTCTCCAGGGGGAGATACGGCACATCATTCTAAGGCAAGGAAGTGGAGAAGAACTGCATGAGTGGCACGCACACAAAAAAATGAGCTAGAAAGAGATTTAAGAGGAAGGCAAGAGTTTGCCAACCAGGGTGTTAATGGAGGGCTTTATCCACCCATCCATGGATGAACAAATACGAAGGACCTACCCACCTGCTTTCTTCCTCCCTTGTTCGATCTACTCACCCAACCAGTCATTTATTGGGCACCTAATATGTGCCAGGAATTTACACTGCCATGAAGGATGGTAGCGGGATGGTGGTTGGGGTAGCCAGGAAAGGATATTTCAGGTGAAGGAAAAAGGAATGAGGCAACAGCCAAGTAGATTTCATGCACTCCTCTGATATCACAAGACTCTTGACCTCTCTGGGAGCTGCCCTTTAGGGACACTGAGTTGAGAAATAGCTATGACTCCTGTCCAAGGTACAAGTGTTCCTGACTGTTCCTTTTTGCCAGTGGATGCACTTTGTGCAAAAGGAAGAGGGATCTGGAAACCAGGAGAGGCAGCCAAGTGAACTTCATTACCATGTGTTTAAAAAGATCCCTCTTGGGCCGATAGAATGTGGCACTAGGAATTTTTTTCTTTGGAATGTGCAGTTTTCCATCAGGAACACCTTCCTTATTTAAATCTGGTCATTTTGGAGAAAACAGGGGCTCACCATGCCCTGAAAAGTGCCTGAATTTGAATGAGCTTGAGGAGACCCACTATATTTTCTGGACACATGTTTCATCCTTGGGCCAAGGATCACTGGGTTGACCACTCATGATGCAGACGCTGTCAATTTAAACTAGAAGCATCCCTGATTCTATCCACAAATCCATATTTTGTGGGCTTAAAAAGCCTCAGAGTTCTTACCAAACTGATTCTACTGCTCATTCATCTGCCTAGTGATGTCACAGGTGGTATTTGAGGGCACGGTCAAACACAGGTCACACGAAGTTCTTTGGCAAGTGTGGTTTCCTTCGTGGCTGTGACCACCAACTTACAGTAAATTACAGATTTCTGGGGCTGTCCCAATTCCTCTAAAAGTTTCAGGCTTGCATAACCCTTTCAATCTGTTCTCACTTAAGTAGTCTTTGGAAAAACCTAAGTTTATTTCAACGCTGGTTGAAAACACTTAAACTGAATGCATCAGTGGGTTTTGTCAGAAGTAATTTGTGCCCATACTCACTGATTCCCCCCTGGAAGCCCCAACGGTTAACCACATCCCTATGACTTGAGGCTGGGCTTGAAACTCAAAATCCATTTTTCAAAGAAAACTTTGCCCTTTAGCCTCAACCTTGCTGATTAAACTTCAGCCATTTGACTGGCTCAGGTCTGAAACTTGGGGGTGAAAATATAAAAACCTACACATTCTGCTTGACTATATCTTACTTTGACTTTAGAGGGCTTTTGCAGAAGAAAACACAACAATCATTGGTAGAGAGTTCTTTCCTAGCACTGAGATCTAGTTTTAGTTCAGGCCATTTAACTCTGCTCTCCACGCAGGTTGAGGACTGGGTCGTGAAATAGAGCGAGCTCAGGTTTTAGAGGCCGACAGACCTGGCTCTGCTGTTTTACTTACAGTGTATCCTTAGGAAAGTTACCTCTCTGAGCCTCAGTTTCTTGCCTGTACAATGGGGAACATGTCTACTTTGCACGGCTGCTGCTAACATTAAATGAGGTAATATGTGTAAGGCATCTAGGTGTAGTGCCTGGATGCAGTAGATACTTCAACTGGTGCTATTTCTGCCGCTTCAACTGCTGCTGCTGTGGCTGGTATGCCCCCATCACAAAACAACTACTACTATTACTACTGCTGTCACTGTTTTCCTCTAAGCTCTTTCTAGGCCCCAAATCCCATAATTATCTTCCTTTATAAGAAAATTTATCCCACTTGCAATCCATTGTAACCTTTGATAAGTGAATATTATGACAAAACCACAAAAGGGTATGTTGTGGCTGGATGATGCCTGTTTCTCTGACGTCTAGTCCAAAAGGACCCCAGAAGGAGAGAATCTTTGGGTCTAAAAATCTCTTTAACCATCAACCGCATGATGTACAAGTGTAACTTGTAGAATTACAAAAATCACGCTTCTTATTTCATTCTCTCCCAAGAAGACCCAGAGAGGATTCTTTTAAGTCCATAATTACTCTGGGCTCACAGTTGTTATCTGCTCTGGGCCAGTAGTTATCAGCAAGTCTGATTTAAGAATACACAGGGCAGGGAGAGAAGTTTTCATGTGAATTAATAATTTAGTCTCTAGGTCCAAAGTTTATTCCTCTAGCAGTGAGGTTTTTAAAAAAAAAAGGTTTAAAAAGATCTAGTAAATGTATGGCTGAGGCAGAGATAAAGAATTCATCAGAAAGTGGCAGGAGGTGGGGCTTCAAGATGGCAGAATAGAAGGACACAGAGTCCACCTTCTACCACAAGTACATCAAAAGTACATCTACATGTGGAACAATTCTCACAGAATACCTACTGAACTCTAGCTGAAGATCTTAACACAAGTAAACCTACAAGAATCATCTCCAGGTAACCAGATAGGGTACAAAAAAAAAAGAATCAGGATGGGACCTGCACCCTGGGGAGGGAGCAGTGAAAGAGGGAAAGTGCCCTCACCCTGGGAAGCCCCTTTGCCAGCAGAGAGATCAGCTGGGACAGAAAGGGGAGCTTCAGAGGCTTGGGGAGAGCACAGCAGCCTCTTTGTGGCAGAAGAGTGAGAAACCAGCAAGACGATCTGCAGTCCCCGGTCTGAGACGTGAGCCTGCTGGGGACTGGCTGCTGAAGCTCAGGCTTCAGAGGACAGACCCAGGGAGAGGACTGGGGTTGGCTGTGCAGAGATAGCCTGAAGGGGCTGGAGTGTGGTATGGGCTGAAACTGGGAGTGTGTGCAAAGCAGTCCAGGTCCGCCATAAAAAGCTCCAATGATATTGCGTGAAGGGAGAGGCAGGACCCTGCCATAGCAGCATCCTTCTTGGCTTGCTCTAGAAGGATACAATCCCTGGTGGGTTGCCCCCAAGTGGAGGTGGGGCTAAAATTTGAGCCCTGTCCCAGGTGGCTTGGGCGGATTTACACCAATGGTGCCTTTGTAAACTCACTGCATGCAGGACATCCAAGGAGAATACTTGGTGTTAGCAGTGGGCATGTTCATGCAGAGGCAGGGCTGGGGTTTGCACTGACCCTGTAGCTCACAGCAGACCCAGGTGTGCGACTACGTGCAACTACAGCCAGTGGGTCATGGTGCCTTTGTGAGCACAGTTCCTGAGGATACTGCCTGCATTCCCACAGCTGAGGTGAGGCCAAGGGCAGCACCAACAACGGTGTATTTTGTGAGCCTGCATGACAGGTGACAGGCAACAACACAGAGGGCACTTCCCGGTAGACACCTCTGTGGAGGAATATTCAGTGGCTCCTCTCGCAGTGGAAGCAATCCTAATAGAACAATTAGACTTATTTCCAGTACATTATATCAAAAAAAACAAAACAAAACAAAAAACAGAATATACATTCTTTTCAGGTGCACATGAACATTCTCTAGGATAGATCACATACTCAGAAACAAAACAAGTCTCAACACATTTAAAAGGATAGAAATTATTTTAAGCATCTTTTCTGATCACAATTGCATGAAACTAGAAATCAACCACAGAAAGAGAAATGAAAAAAAGAATGACTGCATGGAGACCAAATAACATGCTGCCAAAAAAAAATCAATGGGTCAATGATGAAATTAAAGAGGAAATTTAAAATACCTTGAGACAAATGACAATGAAAACTCAGCCACAAAAAATCTATGGGATGCAGCAAAAACAATCCTAAGAGGGAAGTTCATAGTGATACAGCCCTTCCTCAAAAAACAAAAATCTCAAACAACCTAACCTACCACGTAGAAGAACCAGAAAAAGAAGAACAAACAAAACCTAAAGTCAGTAGAAGCATAGAGGGAAAGAAATAATAAAGATCAGGGAGGAAATAACTAAAGATTAAAAAATAATAGGAAAAAAATCAATAAAACAAAGAGCTGGTTTTCTGAAAGGGTAAATAAAATCAACAAACTTCTGGCCAGACTCACCAAGAAGAAAATAGGACCTAAATAGACAAAATAAGAAATGAAAGAGAAGCAATGAAAACTGATACCACAGAAATAAGAAGACCATAAGAGAATACTATGAACAATTAAATGCCAACAAACTGGACAACCTAGAAGAAGTGGACAAGTTTCTAAAAACATACAGTCCACCAAAACTGAATCAAGAAGAAATAATTTGAACAGACTGATCACCAGAAGTGAAATAGAATCTGTAATAATAAAAAAAAAAAAAACCCTGCAAATAGAAGTCCAAGACCAAATGGTTTAACTGGGGAATTCTACCAAACATACAAAGAAGAACTTACACTGGTCCTTCTCAAACTCTTCCAAAAGACTGAAGAGGAGTGAATACCCCCAAACTCATTCAATAAAGCCACCATCACCCTGACACCAAAACCAGACAAAGACACTACCAAAAAAAGAAAATTACTGGCCAATATCTTTGATGAATATAAATGCAAAAATTCTCAACAAAATATTAGGAAACCAAATCCAACAACTCATAAAAAAGATCATTCCCTATGGTCAAGTTGAATTCATTCCAGGATCACAATGATGGTTCAACATATGCAAATCAATCAATGCAACATATAGCACATCAACAAAAGAAAGGACAAAAATCACATGATCATCTATATAGATGCAGAAAAAGCATTTGATAAAATTCAATTTATAATGAATTCATTCATTATAAAAACTCTTAACCAAAATGTGTATAGAAGGAACATAATATAAGCTATTTATGACAAACTCACAGCCAACATAATACTCAATGGTGACAAGTTGGAAGCCTTCCCACTAAAATCTGAAACAAGACAAGGATGACTGCTCTCACCACTTTTATTCAACATAGTATTGGAAGTTCTAACCATAGAGCAATCAGACAAGAAAAAGAAAGGAGACACAAATTGGAAGGGAAGATGTAAAATTGTCACTATATGCAGGTGACATGAAACTTACATAGAAAACTCTAAAGACTTCACACAGAAACTACTAGGGCTGATAAATGAATTCAGCAATGTTACAAGCAGGTTTCAAGATGAACACACAGAAATCTGTCGCATTTCTTTACACTAACAATGAAATATCAGAAAAGGAAAGTAAAGAAACAATCCTTTTTAAAATCACATCAAAAAAATACTTAGGAATAAACCTGACCAAGGAGGTGTAAGACTTATACACTGAGACTACAAAACACTGATAAAGGAAATAAAAGATGATTTTTAAAATGGAAAGATATCTCATGCTCTTGGATTAGAAGAATTAATGTCAAAATGGCCATACTACCCAAAGCAATCTACAGATTTAATGTGATCTTATCAAATTACCCAGAAGCCTAAACAGATATTTCTCCAATGAAGACACACAGATGGCCAAGAGGCGCATGAAAAGATGTTCAATATTGTTAATTATCAGAGAAAGGCAAATCAAAACTACAATGAGGTATCACCAAAATGGCCATCATTAAAAATTCTACAAATAATAAATGCTGGAGAGGGTGTGGAGAAAAAGAAACCCTCTTACATTGTTGGTGGGAATGTAATCTGGTGCAGCCACTTTGAAAAACAGTATGGAGATTGCTTAAAAAACTAAAAATAGACTTACCCTACAATTCAGTCATTGCATTCCTGGGTGTATATCCAGAGAAAACTCTAATTTGAAAAGATACATGCACCACAATGTTCACAGCACTATTTACAATAGTCAAGACATGGAAGCAACCTAAATGTCCACTGACAGATGACTGGATATTTATACACACACACACACACACACACACACACACACACACACACACACACACACACACAGGAATATTACTCAGCCATCAAAAAGAATGAAATAATTCCATTTGCAGCAACATGGATGTACTTAGAGATCATCATACTGAGTGAAGTAAGTCAGATGGAGAAAGACTAATACCACATGCTATCACTTACATGTGGAGTCTAAAAAAGTGACACAAATGAACTTATTTACAAAACAAACTGACTCAGAGACATAGAAAACAAACATGGTTACGAAAGGGGAAAGGAGAGGGAGGGATAAATAAGGAGTTTTTGATTAGCAAATACGAACTACTATATATAACAAAGAAACAACCTAAATGTCCATTGACAGATGACTGGATAAAATAGTTATGGTATATTTCTACAATGGAATACTACTCAGCCATAAAAAAGAATAAAATAATGCCATTTGCAGCAACATGGGTGCACCTGGAGATGGTCATTTAAATGAAGTAAGCCAGAAAGAGAAAGAAAATTACCATATGATATCACTCATGTGTAGAATCTTAAAAAAAAAAAAAAGACATAAATGAAATTATTCACAAAACAGACTCAGACACAGAAAACAAACTCATGGTTACTGGGCAGAAAGGGGGTAGGAAGGGATAAAATGGGAGTACAAGCACAAGATTTGCAGGTACTAACTACTATATATAAAATAGATTAACAACAAGTTCATACTGTATAGCACAGGCAACTATATTCAGTATCGTGTAGTAAACTATAATGAAAAAGGATATGAAAAGGAATATGTATACATATGTATGACTGAAATATACTGTACACCAGAAATTGACCCAACATTGTAAATGAATTATACTTCAATTAAAAAAATTAAATTAAAACAAACTGCTATATATAAAATAGATAAACAACAAGGTCCTACTGTATAGCACAGGGAATTATATTCAATATCCTGTAATAACCTAAAAAGAATATGAAAAAGAATATATGTATATATATAAAATTGAATCACTGAAACTAACATAGCATTGTAAATCAACTATACTTAAAAAAAGAAAGAAGAAAAAAGTAGCAAATACCCAAAAGAAGTGACATCTCATACAACTGCTCCTTGGAAATCAGTTCAGTACAGACCAGGTTCCACAGGCCAGGGTGAGGGCGGTGGGAAGAAACACTCAGAGACATAAAAGGAACAGCCGAGGGAACCACAGTGGTTGTGGCACTTTCTCAAGCATGATTCAGGGTTTCAATTTTAACGTACTTGCTGCTATTCAAACTACAGAACTTTACTCATGCTCTTTGGGCTCAGGCTCCCAAGCTGCAAGTACTTTTTACAGATCACACAGCACTGGTGTAGTTTCCCACCTGACGCACCAAACAGTCTAGTTTGCACTTGTCTTCAGTTAATTTCAAGCAAACTGCAATGAATGCTTTATGATTTAGGGTTGGGAAGATTTTTAAATGTGCTGTACTCAAACTACTGTTAGAACTTACTTTATGCCTGGGATTGATTTATGCCTTTGTCAAGTGCTTAGGATGCAAGAGTGAGTTAACCCTGAAAGGTTCAGATTCAGCTGTGTGTAGGCCAAGGAACCCCGTTTAGTCTTAAACTTCCATTCTAAAGTGAACTGAAATCTCAGGATTAACTCGAATTCCAACCCATCACTTGAAAGCAGCACTGTTCAGTAGAATTTCCCCTGTGATGGCACCTACTTCTCCAATGATAAAACCTTCTATGTCTGCTCTGTCCAATTTGTGTGTGTGGCTAATGGATACCACATTGAATGAACAGAGCTGTTCCAAAGAAACAAGTCTGGCAAAATTCACTGATGACATTTTCACCATCTACTTGAGAGGACAATTTTAGTCTTCATTTGACTAGAATTCTGTGTAGTATTTGACTCTGTTGATCATTTTATCCTTGAAAATCTTTCTTCTCTGGGTGTCCTTGACACCATGTTTTCACAGCTCTCTTACCACTTTTCTGTTCCTTCTCATTCTCTCTCTTGGGTTCCCCACTCTCTGCCTGCCTCTTAATATTAGCATTTTCGAGGGCTCAGTCCTTAGTCTCTTCCTCTTCCCTATAAACTCTCCCTAAGGAATGTCATCCATTCCCAACATTTACTGAGTGCTCAGTATGTAGGTACCGTTCTAAGCATTTTATCTGCATCATCTGACTTAATCATCACTATTTGCATAAAATGTAGGTATATTATTATCCTCATTTTGCAGGTGAGAAAATGGAAGCTTAGAGAATTCAAATAGCTTGGCCAAGGTCACAGCTAATCATGGTGAAGCTAAGAGTCAGACAGACAACTGACTCACAACCCGCATGTGTGATGACCACCACCAAGCTGATGACTCTGACTTTGCATCTGCAATCGAGACCATATTTCTCACTGCATATTTCCACCTGGATGTCTTAAAGGCACTTCAAATTCAATGTGTCAAAAAGTATAAGCTCTTTATCTTCCCACCCATACTTGCTTCTTAAACTGGTCCCTGTTCTGATAAGTACCATCCACCAATCCAGAACCACTCACCGATCCTGGGGTTGCCTTCCTCTGTCCCTCACTCTGAACCCAGTAGATAGATGCCTCTTGAACTCATCAGCTCTCCTGCATCCCCCACATCAGCACCTTACTGTAGGCCTTTTCATGTCTTACCTGCAGCTGTCTCCTAACTGGTCTTCCAGCTTATGGTTCCTGCCTCATTCCATCCGTCCACCACATTGCCAGCTACCTTTCCAAAATGCAGATCTGTCCATTATATGAAAGACTGTCTAAGATCCTTCCATGAGCTCCTCACACAAAGCCTCTCATAACATGATCCCTGCCTCCTAATTTGTCTATGTTCTCCACATGGTCCTTTTTATGCCAGCCATGCCAAATAATCTGTACTCTGTAACTAGGCCATGGTCACATCAAGACCCTTGTTTATCCAAAATGCTCTTAGCATCCCTCTTCTCCTACTAAATTCTTTTTCCTTTTCTAAGACTTAGCTAAACTTCCCCCTCCTCTAAGAAGCTTTTCCTCTCCTTCCCAGGTGGAGCCAACCCTTCCTTCTTCGGTGCCTTCTGTGCCCCACATTCAAACCTCTATTATAGCCTTTACTGTACCACTCAGCATTGACTTAGATATCTGTATCCCCTACCTATCTACTGAGATCCCCTTGAAAGCAGGAACTGGCCCTTATTCAACCTTGAGTCCTTGGTACCTACTCTGTGCCTGGCACCTAGTGGGTACACTGAACTGAGAGCACAGGGATGCTTTTGTCTACCCAGACCTGAAGCAGAGTCTTGTGTACCACAAGCTGACTAGCTGTACTATAGTTGTGCTCAATCTTGGGAAGGGACTTGTAGACTAAGAAAATCAGTCTATCACCAGATCATTCTTGATCTCCCTTCACAGATGATTTTTACTTGAGGCAGTTCTAGTAACAGAGATGAAAATGAGTGTGACTTCCTGCCCTACCTGATAGTGATGATCTGCCCAATGCCCATGTCCAAGTCATTCAGCTGTGCGATGAACACAGCTGCCACTGCTTCGTAGAGTGCGGTCCCATCCATGTTGATTGTAGCACCAACAGGTAACACAAATCGAGTGATCCTCTTGTCCACCCGGTTCCTCTCTTCAGCACAGCGGAAAGTGACAGGCAGTGTTGCTGAACTGTGTGATAAAAAGAGAAAGGAACTGATGGTCTAGGAATGCTGGTCCTCAATCCCTGCCTGAAGAGACACATTTGTTCCAAAAACTAAACCAAGAGCTCGAAGCATGCTGGCACTTTTGGTAGGTCCAGGAATCAGAAGGTACTGTGCTCGCCACTGCTCCCAGGTACACCATAACCCATTCCTGGGCTGCAGGCCATGCCTAGAAGGCAGGAAATATCCAACAGGGTGAGAAAATATTTTCAAGGACATGGGCAGAGACTATGGAGGTCATTTCTCAAATTGAAGGCAGCTACAAAACCCACCAGCTACAGCCAGTGCTTCATCAAGCGAGGGTAGAGTTGATAAAGCTTGACTCACAGACTTCTTCCAGACACCCGTCTTCTGTTTACCTGGAGGAGATCATGAGAGCTGTCAGGAGAGCCTGGGCCATTCCCATGGCAAATTGGAAAGGGTTCTTTCGTACGATTATAAAATATATCAGTGGGAGAATTACAATGGAGTGGATTGCAAGCCTGTAAACAGGAGAGAGAAACAGGTTCATAGATGGTACCATCTCTTCAAATTCTTTTTTCAACAGATTTTTGACTCATGAAATATCATTCAACTTTCATTAATGACCCAATGAGAAAATGAGAACAAGGGCAGGAATATATGTCTCCTTTGTACCTATGAGGAAGAAGAGACTCAGCACATCAAATATCTTGTCAAAGTTAGTGGCTAAGCCAGCAGCTGGGTCCACGTTTTAGAGCTCACAGAACAGTGATGTCATGCTGCCGAGCCCTGTGCAAGCTCTTCCTGCTGTACGTGCTAACATGCTTTCACTTCCTTCTGCTGCTGAAATCTTCCTCCTCTAAGATTCAGTGAAACATCCCCCTCCTCCAGGAGGCCTTCTCTTATCTTCCCAGGTCGAGCTGACCCTTCTTTCCTTGGTGACTCTGTCTCCCATACCAGCCTCTATTACAGGCATTCTCACAGCACTCAGCCTGGACCTGCTGTCCTGCAGGATGGCACCTGCCATCTAAGAGGGGAGTCAGGGTGCGGTTAAGGAGGAAGAAATCCCTGCTCTTCCACAACCATACTTCAGGACTGGCCTTCTTTTATTTGTTATTCCTGCCTTCCAAAACTATTCCTTGTCTCACATGGAAATAACACAGGTTACACAAAACAGGGGACTTAAGAAATGAGACTGTTTCTGCAGACACCATGTAAGAGACAATGTAGAGGTTACAGATCAGCTATGTGAAGCTGAAGTAAGAAGAAATGGTCATTGAAAACACAGATCCTAGAGGTCAGGAAAAAGAGTCTTCTAGATGGAGCTTGCAACAATGGAGGCTTAGAACTACGAGAGGCTGACTTTCAGTTTTCTGTTAGAAACCTAGATAGGTTGAGAGAACGGACACCCACAGAAGCCCATTAAGGAATGGCTAAGCCCAAAAAACCTCAGCCACATCGCAGCCTGGACACAGCCCCTGGCCTCCAGTAAGGAGGATGATCCCACCTCCTTTACCACTGGGGCCCTGGGATGTAAACGGGCCCTTACACTATAGGAAAACTGGCTTCTTCTTCATTGGCCAGCAGGGCTGTGCTTCTGGTAAACACAGATTAAGAACCAAATGAAACTCTCCACTGAAAGCTCTCCAGTGCAATCAAGTCCCAATAGGCGAGCTGACTGCTCCAGTAGGGTGTTTGGGGGCATTGACCTGTGGGAGTCAAATTGATGATGTTTACTAATTCTCTTGGTGCATATGTCTTAGCACATGTGACATAGCCTGTCCCCACGAAGGTATCTGGGGGCACCATTCATAACTTATCCCACCATGGCCCCCTCAAGGAACCAATACCTGGGCTGTAATAAATATGCAAACGACCTGTGTCCTCCTGCCTTCCTGCCTTCCACATTTCCTACCAATCTGAGGATATCCCCAGTACCTTCTCTGATGATGCAGGATGTGACAGTGTTTACCAGCTGCACCAACAGGGTTGAAACCAACCAGCCATCCCACTCCTACTTGCTCAAGTCTGATTTCATTTAGGCCCTGCCTAATTTCTTTCAGGCATGGGGTACATGGGACTGCTCTTACTTCTTTGGTTAGTTTACATCCTTGAAGAAGTGAAGGCCAGGAGAGGGCCAAGAGGGCCTACCAGTGGGTTTTGCTCTTGTTTTAAAAAATGATTTTCACACAACTAATAAAGGCAGTGACAAAGCATGGTCCAGGCTGTTCTGCCAAGATCTGGCAATTAGCACCGTGTGATCCACCTCCAGTTCAGCTGTTAAAGGGCAGCCCTCCTCCCCGCCTGCTCTCTTATCTCTGAACCCCATCCTTCCCTGCAAAAGAAGCTGATTTAACCAACTGAAACCCAGGCTCTCAGCGGCGATTCACTGGCTCAAATGAGGTTTCTGTTTCTTCTCTTGAATGTGACATACCCACTGATGACGGTGGCCATGTAAAGGCCCAGCTTGCGGAATATTTCCCAGTCTTCAACTTCTATGATCTTGCCGGCAATCAGGAACAAAATACCGACTGGCATGTAACTAGAAAGTAAGCACCACAAAGACACACTCCTGTCATCACGTATTTTCTCAGGGTGGAACGATGGCGAAGAAATAAGCCAGGGCATGCACCTGGCGTAGGGTGTGCACTCAGCTGGGAGGAGCACAGGGTACACAGTGAAGCTAAGGTCTCAGTTTCGGAAACCTGGATCACAGTGGCTTCAGGTTTCAGCACCCTGTGCACCTCAACTTCTTCCCACCTAAGCTACCGTAAGGGGCACACTTGGTAAGAAGGTGTGGTTAAACTGGTGCATATCCCATGCCTTGATCCTCGTACACATACTCCCTGCTGACGTCACTTCTGCAGATCTCTCTTTAAGTGACCCTCTAAATATGGCCACTAGGCTCTTTCTAGCCATGGTTATCTTGTTTCTCAGGTAGTGGTATCAGCAACAGACGGACAGAATTAATAGCGGAGGTGGCTGTAATAGTTCTGTTTGTGGAGCTGTCATTACATGCTTTGCATTGGATTAAGTATATTACATGCGTCATTTCACTTAATGTACTCCTCCCAACTCCAGGGGTAGACTTTATTATCTTTTTTTTTTTTTTTTTTTTACAGTTGATGATTACAGTCAGTGAGATTAAATGACTGAAATAACTGAACCCTTTACATCACTGTCAGTGTCTATACTTTGGATTAAATGTTGCATCAACTTGCTGTGGGATTAGTGGGGCAGAGGTCTCCTAGGAAATTTGGACTTTTTGGCATCTCCAGGGACAGGGCAGATGCTCAGCTGGTGTGGCCACTATGCTCACCAATGGCAGCTTTCATTTGGGTGGGTTAGTGCCCATGCTGTACCAGCTGTAAATACCCTCAATATTATTTCTGCATGGGGCCTAATGAGGAAGGCACTTTGTGTTCTGATGTGCAAGGAACTTCTTCAAATCATTCTTTTAAGAGTTACTTCTTACATAAATGCTGCTTAGGTACAAGATGATCAAGTGCTTGGGTAGAAAAAGACAATGGCTGGTATCTAGACTTGTTAGTGAATTAACTCCTAAGTAATACATGAAATTACTTAATACTCCAGTGTATTGATATTTGCCCTCTCGAGGGTGAGATCAGCTGAGAAACATAAGCCTCTTCATTCTAATTTTGAAGGGGTCAGTCATCAGGGGAAGCAAGATGGCATTAATCGGTGTCTGCTCACCACATAATGATTTGAACGATTTTCATGGTTGCATCACTCAGTGCATTGAAGAAATCCACCAGAATCTGTCCCCTTTCTCCCATTTTTCCAATGACAAGTCCAAAGACGAGGCAAAAGACAATCAAGCCCAGAACATTTATGCCATCTGAATACATGCCTACGACTTTGTAGTCCTTTGTTTCGTTCTGTGGGTCAAACCAAGAAAATACATTGATGCATGGTTATAATCTTATTACAATGCATAACAGGCCCTGAAACAAGAAAATATGATAGCCAAACAAACTAGTGATCTACCAACAACTTTGGATCAACAACTTTGGAAAATATAATGGAAAAAAAAAAAAAAAACAAACCGCCAACCTACGCATATGTCAAACTTTACTGCCTCCACCCTCTGCCAATGAAGTTTAAAGTGTTTTTTCTCTCTCAATAAATTCATATTTGAATACTTCTTTTGAAGATTTCTAATTCTGGGATGCCTTAAATTTTAAATAAGAACTTGAAGAAATCAAGGCACTTTTCAGAGTTATTTTAACTACTAGTTACATTTGGAGTCTGCGTGAAAAAGATACAAATTAATAATGCAGGAAGCTCAAAATATTTACCGGGGTGGACATTTTTAGGACATTTTACTTTTTGTTTTATCCTGATAATGTACACAGGAACATTCTTTACTGCCTCTAATCTTGGATGACCAATA
Source organism: Camelus ferus (assembly GCF_009834535.1). Classification (NCBI taxonomy): domain Eukaryota; kingdom Metazoa; phylum Chordata; class Mammalia; order Artiodactyla; family Camelidae; genus Camelus; species Camelus ferus. The sequence continues at coordinate 29,943,957 of NC_045699.1, forward strand.
GGATTTTAGAGATATAAAACTTAACCAGATATTTACTACTATGAACCATTTCTTCATTTTACCCTGGGTAAAAATAGCATGAGATATACTGAGAGATAACTCAATCTGAGTTGCGCAGCATGAGATTTACTGAGAGATTTCATAGGGAGATAATGTATTCTGACTGGTGCAAACTAGGTTTATAAAGAATTATGTGGATGAGCCATTGGGGTACTAATTATTTCTTACTTATGATCTGATATGGGCAAAGACATTTATTGAGCAGCTAGTGTGCTACCGACATTGGCTACAGCACAAGGCCTTAAAATGCAGCTGGACAAACAAAACTAACTGAGAGACATGAGCCAGTGAAAGCAGGAAGGTGTGTAATTAACTGTACAGCCGAGCTATGAGTTATAGGCATCATATGGAGACTGGGGACATGGATGAGGGCTGTGAGGTTAGGGAAAGCTAGGCCTGGGGAGCAGGCAGCCAGGAGATGAAGGCACAGTCCAGAAGAAATGGTAAGCAAAGGCAAAGTCATCATGCTCCAGGGCCCTGTACCCTGCTGGGATGATTCCTACTCACCCTTTATGGCCCCCAAACTAATTTCAACCTCTGTGTTGAAAGCTCCAGAGTATTCTATTCCTCCCTATTGTAATAGTCATCACTCTTCACATGAGGGCAGATGTCACATCTGTCTTCTCTCTATTGTAACCCAGGCCCAGCAGGGCCTGGCTCATGGAGAGTGCTCAGAAAGTCTTTGTGGAGCCACATCAAGAAGCAGGAATAGGGACAAACTGAAGAGGTGGATCTGGACAGAATAGAGGGGGCTCACTGAGAAGTAAGCGGGGAAACGAGGGAGGAGCCAGGTCGTGGAGCGCCATCTGTAGAAGGAAACAGGGAGCCGCCCGTGGCCTATTTAACTGAATCCTTTAGTCTACTGAGTATTTCTTTTTTCCTTAAATCTTTCCTTCTGGTGTGAGGGCAGAGGACATCCAGGAGAAAGCTACTAGAGGACTACAAATGTACTACTTCAGACTCACATGATCTGATTTCCAACACTGAAGTCTCAAAAGCTCTCAGAGCCCACTGATTTCATTGTTGAGTTTATGGCAAACTCTTGGTGGCAAAACCTATCCTGAACTGAGGTGAGGCTACTTAGAGCCTATTTTCCTTACGCGGCATAACATTCATAAGGTAGTTGCAGAAATATTGACGTGCTTGATTCTAGAATGTTATCAGCAATCCCACTTAAGGATGTTGTATAACACACAGAACACACACCACCTGGCCCTTCTAAACTGAAAAGCTCTGGACTCTGAATGACATCTGGGCAGAGTTTCAGACAAGGAACCATAGGCCTGCGCTCCCTGTAGTCTAGCAAGTCTAACGTAGTTCCCAGAGGTGCCCAACTCGACTCTGAGTGGCAGATACGGAAGTGGAAGGGCTCATTCTTTTCTCTGAGTGGTTCAGTGGCTTCTCCTTATTCTCAGAAGTTACACTCTGTAAAGCGGCCACCAAGACTGAATTAGCGAGTATTGAATCACTGTTCCTAGGGGGAGAAAGAGGATGCGGTTCCTGGGAACCAACAGCCACCACAGTTTTATCAAATAATCAATATAAAACCTTGCTTTCTGTGTGTTTCTCCTCAAAGACACCTTATTTAATTATATTATTTAGTCATTAACACTGAACTCACAGCCAACACACTTGAACTCACGCCTGAATGAGCTTATCTAACACAAGTATCTGTTCGCAGGGCAGGTACATCTCAGCCTTCCTGCACTTCAGAGCACGCACCAGCCATCACTGCAGCACTATGCTTGGGGGGGATTTCAAGCAGCGAAATGACCAAAACAAAGCACAAAAAATGAGAAAAATGAGGCATAAACACACCGCACAGAGGACATTTCTTTACCCTGTAAGAGCTCAAGCAAGAAGGCAGAGCACAGCCTTGCTCAACCTTGGCTGGGAACACGTGTGTTGGGCAACTTAAACTTTTCACCACTCTTTGTGGGTCTGCGAATGACCATGATTGTGGGGGTTACAAATGCATTTTAGTGAGGGGGTGAATTCACAAATGTGGAATCTGTGAACAGTGAGGACTGACTTATTTCCATCTCCTGTTCACTTGTGGCTTGGCCCTTGCCTACCGGGGAAGGAAGGGAGCAAACAACAGGGTGGAAACGGTACCTTGGGAACAGCACTGGTCACGAAGGCTGTGACGGACGCTTCCGTCTCATTTGTCCCTGGCTCACTGGGAAGAGGCACTTCCTCACGTGTGGTTTTGTACTGCATGGTGGAAGGAAAAAAAGGTCAAAGAAACAAACAAGAAAAGAATTTTTTAAGCTTCTGAGGCTAAGCCACAGGAATATTACTTTGACCAGAGAAGTGCCATGCCACGCAAGGGTTCTACCTCCGAGGCCTCTGTTGGCTTCAGTTTTGGATGGTACTTCCCATGAAGCTTTGGTAGCAAAAGTGGGATCGAGACATCCAAACCCCTGACTGCCACAGTCACCATTCAATGGTGTCAAAATTTTCTCTCACTTTCATAACAAGGGACCAATTAATGGAGCAATAATGTGAAAGTAAGTATGGGTTTTATTTGTAGGTGCTTTAACAGACAGACTCCATAGGGATCCTGTCAATCATTTTTGTTCTGATTTACTTATTCATTAATTATTTTTAATCTGGGGAAAAAAAAAACCCTCATCACTTTGATAAATGTAGCTACCATGACTTTAATAAACATCAAGAACTATACAGTTGTTCCAAAATCAACAGTCCCTTTAGGGCTATTCCATGAGCGAGATTTCTGTTGAATTCCCTTCCTTCAGCCCTGTTTGGTTCTGCCCGGCTTCAGCACGGAGGCTGAAGAAAGAGCTAGTATCCCATCACATCGGGCATACATGTCGCTCCTATGAGGCTCTGCCAACACCAAGTACCTTACAAATGACCACTGTGGCTGAACCGCAAAGGCACCCCTAAACAGAGGTGGTTCTGTGCCTCTTGGAGGTCGGCAGGGAGCAAGTTAATTGCCATTTTTATTGGTATACATAGAGGTCTCTGTTTATGTAATTTATGTAAATGAATTCCGCAGCTTGTGATAGACTCAGCTGTCTTAAAGTGCAGAGAGAAACAAGAGAAAAAGGCTTAAAGGAAATGGAGTGAAGAGATTATTAAACTTTCCTAAGGGAAAAATCATGGCTTTGTCACGTGGCTCTGTAGAGTGCCAGCAATGGGCACACAAAGACTGAGGAAAAGACCAAATACTAGGAACACTAACCACCCGTGTGGGTCAGATACTGACTTCCCAGCACGAGAGGGAAAGGAGAGAGGAGGTGGAGGACTACCTTTCCCGCTGCACTGTACCTGTAGATAGGCTAAGGTTCCTCACAAATGCAATGTGGTTCTCCAAAAACATGTACTAGGAGCCACATTGTAAAACACTGATAGACTTGCTAATTCCTGACTTGCTCTAGTTGAGCCTGAGGGAAAGGGAGCAGCATAAGCGTACGTAGCAGGCACTTTCCTGTGGCCAGAAAGACCAGGGTTATACACAGTCACCTAAAACCCCTCCCTCCCCAGGTACAGGTCCTGCCATTTAAAAAAAAAATTTTGTTTTTTCATATGGAGGTACTGGGGATTGAACCCAGGACCTTGAACATGCTCAGTGTGCGCTCTGCCACTGAGAGATACACCCCCTCCACTTCCTGCCATTTTTGACGGGCTAGTTCCATTTCTTGGGTCACAGCAGGAAAAAAAAATTAATCGGTAATAGGGAAGTGGGGGGCAACTGAAGGGCAAAAGTTCTTGTTCTCACCTGCTGAAAACAGGCTTGGACAAGGTTCTCAGGGAACATATTTCTGTTGGAGACATGAAAAACAGTATTACGTTAAGGCAAAAGTAGGGTTTTGGGGGTCATACCCAATACACGTGGAGATGAGTATAATAGAATCTACTCTGGTTTCTCTTCTGGCCTCTCCTTTGCATAATACCTCCTTGTATTAAGATTTATTTTTCCCTGTGGAATTTCCACCAGGTGTAGAGAGCTCTCCTGACCAACTGTCACACTTAACTGATTCACTGAGTAGCATCATGATATGCTTGCTGACCCTGGTGAAACATTACACACACAGCTAAGAGGCTTCTTTAATATTCTGCACCCTTCTGTTTTCATCAATGTGAGTCCACCGCACTTGTTCCCAAATTCTTTATGCCAACTGCAAATGTCATTAAATTATTGAATTAAAAATTATGTAAATCAATGCAATATGAATGTGAAAAGGAAGGATTGGTTTCTATAAAAACCAAGCTGAATGCCTGGACACTCAGTCAAGGCAGGTGAGCCAAACTCTTGTGGTTACATTAGGTAACGGAAGAGAAGTGAAATGTAAAGAACAACTGGAAGGACTCGGCACTCAGCTTTCTTTGCAACTTCTAAGGGTTTTGTTGCTCCACTGAACCTGGGAATTGTAGATGACTCATTTATAAAGGCAGCCTAGGCAACAGAAATGATACTGAAATTACAATCAGCTGACGCATTTGAAGAAAAGACCTTGGCCCTACATCAAGACAAAATACGTAATGCATATCTGTATCATTTTTTATGATTCTGTTTTAATTGCTGTTTTTTTTTAATTAACTGACCAATTTCCAGCCCTGATTCCAGCTTCAGATAAGAGGGTATCTTATGCACAATTTGAAAATGTGTTTCTTCAAGTATGCTTCAAAAAAGACCACCCAACCCAGCCCAGCATCTAAATGCAACAAGTATACTTTGTGCACATCTGTCCATCCTAATCCCTGACAGGAGCCTGTTCCTCCCACTCCCTCTTGAAACTGGGATCTTGCAAGCAGGACTGGATATGTAATTTGTGGGGTCCAAGGCAACAGGAAAATGCATAATAATTCAAAAATTATTAAAAATGTCAAGATGGCAACAGCAGAGCATTAAATCAAGCATGGGGCCCTGTGCAAGCACACGGGTCACGTGCCTCTGAAGTCACCCTGCTGGCCAGGCACTCACCTGATCAGGTCTAACATGGCGTCCACTGTACTGACTTCAGGGGTGCTGCCTGTCCGGTCAATTTCGGCCACTTTCTGGGTGACACCAGGCTTGATGCTCACCACCAGCACAATACCTGTGGCCAAGCATAGCACCCACAGAGCATTAAGAACCTCACAGGGCACCTGGCACTCCTTGTGCAACCATCTTGGAACCAGTAGGCCTGCTGGTCCCAGGCAGTACTGGGATTTGGACCCTGAGGTCTAACCAAAACTCTGAGCCTCAGCAGCGGCCTTAATTATTTTTCCATTTAAATGAAGCAGAAGGAACTCTTCCTGTGCCATTTTTTAAAAATGAAGGGGCTGCATTCTAGAACTGCTTCTGGAAGCACCTGCTGATGAGAATACTCTTTTCTGTTCTTTAGCTTGTGAAATCAGCCTAGAAAGGGGTTGGGGTGAGAATGATTCATTTTCCAACTAGGGCACTCATTCAACATCATTCTGTAACTCTTACCCCCAGATGCTGGTGATCTTCCTGAGGGTCATACAGAACAAGCTTTATCTTCTTTCCACGGACAAGCTTTCAAACACCTGGAAAGCTATCATGCAATCCATAAAAGGGTTTGGATTAAGAAGTGTTGTTTTGTATGACTCTTAGAGGGTGAAGGGATGAAAAATAGGCAGGAGTCCCAGAGAGAGAGAGTTCTTCTCACTGTAAGGAAGAACTGTCTGAACGGAGAGCATCTTAAAAGTGCCATTTTGGCCTCTGGAGGTAATGGGTTCCTCTTGAGGTGTCCAAGCAGAGGTGGGTTTTAGGAAAGACCAGGCTGTTTGACTGGAAAGGAGTGAAGAAGAAAAGGTAGGACTTCAGGATGCTAAATGGGTCAGTTGTGCTTGTGAGAGGGGTCACTGGGCAATACAGAGGCCGTGGATGGGCGTGGTCCACCGTTACCTCTCAGTGTTGCAGAAAAGATATGCACCCAACTTTTTCCTTTGTATTGGCCTCCCTCAGGAACCTCATGAGATGTGGCGCTGGTTTAAGGCAGGGTTAGCCCCTCCTAGGTCCCCTGGACTAGTACCGCTAAAATCTCACCACATCCACATCAACTTTTATCAGTTCATTAAAGCAGAGCTGCAAAAGTCAAGCTGCTACATCTGAGAACACTTCCTTCCTCTCTTCCCACTCTGGGCATCCTTCTTAAAATGTCATACTAGGTCACAAAGAATGGCCCATACTTTCTTCAAAAAAGAGTGCCAACCATGTAAGAGCAACCTTATTCTCTTATTAGAACATTCTCTCTTTCAAGTGGAATTTAAGCCCCTTGATTAAACCAAGCATGGGGCCCTGTGCAAGCATACGGGTCACGTGCCTCTGAAGTCACCCTGCTGGCCAGGCACTCACAGACTCTGATAGCTCTTGGTCCTATGTGAAATTTGAAATGTACTGAAATGCTATCTTTCTGGAAATACTTAATAATTATACTCAACTCCACTCTTAACGATTAATTATCCAGTTTAAAGATTATATAAGCTCTTGGCTTTATTTCCTTCTATCCAATGATCCTGATAAGGCACAGAATGGTCACCCTCTTTCTGTTTCTTCCTAGAGACATTAATGAGCAATAGTACCATGGCTGAAATTCAGTCAATATTATATTTGTTTCATATAAAAGGCACCGTGCAGACTTCAAGCCAAAAAGCTTCACAGTAGTTTGACAATTGTACTTAATTTAAAAAAAAAAAAGGTTTCATTTAAAAAAGCCTCTTTTACTTTTAAATGAAAAGTCACATTATACAAGGAAATAAGGATTCAGAAATAAATTTTACCTAGAATTACAGCAATGACAGTGGTACAGAAGTAATACACGACAGCACGCAGACCAATTTTTCCAGATATGTTGGAATCCAGTGCAGCAACACCTGAAAGGGAGGAGAAGTCAAATTACAGTAATTAAAAAAAATTAATTTGCAGGACTCTTGGTGATTCGATCCTCAAGGTGTGAAATAAAGAGCTGAGAGCTGTCTCTGCATCTGCCAGGCCTATTTCACACATTTTGTTTGAATAAATGCAATGGGCAAAAGAAGCACTTCCACATCCCAACTGCAGAACTAAGAGATGAAGCCCCCCTACCTCAGCCCATGGTGAGTGCTGTGTCTTTGGCTCCTCTTATGGGTGGTCATGAGACAGTCAGGAGTCCCCCTTCTGCACTGGCTCTAAGAACTTTATCAAGATTTGTATATTATATCACTCAACATCCTTTGGAATTCATTATCAAGGAAGATTTTACCTTGATCTTTTATCACATAATAAAAATCATGTAACTCATGACTATTTCCCTTTCTGCCTCTTCTGTCAGGAAGCTCAGAGTCAACTAAAAAAGGTAACTTTTCCATGTGATTATAAAAGTTCTATATATGTTCATTATAATTACCTGAAGAAAAGAGAAAAATATAAAGATGAAAACAAAAATCACTTCATGTCATCAGCCATAGTTAATACTCCGGTGAATTTTCCTCCAATAAGTTTTTTCTCAATTTTTTGTGAACACAGCTGAGATCATTTTATCATTTTTAATTATTTTATTACAAGCATATATTACAAGCATTTATCTTACTGTTACACCCTGTGGATACTTTTAAGGGCTACATGATCTGTTATGTGATTACACTAGAGTTAATTGATCAAATACTTAGTGATGGATCTTTAATCTCAGGGCCAAATTCAGTAATAAATCATAGTAATTTCATTATCCATCCTGGCTAGCATATTTCCTTCCTTTCATGATTTTCACATTGCTTTCACATTAACAATCTTATTCTGTTTGACCTGATTGTGAGACTCCTTAAAAATCTGTTTTAAGAAGTTAGGATATAAATAAAAATTTCTGAGAGAACAGGTATAAGAGACTTAGGACCACATTGTTAGGTATAGTTTCAGATGGTCTTTGGTTGCCAATAAAAAGACTGAATGTTGCCTGGCCTGAAAGGGTTGTACAGAATGCCAAGGAAGCTATGGAGGCAGGCGGAAGGCATACATCCCTCCTTGTTAGAAATCCTTGCCCTCCATCAAAGATGCTCATATACGTAGAGTCAAATGATGGAGCTCTCTAATTGGACTGCATCTATGTGGGACACGAGGCAAGTTGAGAAGCAACCAAATCATCTTCCAGCAAGCTTTCATCTGGAGATTTCAGACTACCCTGCCCGATTTCCAAAATGAGAATCACATTTTGAATCCAATCATCAGCAGAGAAAATGATTTTTTGAGTCTTCAGCACGCATGAGTTGTTCCAGAACTGCAAAACCTGAAGGACAAGGTAGCAGGAAAAATGAAGAGGTTGTCATGAGGCAACCCCAAGGAAAAGGTAGTAAATCTGCAGGCCATCAGCATGCACAGGTAGCTTTTATATTCACTCCTCACACTATAAAAGGCCTATCCACTTTTTTAAGTGCCTAGGGGATTATGGTCTTCAAATACAATCATACGTGGTTGATGTACAGGAAAAATCTGTAAGGAAGCTATCATCATGATGATCACAGGACAAGTCATCTCTCACTCTCAACACGCCATTCCTCTGACTGTTGATTGCTCCTCTGGAAGTTTACATTTTGCAAGAAAGGGCTCCGGCCTCTTTAGCAGTCACACCAGGATGTTGTTAAGGGCTCATTCGTCAACCTCCGGAGCAAGATTGTGCAATTACCATATGATGGGCATGTTGCAACAGTCACATCCTAGAATAACCCTGAGGATAGATTCTATTTTCTTTCTTCGGGGGAAAAAAAACACAGTTTGGTATGCTGAGCAGAATTTCTTTTCCTAATGGTAAAACAATTTTAAAAAATAACAGTTCCACAAGAAACAGTAATAATGACAACAATAACAACAAAATCAAGAGATACCGAAGGCCATAATTCAGAAACCAATAAACTATCTCATATTTAGCCTCATTTTCTTTAAAAAAAAAAGGCAAACAATAATGCAAATATATAATAAGCTTGCTGAGTATATTATTTGATTATAAAATGAACCTATTCCATTTTTGACCTCTGTACATTATTCTGATAAACAATTATTATCTATAATAATGGTAGGTTAAAAGAGAGAAAATCACCAACTTAACAAAACTCCAAGTAACCTGTATAAGCACCTGCATTCCTGAGCTAACAGAAGATGTATTTTCAGGTACACTGTTCTTTGGTAGATATCCAACTTAAGTATCTCCCAACCCCTAAGGTGCTGGCAAGTGACAGGTGCACAGGCTGGCTGCAGAACTGTTCTCGGGTATGTGTTTCGTGCCCTCTCAGGATTTTCTTCCAGCAGTGAAACAAATTAAGTCTATGTGGGTAATTGTTCCCAGCATATGTTAATATGTCTTAATTTGTCTTAATGATTTTGCCATGGGCTGGTGCCTCTGCTTTTATTCCAGGTCCCAGCTGGCCATAAAGGGCTTCATAATAATGAGATTCTTGGTGGAAATATCTTAAAAAACACATCCCTCAAAGCAGTCAGCCAGCTCGTCTCTGTTGTAGTACAGCAACTCTCGTTACTTTCAGGAAGAGGTTTGTTCCCCATTCCTCAATCTACCTAGAATCTACAATTCTCCTGGATACATCAGAAATGTATTCCAATCAGCAATCATCTCTAGAGGTACCCACCTACTTCTCTAGCCACTGCTGATTGGGGGCAGAGCTACCCCCAAAATCCAGGCTCTTGGATGATTTATAACACAATTTTTAGGATGGGGGGGGTGAGTGCCTTTAGGTTCTAAGGCCTGATGCTTCTCTTCTCTGGATCTCCAGTGCATTAAATAAGGTGCTTTATGAATCGTTACCTGCTTTCCATGTGACAGAACTGCACTTGTTATGGGTAGTCCTCTCCTTACAAAGTGATCCCATTTCAAAGATCTACTTCAGTGTCTGAGATTAGGAACTGGGCAGGTGGTCTCCTTCAAAACCACTCATACAGGGCAGTTTGGTTTGGTTTCCAGGGTGGCCAACAAAAATGCTTTCCACCCATAACAGACCTCCATGTGACAACATGTTTAGCATCTCAGTGTTTCTCTACCTTTTTTTTCATTATTGTGTGCTCCACAGCGCTTGTCCCTCCCCCAGCCTTTTAGACATTTTTCATTACCACTTCATGAAATTTTAATAGCCTAGACAAACCGCACATCTCTTCATGTACAAAATGTATACATGTGCTTTTTACATGAAAAGAGTACATCTCTCCCCCTTATTCCCAAGAACCAGCTTTTGCTGCCTTGGGGCCATATTGCTCCTACTGAAAACATGTGGACTAGTTTAATGGATGTTGTCCTGCAAATGGTAACTTAATCCAGACACTGGACTCTAAAGATGGTGCCTCTCCATTGGTTCCCCAGTCACACATGCTCGCTACAAGTGATCACTAGTCACGTGTAACTTGTGGCTACTGCAAAGGACAGGACAAACAGAGACCATTTCCATCATCGCAGGAAGTTCTACTAGGCAGTGCTTGTCTAGAATTCTGTCGTGCGTGGTAGAGTGAGTATGACATAATGGTTAAGAATATGGCCCCCATCACTCACTGGGAGGGAGGTCAGATGGCAGGTCCACCTTAGTCCCATATCAGTAAAACATCACTGTACTTTATCCTGGGGTTTTACTATAAAGAGCCCCCTGGATTCCTTGTGTTCAGGCCATGCTCATGCCTGGCGAAGTCTCAAGGACCAACTCTCCTTACAGTCCACTCCCAGAACTCAATTCTTTTGGAAGCTGACACCAGACCTTTAGGAGCTGACAAATGGGAAGGGACTGTGCACTGATACACTGCAAACCAGGTGTGACAGATCTCCATAGAAATCAAAGGTAAGAATTTAAAAACGTTCATAGCAATTGAACAGTAATTTTATGCCTGCTGAATGTAATAAAAAATAGGGCTAGCATTTTATGTCTTTGTCTTTTATATCTTTTTGTAGTAATGCATTTCTATTATAGTTTACAGAGATTATTTGTGACAGTTTGGAAATTAAGAAAACTGACCTTTCCCACCCACTTTAAAAACTGGATGCTCTGTAAAGCTCTGGTGCAGAGGACAGGTACCATGGGCTTTCAGAGCCCGAGGTGTCACCAGGCTGAGGGGACCAGGAGCAACTTGCAACGGGTAGCACCTGAATTGAGCAGAGAAAGATAAGCAGGATTCTGACAAAGATTCTTTGCTTGGCCATGCTTTTGTCAAGTTTCTAAACCTTCTCGTAGGCCCGTCTGTGTACTTTCTTGCAAAATCCAGTCTCAGCAAGAACCCTGCTAAATCAGTTTAACCAGAACCCCTGACCCTCAATAACTGGTCACCCTAGATAACTGGTAAGGTCCCTTAGCCTCCACCATCTCCCAGGTGATGTCTGATTACTCAGGCCTGTCTTTCACATGAACCTTGTTGGGTTGGTTTAGCCTGAATCCTCCTTGCCCATGATGTTTCTTCTTAGTAACTGTCCATCCCCTGATCCCCACCCTGCTTCTTGGCTATAAATTCCCACTTGTCCACACTATATTCAGAGTTGAGCCCAATCTCTTCCTCCCACTGCAAAATCCTATTGCATAGGTGGTCCCTACACCTAGCTCAATGGTCCTGACTTACCATCTTTAACAAGCGTCAGATTTTGTTTTTTTTTTTTTTCTTTAACAAGTCCAGTTACCAGTGAGTCCAGGGTTGCCCTTTTAAAACCAGGGACAGTTTTTGAGGCTGAGCTGTGGCCTAGAGCCAGGGATATAATCCAAGGTTGTCCTTGGAAGTTAGGGGCACATGCTAGCTCTTTAAGAAACCACCCTGGTGGGTGGGTATAGCTCAGCGGTAGAGCAGATGGTAAGCATGCACGAGGTCCTGGGTTCAATCCCCAGTACCTCCATTAACAAAGAAAAAGAGGAAGGAAGGAAGATAAAGAAAGAAAAAAAGAAAGAAAAAGCAAAGAAAGAAACTACAGTTGTTTTTCACCTTAGGAATAAGGCTCTGATGAACTGGGGTGCTGGCTCCTGGCCAAAGCAGTAACGATCTACTAGAATTTTTTAAAATACTTTTAATAAAAAACATTGCAAAGGAAGCAGTCCTCGTGGGCTAAACAATAGCATGTTTTAAAAATAAACACCTGAGGGCAAGACTCCTCTGAGAGCTCTCTGATTAAGCTACCACCCACAAGAGAACAAAATTTCGTGACAATCTCTCTCCACCTTGCGATTAAGGTGTCAGAATTAACTCCATTATTGGAATTTTTTTTGGTCTGGTATTTGATGGTGCTTCACATCTGTGAAACAGACACATCATTCAAGAAGCTCATTGTTGCACTGGGGCATCCTCTCATCCAGATGAGTCCTGTCTCTCTGCCACCAGCAGAGAGGCCACCAGCATGGAGAGAAATGAGTATAGGCTTAGGTGGGACAGCCTGGGCTCAAATCTCAGCCTTCTCCTCCCAAACTCAGTTTTCCCGTCTATAAAATGGAGGTTTTCAGTGCTTCTACCTCCTAACGGGTAATTGTCAGGAACAAAGTGAACAACCCCATGTTGTATGACTGTGCAGTGCCTAAAACAATTTCACTCGGTCAGCAGCCTCCATGAGTACTGAATGAAATGATCAACATGAAGCGTGTCACGAGCATGTGGAAGCCACTTCACAAGTGTTAACTCATTCATTCCTCACTCCTCTGTCTATAATCCTTCTGTATTCCTTCATCACATGGCCACGGAAGAAATCGTTTAAAAACATAAGTCAGGCCATTTCACACGCAAGTATGAGCCTCCAATGGTACTTAAAACACAAGTTTCTTACGAGGCTACCGAGGTCCTGCAGGAGGAGCGCCCTCCGCCAGGCCAGCCCTCATCAAGCAGACCCAGCTCCCTCCCAGTTCAAAGTCTTTGCGCAGGCTCTTCCCTCTGCTGGATGGCTTTCCGCCCCCTTCGTCTGACCACTTTGAAGTCTCTTCCTCCGAGCCCTCCCCTGCGTCTCCAGGCTGAATCAGGCTTCCCTGCTTTCCTCACCTGGCATCCTGTTCATATCATGTTTCACGATTATCATCAGTGGGCTCCTTATTTAATGTCTGTCTTTCTCACTAGACTGTAAGCTCCTTGAGGGTAGGGGACCTAGCTATCTGCCTGTTCACCAGTGTCCACCCACTGCCGACACACAGGCGGAGCTCCATAAACATGTGTTGACTGAATGAATAACCTAGTTATCTATGGCTGCCTGCCCCCAGATCCCTCTGCCCAGGCTCTGGGCTCCAGGCAGCAGAAGGTTCCAGAGTGGAACTTGAGACTGCATCAGTCCTAGATGCTGCCCTTATGATCTGCGTGATCTTGGAAAATTGGCTTAACTTCTCTTCAACCTCCTGTGTCATCTTTAAAGACAGAGGTAAGGTCCCACTTACTTTCATTGCTTTGCTATGAGGATTAAAGTCAAGTTCATTTCCCAGGGAGAACAAGACGGTATGTCTTCTCACTCTGTTGATCCAGGGCAGCCTGGATTAACACTCTTGGGACGTTAAAAGGGAAGAAAAGGCAGAGGGGAGCATGCAAAATATATTTCTGTGCATGCTTCAGCTATAACATCGATCTTCCTTAGAAACACTAATACAAAGAATTCCCTTAAGATAGGTTCTCTCACCCCCTACACTATTGTGTGAAGCAAACAAAATAAACTGGCCCTTGGCAAAACCAGTTAAAGCTTCTCACTTGCAGCCTTTGTCAGCAGGTCCACATATGATGTTCAAAACATCTGTCAAGAAGCAGCCGCTGGTCTCCTGGTTCTTCAGCAGTCCAGGAACTGTTGTAACTTTTTTTTAACACCACAGAGGACGATGGTATTTATAGTTGGGACTGATTTTTTAGAAGACCCAATGTGCTTTTATAGGAGGCTTTTCGTTCAATAAGCATTAAACACATCTCAGACGATCTGAGGAGCTCAGATGTTCTCTTCAAAGTCCATGCTTTGACGTCAGGAGAGCTAACGGCTCAGTGAGACTTTTCCGGTTTTCTACCACAACCTAATTCTTATTGAACTCTCTCTTTGCTTCTCCTTATCTTATAAAGTTGGTAGCTCAGGCTTCTGGGTGGAAGCTGCTTGCATGCTGGGGAACCTAACAAACTACTGTCAGAGCAAGCCTTTTCATATTGTTTTCATTTCCAGAAGGAACACATTGTGTGTACTCACCTGTGTTGGCTCAATTCTGATACTGGCCCTGCAGCTTCTGATGCCAATGGAGGGGCTGTTTAGAAACTTCCAACAGCATCAGACAAAAAAGAGTAAACAGACCACAGAGCACTTTAACCACGCCATGACATAGTACTACCATTATTTTGACTTTACAATTGAGGACGTGTTAAGTAACTTGTTCAAGGTTTCGGAGCTAGTAAGTGGCAGAGGCAAGATTCAAAGCTAGGCATCTGGTTCCTGAGTCTGTGTTCTTAACCGCTAGACTCTCCTGACCCTCTGTGATTGATACTGACAAAGATTCTCTGCTTGACCACACTTTAGTCACACTCTTGAACCTTCTAGTTTTAGCAAGAACCCTGCTAAGTCAGTTTAACCAGAACCCCCAGTCCTCAGTATCTGATCACTCTCCACATCTAAATCAAGTTCCTCATTCACCACCCTCAGCCCCACCCAGGGTGAAATCTGATCACCCCGGTCTGTCTTCAGCAAGAATCCTGTTAGATTGGTTTAGCCAGAATCCCCCTTACTTCTGAGGTTTCCTCTTAGTACTTTTCCATCCACTGATCCCCCTACCCAGCTGCTTGGCTATCAGTTCCCACTGACTCACGCTGTATTCATTCAGAGTTAAGCCCAATCTCTCTCCCATTGCAGTGGTCCCTCCATCTACTGTGATGGTCTTGAACAAAGTCTGCCTTAACAGTTTTGTATGTCATTGAATTTCCTTTTTGAACAATACTTCCCCACCTGAAGCTTGTTCAGGGTGTCCCTTTGGAGAAAATGGCACAGGTGAGAGTTGCTGCTCTCACTTGCTTCCCCTTACCTACAGGCTCAGGTTCAGACCCCTCAGGAAGGCACACAGACCCCATGAAGCCACCCCTCACCCCCAGGTGTGCAGCGTTCCGGGCAAAGTCTCACTGTCCTCCCAAGATACCATGCCTTCTGCTGTTTTCTTCTGCCTGGAATGCTTGCCCCACTTCATCTGATTCCTATCTTTTCTTCAAAACTCTATCCCAGTGTCCCCTCCCCATCCGCATTCCTTCAAAGCACTTATCACACAGCACTGCAATATACTCTTCCTTTCTTGAAGGACAGGACTTCTCTTCATATCTTGTGTGCCCATCACAGAGCCTGTGACATTGAAGATGAAAGAATGAATGAACGAACAAATGAGCCTCCTAGGTCCATGCATTCAACATAGGAGGTTCTTTAGAATCCCCACGTGGTTTCGCACTCATTTTTTTCTTTCTTCTTTTTAAACATAAGAAAAGTATACACATTTATTTAATACAAGTTTTACGTGACATTCATAAAGAATGAAGTCCCAAAGAAATAGCAGAACCTACTTGCTTTTACATTAGATTGACAAAGAGAGGCAACTGTAGAGAAGTGACTAAACTATATGAGGGTCACTCTTTTCTTTTTTAAGAAACAAAACCAGGTTACATCATAGTCAAACAGAGCTGTGACCGAGTCTAGTACTGGTTTAGGCAGCAAGCAAGCTCATTCACGGTGGACTCTCTGGGCTTCAGTATGTCAGAGACTGAAGCAGGGATTATTTATCTCTTGCCACTTTTCTCTCTATGACTGTAGCAAGTGTCACACTCATTATGGGAACTTCACTCCTTATGCACACAATGTGTCCCTTCCTTCCTTGGAGAAAAGGCATCGTAGAAATCCAATTAATATAACAAGACCTCTGGCTGCAATAGCTGTGTTCAAACTCAAAAATTTCTTGCTGGTCTTCGGGAAATGATTAATTCATGTGTGCAAGGCTGTTTAGGCCATCTTTCTTGCCTGGTTCCCAAACACGGCTGGAAAAAGAGGAAGGAGGCACTTCTGGAAATGCAGGCATAGCCCAGTGGTTCCAGATGTTCTAAATGAGGCAAGATGTTCGTCCTCAGCCTGTATGACTTTAAGCTCCAGCGTTAAGTTTTAAATTTATAATCCATCTTGAAACAGCAGTTTTCGTAGAGACAGAACTATATTAAAAAACCACCAAATTTCCGAAAAGCATGCATACTTTTCCCCCATAGCTACTTAATCACAAGCTGTGCCACCAAATGATACGTGCATCTTCAACTCTCAATACTTCTCGTCAACAAGGGGGCTTACAGAGAGGGCTAGCAGAAGACCTGGTGTCCATGACCAGAGGGATGGCAGGAACTTCACCCGTCGTAGGGTTAGTCTGTTTTCACGCAGTTAAAAGTGTTTGCTGAATTAAACTGAACCTGTTTCAGGGAAGCACATGGCACGGTTCTTTCCACTGGAGGGTGTGGGATGGCTTCCAAGTACACAGCCACTTATGAGTAAATTCATCCCTTAAAAAAAATGCCTTTCCCAGCCCAAAGGATCCAAGTAAAGTCACCACCCGAAAAGCCTGAATTTGAAAATGGGGTTTTCCAAATACTTGCGATTGCACTCTCTCTGCTCCATCCTCCATTCTTCAGTGTCTCTTCAGGACATTTACATTCATCACTTGGTATGAGTAATAATTGCTTGGTATGTTGGTCTGTCATTCAGATTCCATCTCAACTAGACTGTATCCTGAGAGTTAGAATCCAGTCTTATTTTTCATCTGCCATTTTTTGCAAATAAATGTTTCATTGGCAACATAGCCATGCCCGATCATTTACATATTATCTATTGCAATCCATCTATGACAAGCAGTTGGGCAGCTGGACAGAGACTGTATGGCTCAAAAAGCCTAAAATATTCACTATCTGGCCCTTTGCAAAAAAAGTTTCCAGATCCCTGCTTGAAAGGAAACCTACTCACATATATTCTGTATCTGGCTGTTGTTTAATAAATACTGTTTATATCTATGCCTTGGTTAAAACAGTAGTGGAAAATCTTTGCCCTTAGAGTTGAGATCAAATGATTGTAATTCCAGCTTCTCTATCAGGGGAGTAAGACCGTATCCTGGAAAGATGCTCAGGGACTCTCTCAGAGTGGGAGCCCAGGGGCTATTCCATTCCTGTGCTGGAGGCGCAAGTCATTATAATTAGGTATTAAAGAAAATGTGACCTGAATTTAAACTCACTGGCTGGTAAGATCTGGACCAGGATTTTCCAGAGCCATTTCCCTTGCCATTTCCCTGGCAGTTTGATATAATACAGCTTACAGACCTAAATGTTAATGGCCCAAACATAGATATTCTGCATATGGGACGAGCATGTCCCTCAGGATGTAAATTATAGGCAGGATTCTGTTAGTGCCTATACTATCTGCCTCTGAAAATGCTTGAGATTATGTCTACTTGTGCCTTCTCTCTTGCTCTTTTTTCTGTTTTAAAGCAAATTCTAGACATTGTCATTTCATAGCTGCACAATTCCATAAGCGTTTAAAAAAGGAACATTTTCTTACATAACTAAATACCATTATCACCACTAACAAAATTATCAACAATTTCTTGATACCATCTAATAGCCAGTCTATACTCAAAGTTTTCCTGATTAATGTGACATCCTCATCATCCTTTTTAAAGAAGAGAGATTCTTCCTTTTTAAAAAATAGCTACAAAATAAGTACTTTTATGTCAGCAGAGGCTTTCATGGCAAAGGTTTTGTTCCTACTTGTTAATTTGGCAAGAGAATTTCCTTCATGCAGGAGCACATATTATTAGTCTCAGGTCTCAATTTTGCCGTCTCTTCCTCTAACTTACGTATCCTCAGGGCCCTCACTCAACTCCCCCCAGCTTCCAACATGTATTGTCCTTTGTACTAATAAGTGTATAAAATAAGCTATTGATCTGCTGGATTTATAAAGGCTTTCAAAACTTGGAAACTGTTCTTCCTGTGGGTTTTCTACAGCCATCTTCCACTTTACCATCCTGGCTCTGGGCTGGGTGAGGAGGCTAAGGACCACAGCAGGGTTTGGGGGAAGGATCACACACCAGGTAAAGGTGGTACTGAGCTGCAGGGATAGGAGAAGAGATGGGGAGGAGAGGAGTAGTGAGACTACCAGAGGCAAGAGGAGGAGCACAGAGCAGAATCCATCCCACTGTCTTCTAGGGAGAGAGGGAGGGAGGGAGGAAGGAAGGAAGAAAATACAAAACAAAAATAACATGTATTTGCCTTGAAAATGTAAAGAAACATCAGCGAATCACTTCTTTTTCTTTTGTTCCACATCTAGTCATTTTGATCCCAACTTTAAAAATGTACATAAATTTTATTAAAATTTGGATTGTACACAATATCTTGTGTAATTTGTTTTATCCCTCCTACTTTGTATATTAGGAACATTTCCACCTTCACTAAATGTTTTCCAAACAAAAATTTTAATAGTTGCATAGACTCCTAACTTATGGGTATAACACACATTTAGATTGCTTATAATGAATCACCATTATTTTATTTATTTATAGTAATTTGGGGGGAAGGTAATTAGGTTTATTTTATTTATTTATTTTAAATGGAGGTACTGGGGGTTGAATCCAGGACCTCATGCATATTAAGCACTGAGCTATATACTCCCCCTTAATCACCATTATCTTTTTTTAAAGTTACCCTGACCATCCTTGTACCTAAATCTT
Organism: Camelus ferus; assembly: GCF_009834535.1. NCBI lineage: Eukaryota > Metazoa > Chordata > Mammalia > Artiodactyla > Camelidae > Camelus > Camelus ferus. The sequence goes on from NC_045699.1 coordinate 29,962,656, forward strand.
TGAACATATCTCTGATTATTTCTTTATGATAAATTCATAAAAGTAGAAATAAGTGGAAAGATCAGAACACATTCCAAACTGCCCCCCAGCAAGTTTGTTCCAATTTATACAGTAACTAAAAGCGTATGAATGAGCCTACTTTCCCATAACCTTGCTTAAGTATTATTATTTTTTCTTTTAATCTGACAATTTAAAACATGAATATAGCATCAATGTTACCACCCTACTTTGTTCATGTTCCTTGAATCTTTGACCATTTTATCACTTTATGTCAAAAGAATAGGCAGTGGTTCTGCTCTGTAATTCCTGGTTAACTGAGGGGATTTGGTGAAGGAAAAATGTAGAATGTCCAGACCTGTGCTACACCTTCAAAAAGCAGCTGGGCTATGTGAGTGGAATGTTGAGGGTTGCAAATTATTTTCCCAGGTTATCTGCAAGGCTGAGCTAGCACCCAAAACAGCCAAACTGCAAAAATCTCACTAGTTATTGACTGCCAAGAGCAGTACATATTTTCAAACATTCAATATTCTATAACTAGTGTATTCATACATGCACTGTTACCTTTTCTTCTAAAACCTGGTGTACTGCATGAGTTTTGGATTTGCTGCCTAATCTTCCATAGCTTCGTCCATAGACATGAGTACTAATCATTAAGTAGTTTATGAAACTTTTGCAAGGGCAGGCAAAATACAGTATATATGTAAAACTGTGAACACTCTTCTTGGAAGAGAGTCCAAAGCTTTTATCATGTTCTCAAAGGAGCCTAAGAATAGATTAAGAATTTTTGATATGGAGAAAATTCTATGGGGTTGTAATGGCAATGCCTACATGGGAAAGCAACTATGCAAATAAGTGAAGTGGATGAGGCATTAGGCAATAGGGAGCGGTGGGGACTGTGACATCCTCAAATGCATTTGCTCCAACTAAACACAGTAGCTATTTCTCAGCTCCATACCACTGCTGGTGTATGAGAACATGGGTCCATTGTTTCCTGATCTTAATTATTTTCAGAGGAAGCCAGAAATCTGGATCCTTACATGAAGTCTTCCAAATTTTAAATGCTTACCAGTAATTTAAAGTTAAACAAATAAAACAAATATTACGTGGTACAAACAACTGTCTTGTGATTTGGCCCTCTGGCTGCAGGGCCTAAAAGAAGCCTGGCATTTCAAAACATAATATATAAATAAAAGTAATTAAAAACTCTGTTTAGGTCTATGATAAGCCAAGAATACCAAGACGATTTAAGAACAAGGCTCTCAAGGGACTCTAGTATAAATGGAGTTTGGCCACCACTTCAAAATTTCAGTGGCCAAACTAAAACATAAAAAGAAAAATAGGTAAAAATAAATAAAAGAAAATTTAAAAAAAGAAAAGAAAAAAAAGTTCAACGACTAAATCTGCAGCTCAAGCAATGCAGTTACTGAGTGCAGCGCATCCTGACACCAACTCTCTCTTCCCCCAGCCAATGTCCAGTACTCTACATAGATCAGTCCTAGGACTCTTCAGTGGCAGCGATGGAAAATGTTCTAGAAGAGTACATATCAAGAACCCTAAGTGCATGGTTGTATAAAACAGTGATTTTCAAGCTGGCAACACTAATGACTGCCACATTTTACCTACTGCGAGAATGAGGATAAGTACAGGAAACTATGGAATGCACAGAGACGCTTTCCATACCCAGACAAATGACATTTTTCTAAACCAAATTAATCTCTATCTACATAAGGGAGCTTGTTCTTTAAAGGGGCCCAGTAATGTAATGATCAATAAGGGAAAAGTCATTTCCAAATTCAACTGTATCACAAGTTCAGATTTTAAAATACCAGACTTTTAAAACATGGTGCCAACTCATCATTAAACCTTTCCCACAGCATGTAACTGCTGGTCCCCTGAGCAAATTTCCAGGGCAACTATGGAGCAAGTTCTGGGTTCCGGGCAGGAGTGGACATGAGTGAAGGGGTACAGAGCACTCGGAAGGCTGCTACTGAGAGGGTAGGGGCAGGACGGCTACAGCTGAGAAACAAATGAGTTAACTACTGAAAACATGATCAAAACTGACAACCATATTTTGCCTGAGGACATTGGCTGACATTCTGATGACCAAATACACCTTTCTTTTCTTCCTTGCAAGCAATCATATGGCTGATCAAATGAAGACTTGAGCTGTGGCGGACAGTGCTACAGGCAGAGCAATGCCACTTTGTGAATAATGAAATATTTCACTCAAGCAAATATACACTTTCCAAGTGAGGGGTGTGTGTGTGTGCGCGTGTGCGTGACGTACCAAATGCATGTAGACTTTTTCCATGATAAGAAAAGAACACCTCAGGTGATATGATGGCTCCTTATATAATCATAGAGAATATGAGTTTTCAAGGTACCTGTAATCATGCTGGATATAATTAATGGTAAAATGACGAGTTTCAGCATTCTCATTAGAATCTCTCCAGGAAATGAAAAGTAGAATTTCTCCAGGTTAGAGAGCTTGCTGTATTCTCGAACCAAGACTCCTGTGGCAATCCCTAAGAAAAACAAGGATTGGAAAGAAAAGAAGAGAAACATGATTGAGTTCTTCTGTATACATTTCTGTGGAACACTACCCCCTCCAAATGCAAATTTTAATGTGAAGAAAAACAATTTAGATGATCTCCCACGAGTCTGTAAATGTTAGACTTAAAAAACAAATCACGTTTTAAAAGATAATGAGTAAAAGTATACATTATTCAGTAAATCTGTAAAAAGTATAGTTCATGTGAAAACTTTTTTTCTTCCCCTTCAATTATATTTATTATGACAAAACATCAAAGAATACTGTGAGAAAGAAAAAATATTTGTCTTAACCCAATATAATTTTTGTTTTTACACACTATTTTTAATCTTTGTCTACCTATAGATAATCTACATATGGTATAGTTTACATATCTGTATTTTTTCTGATACTCATTTTATAATTTTTAATGATACTCTACACAATTTTAATAATTTTAATAGCAACATAAGATTCCATTGGTTTGATAAATTTACCACATTGTTAACTGTGCTCTCCAATGCTTTGCATTCTTTTCAGTTATTTCTAGAGAATGATGTGTTGAAGTTTGTCTGATCAAGAGGCTTTTTAATGACATTTCTCATCCCGAGAACCTTGGATATTGAGGCTTATTGTTACGTGAGTGTAGGGAAATGTTCATTATCAAGAAACATTATATATTCTCCAAAAGCTCGCCTTAATAAGATGTCGATATGAACTCCATCACTTGTGATGAATTTGACAATTTTAAGTATTTCTTCTCTATCCTCTTTCAAATGGTTCTAACAACATCTAGTTGCCCTACTCTGCCCCACCCCTATGCACCCTCACTCCATACTACCTGTTATTAACCAAGAAATTAAATGGACTAGGATGACTCACACATCTTTTTTTCCTTTATCAGCCTCTGATGGATGACATCCTATTTGGAAAGAAAATGACCAGAGGGCAGGAAGATTCAAGGAGCATATCCCTGAATATGCTGATTCACACATTCAAATGGTTAGTGAAAATTTTAGTTATTTTGGCACAGTTGAAAACACTAGGGCAAATGAAAAGAGCTGTAATCAATATTAGAGCTTTCATTTAAATTCTAGTATACTTCTCATGCCTACTAGTAGACCAAATAGATGAACTTCATAAGATACATTTGTGTAATAACCTCATCTTCAGCTTATTTTTATTTTTCTACTTATTCTACCTTTGCCTTTATCTCTTTATACATTACTGAATGTATTTCTGATCATTCTAAATTATTTTTGGAACAAACACAAACACGTAGACATCTGTCAAATCATAGCTAAGACAAGAAAGACCCCCTCCCTATTATCAATCCTATTTGGTTCATATTTCAAAACCTCGTCTGAGAGACTCCTGAATGGTTAAGAACACCAATGATTCAAAATGTTCTAAGTGAATTTAAAAAGCATGTTGTGCTCTCTTTGACTTAATAAACTGCCTATGTTCAGCTGTTCTATATGGAACTATATTATGCTGTAAGGAGACTTTGTAATGGTCAATGCTTCAAACAAACAGAAAAAAACCAAACAGACATTCTCTCTCATACTATTTAGGCTGCTTCAAGTAAATTTTTGATTTGTACAAAAAAGAAAGGTCTGTACATAAAAATAAAGGAGATGTGTCTGTGGTTCAAAACCAGCCACAAAAGCACTCTGTTGAGTAGCAAAAGAACACATATGGTTTATATTACTAACGATTAACTGTGCCTCTAATCATCTCTACCCCAAGTGAATGCAGGTGGTTAGAAAGAAATGTACTTGCTATTTTTCAGCCGTTAGCCAGATATGGGTGTTTAGGGGAGAGAAGAGTCACCACAGGAGTCATCTGAAAGCAACCAAAGGTGACGAGCACCATGAATAGGTTACTATATTTAGTAATGAATGCTTTCCATCAAGCTTGTTCTTGAAGTTGAGTATTATAAATTATACTGATTCTTTTCTTAATTGAAAAGAAGAAGAATATAAATACCAAGCAAGACCGGGAAAAGCAGTTGGGAGATTCACTCTGGGCCAGAGATGTCATCCTAGGACCCTCAAGAACAAGAAGTGGCTGGTGTTACACTTGTAAATGAATGTGCTTTACCTTGGTCTCAAACAAGTTTGTAAAAATGAGATGCAGGATAAGAAAAATCACTGGAGGATTTTCCAGGTTCCAAGATGAGGTCAGGATTTCACAGGGCACAGTCTTTCCCTATCCTTTTCTAGAGTCAGAACCTTATACTGGATTAAGGAGCATGGAGAGGTCTTGATAGGCAAAGGCTGCTGGGAATAAGTTCCAGCACAGGTCAGACACACATGGTAGGGCCACTCCCAGAACCAGAGAAGATGAAGATCATGAACCTCTCTGGATGGTACAGCTTTACAGAGACCCGCAGCAGAGCCAACAAGTAAGCCTACGGGTCAAATTGTTCCCTAGACCTCTGTAGCCCCCCCTTAATTACCAGGAACTCATTCTTGGGCTGCCTTCACCCACCCATGCAGGAAGATCCCAAGCAGGTACTGAGGCAGCATGGGAAGAATACAGTGTTAGAAGAGCAGGCTCTAGTTCTGGTTCCACCACTTACAAGGCGCATAACCTGAGCCATGACTTTAACTTCTCCCATTGTCAAGAGGTGGGATTGGAGATGAGGCAAAAGGTCCCTTCTATGCTGTGATCATCTCTGAGCCTTGGTGTCCTCAGCTTTAAAATGGGACCATAAAACCAGCTCATTAGCTCCTAGAGAAGTGGCCACGCTTTCTCCAGTTTTTATGCAAAATGTAAGCATGTTGGTAAATCAGGGAAGGGAAAAACTAGGGAGAAACAAGACCTCAGCTACAGATTTATTCTCTAAGTTCATGTTCAAAAACTTAAGTTTAAAAGAGAAGACACACACAATGTCATCTCTTCATGTTCATGTTGTCTCAAACAGCACCTGTGAGTCTAGCAGCCCTATTTTGGAGGTAATGGGGTAATTTTTTTCTACTAAGTTTATAGAAAGTTATTGTTCATGAAGTAATTCTGGAAATCAAAATAAAAGAAAGAAGTCATACACAGTTAACTATACTAACCTAGCCACTCCTTTCCCCTTGCCATTTTCCAGATCCTACCCAGTCTTTGTTCTTATGTATGTGGGTTTTTTTTTTAATAGTTACAAAAATTAATCCAGGGATAAGTAGCTGAATTGCATTTGATTCAGATTTATGAAAACAGAATTGCTCCTTTTTTAGGTTATTTGCAGAAAGGAGATTAAAATCTTCTGTGGTTTTTAATCAAAGCCCCAGAATAGTACACAGATTGAGTCTATCTTGATTAAATAAGAATTATTGGCAAAGGAAAAAATAGTTTTAATCATCACTGAAATAGTTATCTATCCATGCCATCATGCTATGCACTATTTTAAACACTAGATTAAGCCCCTCAGGAGCCAATCTAAGATGAACACTGACAACCGAAAAATAAAAAGTATGGAATGAATAAGTTATTAACAAATGACTATGTGCATCTACTGAATAGATGGGAAGCTGGTTCCTCTATCTCATCCTTCCACTGAAATACATCTGTCTCTTTTTCTCATCTTTTTCCTTTGAAGCTGAGTAGCTCCACCAATGCAAGCTCCTTACATGAACTTTGGCTCAAAAAACAGATGCCTCTGTATCTGTAAAGATTTTATTTTTAAGCCCTTAGAAATATATTTACTGCACAAGCAATATTATAACAGCTCTAATGGAAATAGTGCAAAAATTCACACACTGTCTCATCAACTCAAATATATGCAATTTCCAATTGTACATTGTTAGTATATAGAAATAAATGCTTTTGTGTGTGTGTTAATTTTGTATCTTACAACCTTGCTAAATCACTTACTAGTTTGGGGAATTATTTTGTACAGTCCTTGGGATTTCCTATGTAGAAAATGATGAATAAGGACATCTGTGAATAGGGACAGTTTTATTTCTCTCCAATCTATGTTCTTTATTTTTCTTGCCATATTGCACTGACTCAGGCTTCTAGTGAGATACTGACTAGAAGTGCTAAGAGTGGACATCCTCATTTTAAGGAGAAAGTATTCAGGCTTTCATCACTAAATATGATGCTAGTGGTAGGTTGGGTTTTTGTTTTTGTTGTTGTTTTTTAAGAATTCTTAAAGAGTTTGAAGCAAAAATTCAATTGTGGTCCATGCTTAATTTTCTTTTCCCTCTCTCAGCCTTTAAAGCAGCTTATGGCTAAATTTAATTATTTTCCAAGTATGTGGTTATTATCTAAACTTCTTCAAATGTTTCTGTAATGCTATGAATTCAATAAAACTTAGCTATGAGTATATACTGAGTGCATTCAGGAAATAGCTAAGGGGCATAACAGATAAAAGGCAAAACATTCATTGTAACTGCCAGTCAATATCCACTGTACCTGCTGTTAACAGCATACCTCCCAACTCTCAAACTGTTTCGGGTGGAGATGAAGCTGTAACTAGTTCAGAAGTTGGGGGAAGAGGATGGGATGAAGGAGTGACTTTGGACTGGTCCATCAGATAACCACATTCCCTCAGATCCAAGAGAGATTATGGAATGGTTATAGGACCCAATTATGACTGCCTGAAACTCAGGCTAAGGCTGCAGAGTCTTGTTTGAACAGATAGAAACTTTCTCTTTTCTGCTGGGTATAAAGCAGGTAAATGGAAACCTTGAGCTGTGCTAGGAGCTATCTCGCGGCCAATGAGAATGTCTTGACTGAGAATAGAAACAAGACAAAAGTGCAGGCACTATACGTAAAGAGAGAACAGGACGGAAGGATACCGTTTGAACCCCTGAATCCAGCTGTACCTGAAACCAGTTAGTATTTCGGAGCTCTTAAGTTATCTGAGCCATAAATTCTACGCCTCATCCCCCACCTTTCTGCCTTAAGCCTGTTTAATCGGGATTTTCTGTCAAACCTCCAATTAGAGTTCTAAAATAATGAGGGGAGAGAGAAGGTGTCACTAATATTTTGGGTGCCTCCTCCATCAACCACACTTGCCCTCTTTGCATGGAAGGCTGGCTGATGTGAGGACAGGGCCTTCTGGTCACGGGGGCCAGCGGAATGGGTCCATGGCACAGAGCAAGGTGGGAGAGTGGTCACGCTGGTACATAGTTACAGAGGTTGCAGGAGTCATTATACCATTTACTTCTTATAATGCCAATAAGCAGAGACCACCAGTGTTACCAGGCATCATCAGACTAACTTCTCTGCAGTCATTCAGACAGTGTCTCTTGTCGACACTTCTTTTTGGTAACTATGTCCTGAGAAAACCTATTAGCATGGCGCTTAATGCCATAGACTCTGTGCTAGTTACACTCCCTTTGCCCTTTAAATTTATCTCCTATCCTTCTTTGCCCTGCGTTGTCCTGGGAGACTGATCTCTACCAACTGTGTAACCCGTGGTTGCTTGCCCTCCTTGCTTAGCAGGGTTTAGCCAAGGAGAGGCACTACCTGAGAATCTTAAGACAGAGAGAGACAGGTCAGGGTGCTTGCTGTCCTCATTCCCACCCTGTCCCGCCACGGTTCTGGTAGTGTTATATTCTTCTGTGGCCAGACAGGTCCTGTCGTGTGGCCCCTCTGCACAGCTCCAGCCCCTCCTGGACTGTGATAACACTGTTCTCCCTCCCCTTGTCCATTCAGGCATAGAGGAGCTGACAGTTTCCCAGTTATTAGCCCTGGGTGCCTCACCATCCATTGGTGGTTCCCTTAACCCCAACTAACTCTGTAAACAGTCCCTTGATTACATTCTGTTCAGTTAACCACTTTAGAGTGAGTGTATCATGGGTTTCCCGCCAGGCCCCTAACTGGTACAGGCCCTCACATCCTCATCATCATTGATCCCATCATATCTAGTCAAAGCAAACTCCTTGCTATTTCTTAAAGATGCTCCTTGCTTTTGTGTCCTTGTTCACACAGATCCCCCTCCTAGGTAAATCTTTTCACTACTGTTGCCTAGTGAACTCCTACTTACCCCTCAAAATGTAAAGTGTTACCTCGTCTAGAAAGCCTTTCCCAGGGTCTCTTCCCAGGTAGAATGAGTCTCTTCTCTGGACCCCGCAGAGCTTCATGTGCATCTATGACCTCCTCTAATGGACCTCTGTCTCTTCTCCACTCCCCATCTCTAGTTCCTGCGGCATAAGCACTGCATGCTACTTCTGTACCACACAATGTCCCAAGCACCGGGCCTGACACTCCACAGGTGTTTGATCAGTACCTGCTGCATTGACCAGAACCAGGAATGTATTACAACTGCTATTTAACGCAACTGCCCAAGATGTCACTGCATTGTCGACTCTTTACTCATCAAACCTGATTACAAAAGGCAGGAGGAAGTAGCTGAGAGAGGGTGTCATTAGCAGAGTGTGAAAACTAGGCCACAGGAATGTGGGTACAAGTTCTGCCACATTGTTCCAGGGCCATCAAATCAAATACGGCCTCTTTGTAGTTGACAGTGGCTACAGTACTGCACCCCTGAGAAGTCAGGTGCCTGGTTCCTATACTGTGGGACTTCTTCCAGGCTTCTGGGGCCCCTGCAGTCCAAAGACCCCTTAGGTTCAAGTGGGAATAATGCTGCTTATAGGACCAGCCCACAGGAATCCAGTCTCTACAGGAAGCATTCAACTGGCTGAGAAGCCCAGCTCATGAGTGACTCTTTCAATCAGGGAACAGCCAGACTCTTGCTCTCCCGCTGAGCTGTGTCAGTCCCACATCTGTGTGTTTGGGTTATTTCCTGAGATAGCTATCTATGACCTGACTTGTGGGTTCTAAAATCTCCCATTTTCTACCTGTTGGATTTTTAAAATTCTATTTCTTTTTTTCCCTCTTAAAATGGTTCCTATCTGCTAAATTCATGGGTGATTTCACCCATCAGCTTGTTTTATACATTCCTGTGAAAGATCTTCCTCTACCTTGTGATCACACTCCACTCTTTCCCCTCCTTGGTCTCCAAGTCCTGAAGGAATGACAAGCCTCCTCACTCAGACTTCAACAGTTTGGAGAGGCCCTGGAACCCTTTACCTGAAGGACACACCTTTTCCTCAGGTTTAACACCAGATTAACTGGGAACATTACCTGTTTGCAATAACCAGTTTGACAACTCCCATAAACACCTTCCTGGTTCATTATACACTCTTAGGAAGGTTTCTTTCCATCTGTAAAAGACTACCCCACAGCGAGTTTTAGGAACAATTTGAGAGCAGGGAAACAGATGGATGTCTAGGAGAAAGAAGGCAGCCAGTCATCCTGGCATTTCTATACCTGTCACAAGCCAGGAATTCCCAGCTTGATGAACCCTGCACCCAGAATGCTAAGACTGAGTAGCTGGGACTCCCCAACTTCCTCAGCCCATCCTCACCTCTGCTTCAAAAACTTTTGTCACCCTGAACTCTATTCTTGCCATGCTGCCTGCCTACCAACTATTTACCCCTCTCTCCTAACTTCTGTGGAGCTGAAACTCCAACTCCTCCTTCCCTGCTCCCAGAAGGATGGCAGAAATATTTACTTTTATCTTCAAATGAGTTAAGATGTATTTGAAGAATTTTACAATATTTCTTAAATTAAAATGAAAGTGGTCCCCAATGCTGAAAGTTTGGGTCAGGAATCTGTCTCTAAATACTTCAGATGCTTGTCTTAATCCTCACTGGAAGAAAAAAGGCAAAGACAGGCCTGCTTGTTTATCATTTCTGAAAGGAAAGAATACTCATGTATAGAGTATTAAACATGCCATATAGCCACAAAAAGGGGCCCAATGCCTTTTCACAGGGAATGAGAGTAGAGCCCCAGAAAACACACAGAGATAACATTATATACCAGTGTCTTCAAGGAATAACATGATCAGGACCGTAAGTTTTGCTACTTGCATGTCCTACTTTTTTTGTTTCTGGGAAACAACAATAAACACTTATAAGACATTATAGTTTTATAAAGTACCTCCACATGTATCAGTTCATTTGATAACAACAATAGATTAGATTTAAGGTCTATAAATGACTATAAACGCATTTAAGATGACTACCAGAGACCAAAAAAAAAAAAAAAAAAAATCAAACATGGTGAATATAATCTTTTCACAGTAATGCTTGAGGATTTTGTTTCCTCTTGGGATCTTGGAATGTTTTATGTTTGTGAGACCTTCAGTTTCCTCTCTCAGTACTGCCCTCATGAACAGATGTTCTGGGGCATGGGATGGTGGGGAGGGTGTAAAAGGGGAGTGAGAGAGAGATAGTATCTAAGCAAAAAGTCAGAGCTGCAAACCCCACTTACTGAAATCTAGCCACATTTCCCCCTAGAGCACAGAGCCCTGAGCAGGATTCACAAAGCCCATGAAAATCTCAGCACCTCAGGTAACTTCAGGATCTAGATCTCAGATTCAATAAATCCATTCTTCTATGTTTATGGTTGAGGTTAATAAAGCAACCAAAATTTAACCAATCATTTCTACTTAAACAATGGTAGCTGTAAACTTCTAATTCTTTTTTTCAAAATAAACAAGCTAGTTAGAGATTACTAGAAAATACTAATAATCAATGCAGGTGGTAAACCAGTCACAGAGGGGATCTGGACATGTTTCTCAGGGTCTGTCGGTCCTGAGTTGGCAACAAGATCTCAACCTCTGCTACGCTGTGAACCCCAGAATCTCCCTTATGTGATGAAACCTCAGGAAAATCTCCTGGTGTAGGAAAAAAATCAATGAAAAGGAAGCAGAAATGGACCTTTATATCTCTGGGTTGACAATTAACTTTTGTTAATTAAAAAGTAAAAACCCATCTTCAGGCTCTTTAATGACCAAGTCTAGTGTTTATCCAAGCAGTTAAAGCTCAAGGTCTACTAGAACACACAGCACAGACAGGCTAATTAATTTCTTATCACAGAAATAATCTCCAGACAGGGACAGAAATGGGCAGAATTTGGACAAGGATGTGAAAGGATGCATGGAGGTGGAAAATCTAGAAATAAATTCACTAAAAGACATAGGAGTTGCTAAATACCACATTTAAAAATTCTGTGCTAAATACCACACTCCACCATCCAAGCATTATTCACCTTCATGCCATGGCCCAGCGTTGGGAAGCTAGGTGGATCTTCCAGTCTCTAGAATTCTGTCCAATTTCAGTGTTGTATGGAACTATTAGTACAATCAGTCCAAAGAATTCTCTGGAGATCAGGCTAGTTCTGGTGCTGGTTTCCTGATAAAGTCAGATCTTCCTCAGGGTCTAGTCTAGTCTGAGAACTTCAGGGCCATGCTGAGCGCACACTAAAATGGCCTCAGAACTGTTAGTGACCAGGTTTGCTCTTCTGGGATTTCCAAACTAGGAGGAAAGTATAATTCAGGTGTCTCGGGACTGGATAAGAGTTCCCCTGGATCTTCACTCAAAAACCCACATGAATGAGAAGGTAACTAGGGGATCAATGGGATAGTCTCTTCTTCAATGAAAGAGGTTCTGTAATCAGTCAAAAATATTTGGGGGCAACTCCTATGAAGTAGGTGCAGTGTGAGATGCTACAAGGGTGACAGACCCATACAAGACGGCATTTTTTATTCTCAAAAAACTGAGACAAAAAAGAGAAGTACAATTCTGAAATTGGACATAAGACAAAGACTCCTGTACTGTATCATCATCTCTACCTGGGGTTGTCTTCTTTTCAATCCTCAAGCCCACAAATCCTACCACAGCTGCTCAAGGCCATTCCTCCTTCAATTCCCAATTTCGCGTCTTTCTTGATACCCTCTCTTCTTCGAAGGCCCAAGGCACGTTGTAGCTTTCCTGCAACATTTACAACGCTTGGGCTTATTTAGTGGTTTCCGTGCACACACTGCCTCTCACAGACTAAGACAAGACACAGACTTCAACTGTGCAGCTCTTGCCAGTAACCCCGATACTTGTTCGATTTAAATTGGTTGTTAAACAAATAGATTTTCCCAGAAATGGACAATACTTTTCATCTTTCATGACAGTTCCCTTTGATTAACAGTGGTTGCCTTTAGGACAGTTTTGAGGATTCTGAGGCTATAACAAACCTCTGGGGTAAAATGTGCTGTCATCAGTTAGTGATGTCTGCCACAGGGCAGGGCTGGGAGTAGTGGTTCAAATGCAGTATAATTTGGGAATATAAATTAAGGGTCATAAGAGCACAGAGAAGGGAAATCACCTCCAAATGGCAGTCAGAGGAGGCTATATGATAAAATTAGATCCATCATCAAGGATGCGTACGATAACAGTGGGTGAAACACAGGAGCAAAAGCTGTGGGGCAGGAGTACAACACACCCTGGGAAAGCAATTCTTGGACAAGCACCACTAGAGTAAGTTCAAATGGAAAGTTTATGTGGGAGATGAATGGAAGAAAAGACTAAACACTGTGGAATGCCCCCAGTTAAGGGACAGGATAAAGAAAAGCCAACAGACAGACAAGTAATGGAGCAAGGAAGATACTAAGCTTTATTTAGCTACTGTACAGGAGTGAAGTCTGCAAGAATGCTCTCAACTAGCAATTAGGTGCAGCAAGGTTTGCTAGGAAGTAGCCGTGCTTAATGGTTAATAACCTCAGTTTTGGAGTCAGGCAGTCCTGGGTGCAAATCCCAGCTCTGACTGTAACCCTAGTCACAAAGTTTCAGTCTTCTTATCTGTAAAATAAGTAAACTTCTTACCTCACTGTGCTGAGGGTCAAGTGGGAAAATAATGTGCATAAAAGTCGTAACAAGCCGTCAGTAAATATTAGCTATTAGGCTTGGTTAACCACAAGAAAAAGAAAATTTCAAAGGAGAAAATGTGTCTCCCTCACTGCCTCATGCTTTGGGGAGTACTATATGAAACCTGTGAAGTGCTTAAGCGGCTCAGAAAACAATTAAGTACATAAAATAGCCACAGAAATGGAACAGAATCAGTTTATTTTCCAGTAATTGGAAGATGCTTAGAAATCAGGCTTTCTGTGGTTAGGCATTTCTGGTGATGGTGCTTTTTTTTAGACTTAATTCTTTACGGAATTATAGGTAACCAGATAACTCTCAAGCAACAGAACAGTGAAAGAAAAATAATTTATTTTTTTTGAGCATTCTCATCTAAGGGTTTCCTCCTTAGTTGAGTAAGGGTAGTTTTAACCCCAAGAGCACCAGGCCCAAATCGTTGTCTTAGGGCAGCCATAAGAATAAACACTCAATGCAGACCCTCGCTGAGACCATTTCTGGACAAAGTTCCAATTCCAAAGGCCATCACTTTGCTTCAATAATGCAGACCTAGCAGAGTCACATGATGCTCGGATCAGGACCCTTCCTGGACACACTGGAGATCTGCTGTGACCACTGTCCTGCCTGTGGACACAATTAGGGACTAAGTGACCAAGAAGGGCCCTGAGAACAAAGACCTTAGCCTGAGTGGGGAGGGACTGGTCTCCTCTGTGCTGGTTCTGGGTCTCGTGGTAGAGAACGAAGCACAATGCCCTGCCTGTGCTGGGGGAGTGGGGACCACTGCCCAGGGCTCACACAGCTGGGGCTGGGCCTGGGAGAGGAATCACCGAGGACACACAGCATGAAGTGTCTGTGAGATGGGACAAGGTCTGTCCATCCCGGAAAGCACAGGAGTATTTGCTGGAAAGGAAATATTCTACCTCTGGTAATGGAACAGGCAGTCAGCAGATATTTTTCAAACGTAGGGTAGTAACATTTCTGGCAACGAGTGAGTCATCGAAACACTTCCTTTCCATTAACAGAGGTGTTACTGTGGAGTGTACTAATTACAACAGAGCACTCTTTGTTGCAGTGTAGAGCTGTCTCCTCAGCAAGTATAATGAATTAGCTCCTTCTAAATCTATTCGTCGTGCTCAACTATAGCTCCAGAGTGAATTATTGGCTTAATAGTAACTGTCTCCAATATTGTGTTCTATTAAATGTATGTTTAACATTCAAAATAGGGAAGGCCACTGAAAACACTTGCTACTTTAACAGACACTGCTGCAGGGGAGTTTAAGTGGGCCACTCAATGTCATCTCAAATGAGTTCATTTTCCTTCGAGAGTGCTCTAGACCCCACAGTATACGTGACCCCACATGTCCAGAGACATAAACACGGGGGGGATCCGCAGTTCTCAGGCGAACAGAGCTCCCTGGCACCAGGCCAGCGTGTCACAGACTCCCTGCAGGACGGCTATTTTCAGTCTCAGCTCTGTTAAAGGTAATCACAATTTCTCACAAGTAATTAATGTGGAAAGCTTTCTCTCTTTAGAAGTGAGTGCTCACATGAGCATGCCTATGCTCTCCAAGAGTTAATTCCATCCTATTTATTTATACCTTGTCTGACCAACCCAGGGTTTTTAACCCATCAGAACTACTATAAGGAACTCCACTAAGTACAAATTTGGCACATAATTTTCTACATCTTGTGTCTTCATTTGAAGCTTCCTTTATTTCTTATTCTTGCTGCTCAAATTTTTGACAGATGGGTAAGCTTGATCAACCAAAAATCAGAGTATTTTCAGTGATTCCCCCACTGTGGTGGGTTTTGATTTGGTTTCAAAAATGAAAGCATCAAGCACTCAAAGTCCAAAACTGTTTCCCTAATTCTTCAATATGTGAAACTGGGGCCAACTCAGCTAAAGGATCTTTTTTCTAAGGTACTTAATTAAGCAGATATATGCAAGATACACACACACACACACACACACAGATAGAAACGTAAGTGTATTAGACCTTGTACTACTGCTGTAATGAATAATCAAAGGCTGACATAGAACATTATCCTGGTAACAGTCCCACCCACAATTTACATTATTATACCCCAAGTCACAGATATAGAATGACTGATTCAACATTAAGGTCATTTTATCCTCCAATAATGACCATTAGTTCCCTATGGAAGAGTTCCTCTGGCTTGTAGCAATAAACTGAGGAATGACTATACAATTATAGAGCTAAGGGACCTTAAACCTAGAAAAAACTTGAGAGAGTTTCTGACCCAGGGTGAACAAGTATGTAGCACACATGCCACAATTTCCTGATCTTAAGCCCTTGGCAGACATCAGTAATCAATTTCTGAACTTCTGTTTCCAATTCTTTCTCAACAAATATCACATCAGACAGTCCACTGCCTATAAAGGGAGTTGGCACATGAATGAAATCTCTTTGTTCTTCCAGCTAATCCAAACCTCACTTCCCTTTGATTAGAAACAAAGATCCAGAGAGTCTAAGTATCAGATATACTTTATTTTTTTTGAGTAAAGGTAGATTTATTTAGAGATACGTACTGCATAGAGTGTAAGGCAAGGAAAGAGGTGTGGGAGTTGGGTGCTCAGATTAAAGTAAAAGTAGGTACACACCCCACAGACAGAAGGGGAGGGAGCTAAAAAGGGCAGCCAGGCGAGGTGTTGCCAGTTTTCATGGTCTCGGTAGCTTCACAAGCCTACAGGTGGGACCATTCTAACCACCCTGGGGAAAGGGCTGGGATTCCCAGGAATTGGGCCACCACCCACTCTTTGACCTTCTGTAGTTAGCCTTAGGACTGTCATGGTGCCTGCGGGCATGTTATTGATCACGCTGATATGCTACAATGAGCGTATAATGAAGCTCAAGGTCTACTAGAAGTCAAACCTCCCGCCATCTTAATAAGATACACTTTCTTACATAGCATTTAAGATAAAAGTCCCATTACTTTCAGGTCTCCTTTCATTTTCCAGTGCCTGCTATGGGTAATAGGAATGCTTTTGCCCTCTAGGGGTCTATACTCTAGTTTTGAGAAAGAGAAGTTTAACCTGCTTGACAAATATATGTAAATTAAGTGTTAATCTGTCTTACTGATGCAAATCAGAGGAGGCTAAAATAGGCAGAGAAGAATGTATGTTGGAATTTAAGCTTAGCTTAGGGCTTATTTACTTATTCAATAGACAAGGATAACTGCTTATTATCTCTTTGGATCATAAATGACTCAACAATTCAACAAATGTACTGAACCCACCAGGCATTGTGACAGGTATGGAGAGGGGTAACACAGAATTCCTTCCCCCAAGGGTTCATAGGTCAGAGGAGAAGGCAGAAAGTCAGAATATATTCTAACTACCGAGTAATAAATACCAAGCAGATATTGGTTCTATACAGTGGGAGAGCACAAAAGTTCTTTTCCAAGTTACCCACTTCTCCCGAGGGCCATACCCAGTCAAGCCCCACCAGGTTAACCTGCTGAACACCTCACAGAGCTGTCTTTTCCTGTCCTCTTCCACTGCTGCTCTCTCTCTCTCTCTCTACCTGGACCTTGACCGTAATCCCCTGAGTGTTCGGCCCACTTGCAAGATTGCCCTCCTTGGATCCATTTTCCACATCCATCTGCCTCAATGATCTTCTCTAAGCACAGCTCTGATTATAGTCATGCCCAGCTTAATCCTCAGGACCATACCCGAACTCATAAGCATGGCAATCCAGGTCCTCTCGGATCTGGCCCTGACCTCCTTGGCAGTCTTGCTTTTTCTGTTTTCCCAAGTCCCTCAATCACACCCTCTGTGCCAGTCACACCAAGCCACTTAGTTTGAAAGTAGGAAGGGCAGACTTTGAAGGTGGAAAGAATAGCAGGGCAGCCTCATGGACAGAGATAAAGGGTGGGTCTGAGCCTACAGTGGAGATCAGCCTGGCTAATCAATCTGGCAAATCCCACAGGAGCAGTATTCCTCTGAGGTACACACTGCAATGATGAGAGTCCTGTGGAGGTGTGTGTCTGTCCCTTCTCAGTCTCAGGGCAGAAAGGGGCAATGACAGCCCAAAGTGCACACTATAGAACCCTCATTCCCTACCACGACACAGCACACAGCCAGACCACCATTGCTCCCAGGAGGTTTGGCAAGGGCCATACAGGACAGGGAGATGGGGAGCAAGACGTAGGAAAGCAGTCTGAAGGAGGGGAAGGAAAGGTACAGGAAGACCCAGTATTGCCAGTTATTATCTGATTGATTCTGCAAGTCCTGCACTGTTCTGAGTTTGGTTTCTCATACATAATGGCACAACAATAATGCCTACTTCATAGCTGCAAAAGTTTTTCATTGATTGTTCTATAAGCATTTCCTAAGATTTCACTAGCCATGATGGAAATGAGATTAGAAAGGTGTAATAAGTAAAATACGTAGCAGGTTAATGTCACTGGCCTCCTAAACGGGTCTCTCTGCTTCCACCCATGTCTCTGCTGTCTATGTTCAAAAGAGCAGCCAGGGAGGGCAGATTAAAGGACAATCAGACCATGTCACTGCTCTGCACAAAACCTTTTAATGGTTTCCCAACTCCCAGTAAAAGTCAAAGTCCTTATAAGAGCTCACACTATCCTACTGCTGTCCCCACTCCTGGCCTCCCGCCTCTCCCCTCACTTCCCTTCCCCACCTCCATGTGCTTCCTCTAACATGCCAGCATCTCCCCAGATACCTGTGCATGTGTTCTTTCACCTCTTTCCAGTCTCAGTTCAATTGTCACCTTCTCAGCAGGGCCTTCCCTATCACCCGTTTACACCTGCAATCTCCCGGCCCTGCCCTGCATTATGTCCTCTAGAACACTCTAACCAACTGCTATCCTCTATATTGTACTTTACTGATTTACCCTGTTTACTGTCTCCCTCTCTCCACTTGAACATAGTTCCACGAGGACAAGGTTTTTATTCACTGTTGTGTTGCCCTGGCTCCAGAACAGTCCCTGGCACAGAGTAGGCACTCAATATATATTTGTAGAATAAGTGAATGATTTAAGCATCGTTACTGCAGAGGTATTCCAAAGCTGAGCTGATCAAAGGTCCAGCACTACCCGGCCTAGGACATGCCAGAGCAAATGAGTTTCATCAAAAACAAAACACATTCTGAACTTCGTGGTTCGCAAGGCTCCGTGAAGGTGCTGGGCCTGGAACCAGCCTGAGCTGCAGCAGCCCCCTGTCCTCAGGAGCTTCACAGAGCAAGAGAGCATACGCCTCGACTCAACTTAGCCCCTCCAGATACATGTTACAGGAGTTCCAGCCTAGGAGGCATGAGGCTGGGTGGGGTGAGAGTATCACTAAGAACACGAAGGAACTGTTCTCGACTTGAGACAATGGAATCTGAATCTATAAATGACTGCTTCCTAGGGTGCTCTGAAGAAAAAGTTATTCAGAATGAATAAGCAGGCCAGCTCTGTAGTATAAATAACAACAGCTATTTCTTTTCCTGAAAATCTATCAGCTGGAAATCAGATTTTTCAAATGACTGAAACAAAGCACAATCTGCCTGGACAGAAAGATCAGGCTTCCTGTCATGAATGGGGTGAGCGTTCCACGGGTGTCTTACCAACATTATATACGATATTACCTATCAGTTGGGTGACTTCAATTACAATCCTCTGACACAGAATTCTCATACGCAGAGATTCTGCTTGGACAGAATTCCCACTTAAAACACAAAAATTCTCCCTTCAGAATTTCTGCCTGTTAAGTGAAATCAGGCTATGGGTCACCAACCAAAACGATCAATCCTTTTCATATCCTTTTAAAAAAAGGACAAGTGCTCTAGAGGCTGGTATTCGCCAAGATAGAATATGTCATCCAAACACTTGAATCATCTGGACTCTGTTTTCTAGGCTGAACACCAAGTAAAAGAGAGACCTTTTATCATTAAGAAAATAGTAATTTCCTCATAATCAAATTATTCAAATCACCTTAAAATAACATTTATTGAGCGCTTATTATATGCCAGTCACACAACTAGGTATTTTCACATTATATTAATCAACCCCAATATGAATGAGGTAATGCCCTATATCCCTATTTTCCAGATGGGGAAATTGAGGATTCCAGAGAATCAGAGATTTTGTCTAAATGGTAGAGGTGGTAGTATCAGAATTCAAATCTAGGACTCCTGCTTCCAGGCTCTGTGCTCATACTATGTGACAGAAGCAGAGGAAAAGCCTATAAGAACTGTAATGAATGCAATGAAAATTGTTTCTAATCACATTTTAGTGAGGGCTTCTTATCTGAAAATCCAAGACCTTGTAAGGTTTCACAGAAATTAACAAAGATAGTCACGTAACTATTCAATCCCTTTATCTCATGAATAAGAATATGAGGAAATATTTAGCTTTTAGCACTCCTTTTCCATGAAAAGAACTAACTTTTACACCAAATAAAGATGACTTAATTTCATTTCCCCTCACATGATGTCTTGAAAAATCAGAGGCTTTAAGCTGGGTGGTAAAAATCTTTGCCCCTCCCTTCAAAAATCAAAATATTTTAAAGTGTCAGGGTTGCTGAATTATAGCAGGGACCAAAATCTCAATGGCTATAATCAGAAGATGACATTCTGTCAGGGTAGTTAATACATTTAACAGTTCTTTCTTCCTTAAGATCCACATGCCAAAAGGCTCAGAAAGAAGGCTGCATGAGAGCACTTGTGATTTTCTCTATCAGTTAGGACTGTTATAAAAATAAACTCACTATCATGACCTAAAGGGCTTATGGATGGGCTTAGCGTCACTGTTATAAGTTGGCTGGAATTTCACTTCTGGGTTTAAGCCAGAACGAGTTAGCACAGGCTACACAGAGGTAGGATTTTTGCACTCAGGCCCAGGGCTCTGAAGAAGAAGGAAAAGAGCAGGACCCTGGGAAGTGACAGTGACAGGAACATTGTGGTTAGCCTAGGCTTAACAATTCTCAGACCAGGAGCTGAAACATTCAGGGACTGCCCTATGTTGTTCCTGGATGGGCAAATGTGTGGCACTTAGAATTTTTATACCTTGTTTTTCCTTTCTGGAGCAAAGCATCTGAATCAAGCTCCTGGGGCTGACCGACACTAAAATTGAAGGAAATTGACCATCTGACACCAAAAGCCATGTCTACAGAATACACATGTTATTCCCCTTGACCCTGAAGACATATTTATGCAACAGGTTCCAAAGACCAGGGAACAGCTGTTCAGAATCTTTTCCAAAACAGCCTCCAGTAAAATCGGTAAACCGGTGTGTGACACTTGGTTAACAGGTGCATTATCTCTGGAAAACCCAACAGCTGAAAAGGCAGGATCATTCCACTTCCACAGGGAATTAGGAGGGAAATACCAGTCTACCCAAAATCATCCTTAAAATGGGATTTAACAAGTAATTCTGGACTCTTCTTGCTAGGCTAACAAAGTCCATCTCATCTATTTGGCTACAGGGAAATCAAATTACTCTCTTTGAGACATCTGTTATTTAAAATGTGATGGAGCTGGATAACCCGTCTCTAAAAGACACCCCAAATCACTCAGCTCTTGGGGGAAAGAGTTAAGCAGTCAAGACTTGCTCCCCTGCTCTCTTTTCCTCCCACAAATGGCTTCTGTTAAGGTAATTCCAAGATGTTATTTATTTACTAGAAACCTGACTTGACTTTGCACAAGGATCAGGACCTGAGGATTCCATTAACTTCCATAGTTTTTTTTGTTTTGTTTTGTTTTGTTTTGTTTTGTTTTTTGGCAGGGAAGGCATCAAGAGGAGGAGCTGGCAACACCAAATATTCTGATTTTCAGAAGCACCAGCTGGAAAGAAAGGTGCAAGAGGTTGGGAGTGGCCCAGGTTGCCCTCCCCCCTGAGCTTCAGTTTCCAAATAGAACATGGGGACTTCAAAGGAGCCTCACCTGCTGGGAGTCTCCATCCCTACCAGCTCATAGAGGCAAGGAGAAGACTTGGCTCCAACCCCAAAGAGGAGCATCCCAGGGCCCAAGTTGTAAAATACAACCTGGCAGAAATTCCGAGTCTATGTGGGAACAACTCATACCGCTGAGCAACGGCTCATACATCCACCTAGTCCTTTGATCTGTCAGGAATAAATCACGTCAACACACCTTGTTTAAAACCAAGCAAAAATGACTTAAAAATTACTTTCAATAGAAAAGCAATGTGGAGAGCAAGGAAGCTCAGGGAGGCTACTTCGGTAGATTTGCAGAGTGGGAAAGGGAGAAATCTGAAAGCTATCTTCTTGACTTCCTGTGGGCTATAACTGCACACCCCTGAATTTGAGCACGAAACTGGCAGGTTTTCCGTGCCTCACTGCGGGCAGCGGCTCTCCGCGTAAGAAGGCACCTTTCCAGCCACTGCCCAGGGTGAGCGACAGACTGTAACATCTACACCCTCACTCCCCCCGGGGGCCTGGTCACCCCCGAGGTTAAGGCAGTCCAACTGCGAACCATCATCCACCTTCAATCTCTGTCCAACAACACGACTGTCTGACAACGCGTGGTTGAAGAAAAAGGGCGGGGGGAGCAGATAGGATTTAAAAAATTAAACCGCATTTGCTTCCATACGGGAAGAACCGAGAGCTATGTGCTTCCCTGTACCCCTTGCAAGCCCCTTTGGTCGTTTTGGGTAAAGCCGGAACCCGCAACTCGCCGAGCACCCAAATGGGAGTCCCTGAGGAGCTCTGTTCTTCGCACACAGAAATCAACACCCTCCAGAGAAAGCCCCCGCGTGGTGTTCGAGGTCCAGGGGGCGCCGAGGGACCCGGGCACCGGGTGCGCCAGCGCCATGCCCAGTGCGTGAGGGTGCGCGCGTCGCCCACCCACCACGCCGCTCACCTAACACCACCGCGGCAACGGTGGAGAGCAGCAGCCAGTTATTCCTCAGGAATCTCTTCCAGTCGCATCCCTTCCTCGCCGGCTTCCCCATGGCGGACGTCGGAGCTCGGAACCACAGCAGAGGCGGCCGCTATTGTGCGTGGGGTTCGGCCGCGCGCGCGCGCGCGCGCGGGGGCCGGGGTACCCGGGGACCGCGGGAGGCTCCGCGGCGCAGTGGAGGAGGGATGCGGCCGCGCTGGGGAGAGGGTGTGCGCTGGCTGCTGCAACCGCCGCTGTCGCCGCTGCTGCTGTCACCGCCGCTGCTGTCACCGCCGCTACCGCCACCTGAGACCGCGCGCCGCGCCTGCCTCCCGCGCTAGCTCTGTGGCTGTGCGTGGCGGGCGCGCCCGACTCCTCCCGCCGCCGCCGCGCTCTGCGGCGCCCGGGCCAACCAGCGAGGAAAGAGGGAGGAGCGGCGAGCCGAGGGAGGCAGGAGGTGGGTGCGTGCTTGGTGTGCCCGGGGTCCCTGTGCGGCAGGCGTGGGAGGGCCTCCGGCACTGTGGCTGGAACCTGGAGTTACTCTGGGACTACTGAGCCCCGCCCTCGCCGTAGTGTGGAGCCTCTCGCGTTTGTTTTTTTGTTTTGTTTTGTTTTGTTCTGTTTTGTTTTGTTTTGTTTTGTTTTGTTTTGTTTTTGGTCAGGCAAGGTTTTCGGATTTAGGGTTCCCTGTTCTCCCTAATCCAGAGGGGCGGAGTCACTGGCCCCTTTGGCTAGGACTTCATCCTGCACACCCTCACCCTCCCCCCTTTCTACTCACCGGCCATTGCTAGTGCGGCTCTGGAGTGGTGAAGAGTTGGGGGGAAGCTGAGTTCTGTCTTGGGTCCCCTTTGCTTCTCCACTGCAGCCTAGCATTTGCCAGTAGCCTAGAAAGCCTGAAACCTCCAGGAAAAAAGAAAGAGTGCTGGGGGACAGAACAGGACTTTCTAAACTTTAACACGAGGCCTCTAACCCCCCTCCCCCCACAGGTATTATTAACTAACTCTCCTCTTTGAGGCAAGGGAGGTGAAGCTCCAACTAAATTGTCTGTGTATCCAGAGTTTGAAATGGGCCCTGTTAGAACTCCACTTCCGCTCCCTGCGACTGGCTCCGTGGCCGCCAAAGGCCCCAAAGTTGTGAGACTTGGCAGAATAATTAGGACTGAGAACCCAACCAAGCTGTTCTGATGAGAAGGTGGGCGGGCCCACCCCCTAAGGCGAAACGCCTCAGAAAGGCAAACACAGGAGAGTTGGAGAAACTGGGTAAGTGCTAAGTGAATTTTCTAATTTTCTTCCATTTTTCTACCCGTTTTTTTTCACCCTCACTTATACAAAACTTTTTCCTTCCCTTTACCACACCACCACCTCCGCAGCTGTAGTCTGCCTTCTTACCAGCTTTCTTACTAACATTAAGTAAGCCTTGTATCTTTTTGCTATTGTGGAGTCGACTCCTATTGGGGAGAGTGCAGGAAATCTCAGCTAGATTTTCTGATAACTAAAAGCCCACAATTAGAACTTCATTCCTTTGGCTTAAATTGATACAAGAATCCTTGAAGTGATAATAAATTAAGCTTTATGAACCATGTACACTTTAGTATGAATGAGTTTATCAACTCCTTTCCAGAAAACAAATTTTGAGAGAAGGAAAGATAAAGGAATACCAAGGTCATTGTGTGCCTGAGGAACATTTGAAGAAATGTCAAAAGGGAAACTATCAAGAAAGAGGGGACAAAGATAACCATCCCACAGTAAAAAAGCTGGAAATACTCAGATGTCCAACATGAAAAAAATGGTAACTGTATTATGGAACTGCCGTGCAACTACACATTATGCAGACTATCTAAAGGAAGTTTATGAAATTTCTAATAGCATGGGATAGCACGTGTCATAATATGAGGGAAAATGAGATTAAAATCGTATATATAGTGTGGTCACAACTATGTAAAACAAACATATGAAACAAAGCCATGCACTTATAAAAACGTCTAGAAGGAAATACATAAAACTTTAACAGTGGTCATCTTTGGGTGATAATACCATGTTTGAATCTTTTTGCTTTCTATCTTTCTGTAGTTTCAACAGTGTTTACCATAAGCATACCCACACCCATTACAGTTGTGGATAGGGCTGTATTTAAGAAATAAACAGGCCCTCAAGGGAGAGAAAAGTGGAAGAACCTAAGACAAATTTTGTACATCACAATTTTTTGAGGTGTAATAAGACAGACCTGGGTTTTGGGAGTAGGATATTTAGATTTAAATCCTAGCACCACCACTTACCTGCTGGGTGACCTTGGGCAAGTTGCTTAAATTTTTTGTCTCAGTTTCTACATCTGTAAAATGGGGACATTAATAATATTTATCTCATAAAGGTATTGTAAGAATTGAATACAAGAATGTATGTGCATGGCACACAACAAGTGTCATTATGAGTTTTACTTGGGCAGGCATCTGCTTATTTCCCTTCTTACTTCCTCTCTCTTGTTGCCTGCCTCTTCTAAACACACCCTGAGCCACCTCACACCCACAAGAACCCTTCTCTATTGATCAATAGTTTTTGCCCTTTAGAATTGCAATCAGTGGACCCTAAATCTATTGCACTTTCACACATAAAGCTCATACAGTACATATTCATTTTATGCTTATTTAAATTATGCAAGTTTAAAATAGTGCAATATAAAAATATGAATAAAGTCTAAATATATACACTTATTTTGAAATAATTAAAATCTAAATTAAAGACAGAAGTCAGGAGTCTCAAAAGTTCAAAGCAGGTGGGCAAAGTGAATTATAAACTGTGTTTATGCTATTGCTACATGGCAGTTCCATTTTAACTGGTAACGAAAGATAATTAATAAGCAAACACTTATAGTGCACTTAACATTTGCCAGACACCTTTGTAATTACTTTATACATAGTTACTCCTTTGGTCCTCATAGCAACTTAATGAAGTAAGGACTATTGTTACTTCATGGGGCTGTTGGAGGAATCAAATGAGATATTACATATTATCATTGTCTTCATTTTACAGCTGAGGAATCTGAGGCAAAAAAGAGGTTAAGTAATTTGCTTAAATTCCCTCCATTAGTTAGAGAAGGATCAAGGATTGAACTAGTTGGTCAGGCTCGAGCTAAATGCACAGACTCTACATTAAACCACTACCTCTTATATGAAGAACAAATATAGAATTGTTATGGGAAAATTCTTCTTGAGTTATGTGAATTTTACTTTATGCAAGATCTTCAAGAATCTGTCTGTCCACATCTAGGTGACACTATGGTGACTTATAGTGCTGTGCTCAAGTAGAAACTGCATACATTTTATGGGGCAGTGGTTGAACTCTCGAATTCTCTCAACATTGCTGCTACTGAAACTTAATAATTCTATATGATTTCTCTGCCTAAGACTAAAAATGTATGTTTAGGAAGCATCACTTTAGGGAGAAGGGGAGATTGGAGATCCCTAGTGCTTAAGTTCTATTCTTTTTTACTTTCTTAGCCTGTGATAGTCATGGACACAAATGATCATAAACTGGACAAGAATTAAGAGGCATTTCCCTTATAAACTTTGTCTGAGGGGATCTTGACCACTTAGCTCCTGGAACAAAAACATCACTCTCCTGGGATAAGACCTTAAAGCCAAGCAGAGAGAATTGCTAGGATTTTACCCCCTCCAGTAGATGTTAACATCTCCCATTTGCCAGGTCCCTCAAATTCCTTCATTCTGTTGAAATACACCTTTGTCCAGTTTTTACTAGGTTACATTTTGCCAGTGTGCTTGCTTGCTTGCTTTTTCCTTCTTTCCTTCCCTTCCTTCCTTCTGTTTCCTCTTTCTTTCTTCTTTTCTTTTCCTTTATTTTCTTTTTTTCTTCCTTCCTTCCTTCTTTCCTTCTTTCCATCCTTCCTTCCCTCCTTCCTTCCTTCCTTTCAATTGTTAACTCATGGACTCTCTTGTTAGTTACTAAAGAAAGGAGACTTTGACTTTGCCACACAAAGTTAAACCAGCAGGTAACAGCCTGGCCTTATATATTAATTAGGATAGAAATGAAAAAGGGCATTTAGAATCAAAAAGTAAGGCATCAGCTTCTGAGCATTTCCTAAAATAGTATGCTGGTTGCATTCTACCATCATAAAACATGTGCAGTTGGATGCTTTGTCCTCATGGTGTGGTAATGGGGAGAAAGAGGTCATGGGTACCAGAGTCTCCTTTAGCATCTACAGCTGTGCAGCCGTTCATGACCGATAGATGTTATAACAGATGATGTCAGCATATTTAGATACCCTTTTTAGCAGTCTTCTCTTTATCTTCCAATCTTGATTCAGATTTCTCTTAAAATTATAAATTCCAAAGAGTAAAAGAACCATACGCCATTAAATCTTCACAATAATTCTCCAAGCAATATTTTATAAAGGTGATTTTGCTGAAGAGACATGTTAGTTAAATATCCTTGAACTCTTGGGTTCAACAGAACTTTGTCCCATAGGCTTTATTGGTGACTCTGAGAAACTGAAGAACAATTTCATTTCATTTTAGATTACAAAAAAAAAAAAGTTGTCTGCTTCACAGAAGCTGTATGTTCTTGAACAAGTCATTTAATCTCCTGAACCTCAATGTTCACATCTGAATATATCGTTTAAAGTAATAAATGCAAATGGTCAATACATATTTGAAACATGAAAAAAAATTTCAATCTCACTAGTACTTAAAGAAGTGAAAATTTAAACCAAGATTCGTTTACTGGCTGAACAAAGATATTTTAACATAAACATAAAATATTTTAAATTTATAATTTTAACATTGTAAATTATAAACTTAGAGGTGGTATGGAGAAATGGGCAGTGTCACACACTGCTGGTGGACCTAGAAAATGCTATGACTTTTCTAAGGATCATTAGGCAATTTGTAACACCTTCCATCATAAGTGTTTGTATTCTTAAACTCAACCATTCTACCTCTGGAAATTTATACCAAAAAGAAACTAAAGGGCTGTTCATCCCAACTGAGCTGGAAACAACTTAACTGTCTAGTAAAGTGGATTCGCTAAAGATTGACTCAGTATGTAAAAATTCACTGGACTGTGGAACATAAAATGGGTGTATAAATATCTCTTTGAGTCCCTGCTTTCACTTCTTTTGTGTATATACTTGGAAGCAGAATTACTGGATCAGATGGTAATTCTATGTTTAATATTTTGAGGAACTGCCATGTGTTTTACATTGGCTGCACCATTTTGCATTCCAATCAGCAATGCACAAGGGTTCCAATTTCTCCACATCCTCACCAATACTTGTTGTTTTAATATTAGGTATTCTAATGGGTGTGAATCAGTTTAAATTTAAGATTACAGAGTTTTGGTTAAACTTCTTTGATTTTACTCATATTGATTTTCTCTTTAGTTTGAAAAAAATCATTCTTCAAGACATTTATTGAAGTATATATTTCCTAATCCTGTAATGTATATATAGTAGTTTTTTTTTAAGTATCAATATTACTTTTAATAATTAGACCACTGAATGCAGTTTAAGATTTCTTTGTGGTTCTTTTATCACCAGGATATATACCACAAGGGATATATGGTCAAATTTCTGTGCTTAAAAGTCACTTGACAAACATAATTAAACAGAGACAGAGTCTTAGATACAGAGAACAAACAGGTGGTTGGTTGCCTGGGATGGGGGAGGGGTGGATGAGAGAAATAGGTGAGGGAGATTAAGAGGTACAAACTTTCAGTTATAAAATAAATGAGTCACAGGTATGAAATGTACAGTGTGGGGAATATATTCAGTAATTATGTAATCTCTTTGGTGACAGATGACAACTATACTTATCATGGTAGTCATTTTGAAATGTATAGAAATATTGAATCACTATGCAGTACCAGGAACTAACCTAGTGTTGCAGGTCAATCGTACTTCAAAAACAAACAAACAAACAAACTCACACAAAAGGAGAATCGATTTGTGGTTACCAGGGGTGGGGGGAGAAGGAATTGGATGAAGGTAATGAAAGCTACAAACTTCTAGTTATAAGATAAGTAAGTCCTAGGGATGTAATATAATTAACACTGCTGTATGTTATATGTAAAGGTTGTTAAGAGAATAAATTCTAAGAATTCTCAGCATAAGGAAAAAATTTTTTTCAATTTCTTTAATGTCATGTCTGTATGAGATGATGGATGTTCACTAAACTTATTATAGTAATAATTTCATGATATATGTAAGTCAAATCATGATGCTGTACACCTTATACAGTGCTGTATACCAATTATATCTCAGTAAAACTAGAAGAAAAAAAAGAATCCACTGGTAGAATTCCAAGGAAAATGACCTAAGAGTCAAAAATGATAAAGCAGCACAACATTGTGATTGCACTAAATGCCACTGAACTGTATGTACACTTAAAGATGGTTAACTGTGTGTTATGTGAATTCTACCTGAATACAAAACTTGAAAGATGGCACTCAAAATAATTATTTTCCTTCTGTGGTTATGCCATCAATCTGATAATGCAATTAAGATCATAGGTTTCCATTTGTTTTCAAATTTTAGAAATTTGTTTTTAAAAAATGAACTATTTTTAAAGTACGTAAAATATTTACATAGTTCAGTCAAAACTATAAAACAGCACAGTCAGAGAATTCTCATTTTAATCTCCATCTCCTCTCTTCATTTACTCCCCTCCCTCCCACCATATTTAATAATTAGCAGATATCTCTTACTATTTGGTTTATCCTTCAGTTGCTTCTTTTTAGGAAACAGAAACAAATATTTATAGTCATATTCTCCTTCCCTTTATTACACAAAAGTGACATTTTACAAGCCTTGTTCTTTGCCTTGCTTTTTTTTCATTTATCCTGGTGCTAGCTCAATGTTACCATACAGAGATCTTCCTCATTCCTTTTTCTATTCAATACTTCTTTGTGTTGTTCTTATTATAAAGAAATCTTCCTCATTCCTTTGAACTGCTATGGAATACTAGACTGTGTGTATAAACCCATGGTTTATTTAACAAGCTCCCTACTGATAGACATTTGGTTTGTTTACAGTATTTTGCTATTAGAAATAATACCACAGGGATAGCATTGACCTCACTCAGTAGTATGTTTCTAAATGTTTACCAATAAGCTCTTCAGGGGAAAAAAAAAAAGCTCTGATTTTTTAACATTTGCTGAATTCCATGGTGAAATATTTCCACCATGGCCAATTTTAAGCTGCCAACATGAAATCACAGAATGTGATGTTCTTAGAAAGAGACACATAGTAATACACCATTATGAGTGTTGCTACCCTATGGACAGAACATACATAAATAAATTCAAGGGCATAAATAATAGTAAAAGGCTATAAAAATAAATTATTTTGAGCATTTATTACCTTTGTTTTTTGATATAATTTATTTAGTTTCACATTTGTATAATTTTATTTTTAAAAATGAAATTGTTTCACAACCAGCTCATAGATATTCCTGAGGATTAAACAGTCAGCTCTTGTGAGCTGGCACAAGATTGAATGTACACTTTGTTCTAATACTTGAACAGAAAGTTCTATCTGCCTAAGCTAGCTAGTACTAGGATCATCTACATATTATGCTGGTGGTGCTGGTGGTGGTGATGGTGGTGCTGCTTCTGCTGGAGGTAGTAATGGTGGTGATGGTGAGATACAGGCAATTTCCAAGGGCCATCCCGACTTGAGTGCTCCTTGCCAAAATAACTGAGGCCTCTGTTGCAGGATTTCCCCCTCGTCCCCATTCCTGCTTACCTCACACCTCATAGATGTTGTTTCCAAGAACATTCTCTGATAAACTTACTTGCATACAAATTTGAAGGTGCCAGAGTGTGTTTCCAGACCTATGATAGAGTTGTCAAATTTTCTAAAACTTTAATTTTGACCATTAGTGGGCATGTAATGGTATATCACTGTAGCTTTAATTTTCATTTCCCCAATGACTAATGAGAATGAGCACCTTTTCATATATTTAATGGGCATTTGGAAATCTCTTTTGTGAAGTGTCTGTTCAAGTCTTTGCTCACTTTTCTGTTAGGTTGTCCATTTTATTTTTTCTTACTATGAGCCATTGATGAATAGATGTATTTCAAATATCTTTTCTCATTGTGGCTTGCCTTTTTACTCTCTTAATGATTTCTTCTGATTTCCTGAATTTTAAAATTTTAACATAGTTCACTCTATCAAACTTTTTGTTAAATTTGGTGTATTTAGGATTTTGTTTAAGAAATGGTTGTATACCCCAGGGGCATGAAGATATTATATATGATGTTCTTGGGGCATATTGTTTTATTTCTCTCGTTTGATCTAAAATCCATCTGGAATTCATTACTCTGTTGTGGGATAGAGGTCAAGATCCATTTTTCTGTACATGGGTAGCCAGTTAATCCAGGAGCATTCATTGAAAAGATCATCCTTTCTGCACTGCACTGCAGTGTCACTTTTGTATGTGTACATGTACATGTGTGGACCTCTTTCTGGACTTCCTATTTAGTTCTGCTGATCTATTTGTCTGTCTTTCCACCAATCCCCAATCTGTTCTAATTATTGTAGCTTTATAGTGAGCTTGGATATTTGATCTTGTAAGTCCTCTTTTAGTTCTTTAAGATTATCTTGCCTATTAATGATCCTTTGGATTTCCTTATAAAGTTTAGACAGTTTGTGAATGTACAAAGAAAAAAATTGGGGGATTTTCTTTTTAATCTTTAGATCAGTGTGGAGAAGAACTGGCATCTTTACAATATACTAGGTTCTTGGATTTTTAATCTTTTAATACATGAACTTGGTATATTCCTTCATTTACTTATGTCTTCATTAGTTTTTCTAAATAATATTTTATAGTTTTCTGTGTAGAAGTCTTGGGCATCTTTCACTAGGTTTTTACTATTTGTAAATTGTACCTTTTTAAAAATTCTATTTTCCAGTTGTTTGTAAATGATATCTAAAACATGATCGCTTTTGTTGTATTAATCTTCTTTCCAGCAATCTTCCTAAATTCATTTGATTCTAATAATTATATATTATTTTTGATTCTCCATATATACAAACATGTTATCTGTAAATAATAACAATTTTGTCCTTTCGTTTCCTCGCCTTCTCTTTCTTGTATTGGGTAGAACATTGAACAGATGTAGTGATAACAGATCCATGCCTTCTTCACACGCTTGGTAGAAAAGCTTTCACTATTTCACCTTAAATAAGATGTAGAGCTATTCTTTATAAGATTATGAGAGTTCCTTTTAGTTACCTAAGTGTTTTCTTAGTAAATGGGTGTTGAATTATATCAAATGCTTTTTTTTTCACATCTGTAGAGATAATTGTATGATTTTGTCCTCTTTTCCTGTCAATGTGGTGAATTATGGTAATTAGATTTTAAATATTAATACTTGCATTCTTGGAATAAGCCCAACTTGGTCATGATGTGTTATCCTTTTTATGTTTTTTTTCTGTGTTAAATTTGCTAATTAAAAAAATTCATTTTGCTTCTATGTTCAATAGCCATACAAGCATATTATTTTACTTTCTTATAATGCCCTTGTCAGGTTTTGGTATAAAGGTTTTACAGGCTTCAGGACTTGGCTAAGAAGTATGCATTCTTTTTCCTTCCCAGGAAGAATTTATTTAAGATTTGTTCCTTTTTTTCCCCCTCATTATGTCTTTGGACGAATTCACTAGATATCTGTTTTGTTATTTTCTGGCTCAGTTCTGCTGAATTCATAAAACATTCTGAATGATTTTAACATTTGAAATGTCTTTAGGCCTACTATATAGTCAACTTTAGTAAATGTTCCCTATGTCTTGAAAATTAAAAATATTCTGCCATTGTTTGGTTCTGTGTTTTACATATGCTAATTATATTAAGTTTGTTAATCAGGTTATCCAGATCTTCTATATATTTACTAATTTTTTTCCTTGATTACTCTTTAAGTTACTAAGATGTGTAAGTTAAAAATCTCCTATTGTAACTATGGATTTATCTATTTATTCTTTTAGTGCTGTCAATTTTTGCTTTACATATTTCAAATCTGTATTATTAGGCACATACAACTTTGAAATATATAATTTTGTGATATATTGACACATTTTTTATGAAATAGCACCCTTAATTTTTAGTACAAATTCCTTTATAAAAGTCTTTCCTAATTACAAGTATCATTATACCACCTTTATTTTAATTAGTGTTTTCATGAAAAAAATTTTCCATACCTTCTTTTCTTGAGAGAAGTATGTTTTATTTACAAATCACCCTTTCCCCTCCACCACCAACAATATAACTGCCAAACCCAGATTGCCCAGTGCTGGTTGGGTTCCGGGTAGAATGTTGGGGTGTTCCCTGAGGCTTGCTGTGTCTAGTGGCTACGTGGTTACTTGGCAGAGCTCTATGGTGGATCAGTACTATGGAGGGCTACGATCAATCTTCTGTGAAGTTTGGCTTTGGGATGATCCTTGGGAAGCTGAGTGAGATGGTGGTAGAACTGCTATCCAATGACTTGAGTCCACAACTCACTTTCCATAGCCTCCAGTGGGTGACAGTCGTGTATCCATATGTCATCTGATTATTGGTGAGTTTCTTATTTATATTCAAACTTACTCAATCTGTTAGAAGGAAACTTTACGTAAGACATGAAATGCAGCTTGCAGAAAAACTGGCTGCACAAATTTAGAATAATCCCAAATAGTTGACAAGTTTAACACTGTCATAAAGGAGTATGCAGGAACTGACACATCTTTAGAAGATGCCAGGCTAGAGAAAGAGTCATTACATGTACTCAGCCTTACAGACTCTTAAAGAAAGGTTAAGAGGACACTTTTATTTTTATGGAATATCACTCAATCTTTTGTAATGTTTCCTATCTAAAAGTCTTTTCTAACATTGGTATAATTATACCAACTTAATCTTAATTAGTGTTTTCATAATATTTAATTTTCCATACTTTTAAAAACATCTGTGTCCTTATTTAAAGTATGTCTCTTGTATGCAGGAAACAGTTGGCTTTGATTTTATTTTCAGTCTGGAAAAAAAATCATACTTTTTACATTACAATTTAATTCATTTATGTTAATGCAATTACTAATATATTTGGGTTCTATAAACTTAATACTTTTCCTACCTGTTTTATGCTCCTCTTTTCCCTCTTACTGCATCTTTTTTGGCTTAATCAAGTATTTTTTATCATTCCAATCAACTTGGTTAGTTATACATCTTTATTCCTTTAGTGGTTATGCTAGAGATTACTACATTTATTCTTGAGTTATTAGTGTCTAGTATAAATTAGTATATCCTACATAATGATATGACCTTAGAAACATGTTAACTCTGTTTACCTTTGATGCTTATGTTGTCATGCATTTTTAATTTTGCATAAATATAAAACCTACCAAGACAGAATTAATAGTACTAATACTAGTATTTTTAATTTTTTTAAATTAAAATTAAAATTAATTTATTTCACTTGTTTGTTTTGCTGGGGAGGAGGTAATTAGGTTTATTTATTTTTTAATGGAGGTACTGGGGATTGAACCAGGATTTCTTGCTGCTAGGCATGCCCTCTACCACTGAGCTATGTATCTTCCCCCCTAATACTAGTATTTTTTTCATACAGTCAATATTCATTTAGGTTTACTCATATATTTACCTTTTCTGGGGCTCTTAATTCCTTTCTACATTCTGTATTTCAGCTTGGGATCATTTTTCTTTTTCCTGAAGAATCCCCTTTAATAGTTCTCATGGTGTTGGTCTCACAGCAATGAATTATCTTTGTCTTTGTTTATCTGGAAATGTCTTTATTTTACATTCACTATCAAAGAAAGTATTTGTCTTTGTTTTCACTCCTTTTCTGGCCCAGTGCAGGTACTTCATGCCCCAGGCCTTGTGCTTCCCTGCTAGTGACTGGGCTCCTGATGCCTGATGCCCTCCTCATGCCCACAGCACCAGCATTGGCCCACCTGAAACTTGGGAGAATATGTCTTGCTTGCCTGGTAACTGTGGACCATTTCTTACCTGGGCAACCCAGAGAACTTCTTCTCCATCAAGTGGGCTATAACTCCATCTTCTCCAACTTAGATCTGCATCTCAGAGGACCTTCTTCTAAATTTGTCCATCCTTAGGTACTTTTCTCAGGGCTTTAGCATTCTCTTTATATATGTATAGTTATATCCCTTTGGAATTAGTGATTTTTTTATATCAAAATTTCCCCATTTAAATTACTCTCTCTCCCAGTGACCCCAGTGTGATTTCTCTCTCCAGATACATCAACATGCATCCCCAGGATAAACCCCATTGGTCATTATGCATTATCTTTATTGGGTACATATTATCCAGTATAATAGATATATATTGTTGGATTAAATTTGCTAATATTTGGTTAAGAAGTTTTATATCTACGTTATGAGGGGTAATGTTCTGTAATTCTGTTTTCTTTTGATGTCTTTGTTTGTTTTTGGAACCAGGGTAATACTGGACTCATAAAATGATTTGGTGTTTCCTTCTTTTCTATTTTCTCAAAAAAGTGTGTGTAGGATTGATATTATTTCTTTCTTAAATGTTGGATGGAATTCACCAATGAAGTTATCTGGGCCTGGAGTTTCTTTGTGGAAGTTAACTATAAATTCTGCTTCTTTATTGATATTGGGATGTTCAAGTTTTCTGTTTCTTCTTGGGCCAATTTTTGATAATATATGTCTTTCAATGAATGTGTCCATTTCATCCATGTTTTCACATTAATAGTTGTTCGTAATATAGCTTTATGTCCTTAATATCTTTTAGGTCGGTAGTGACGTCCTTTTTCAGTCCTGATATTGGTGACTTGTATCTTCGCTTCATATTTTTCTTGATCAGTCTGGGCAGGACTTGTGAATTTTATTAATCCCCCCACCCCGCCCTACAGAACCAGTTTTTGGGTTTGTTGATTTTCTACATTGTTTTTCTGGTCAGTAGGCCACATTTTCAGG
Organism: Camelus ferus; assembly: GCF_009834535.1. Classification (NCBI taxonomy): domain Eukaryota; kingdom Metazoa; phylum Chordata; class Mammalia; order Artiodactyla; family Camelidae; genus Camelus; species Camelus ferus. The sequence goes on from NC_045699.1 coordinate 29,997,688, forward strand.
GTACTCTCATCTCTCTGATCTTGTACTGTAAAATTCTGGCCGCTAAGGCAATTTTATAATGACATCAAATAGATTCAGTGCCTTTAAATAGACTTAATTTTCGTATCTTTTCTGGCTTATCAAGTTGTTCTCAGCAAGAACACATGTTACTTCATTTTAGCCAGGAACAGAAATGTAAGAGAAATAATTTTGGGTGGCTGATACTTGCAGGAAAAGCACTGATTTGGTGAGAGGATTCTTGGGTTCAAGACTTTCCTCTGTTGCTTACTGGTATTGCTGTTAATAACCTTGGGCAAGTCAACTTGACTAAGCTTTAGTTTCCTTGTCTGTAAAGTGGGGGTAATAATAATATCTTATATCACAATGCTTCTGTAAGTATTAAGTATTCCAATGTGAAACTGTTTTATGAACTGTGAAGAATTTATGAATATAGTATGGCCCATATTTAATTTGTACAATTGTGGATGCCTTGGAGGCAAGGACTCAGTCCTTTTGATCGTGATTCCTGAACACCTAGCACAATTTCTGGAACATATTTTGGTGTTTAATAAACCTTTGTTGAGCTCAACCAAAGCTATTTTATATGAATGGCTAAAATTCTCATACACATGCCCATAATTATTGGCAATACCTGAATTAATCCAGATCATGCTGAATTGTTGTTTATTATCATTATTTAGACTAAAAATGTATACAATATCATGTGTAAACTTCCTGTATTATTCTTATAGGATTATCCTTTTTCTGGCCACAAACAGAAAAATGTGCTGAAAGATCTATAAATAGTGGAAATTCCCAAGGGTTGTCTCATAAGAAGAAGAGGTGAAAAGATGCCCTGATTCTGGTAATGCTGAAGGATGAATAAGCAGATATAAAAGAGGTTCCTAAGTGTTTTGTCACTGAAGCTTATAAGCTCTAACCTTGTGGCCACATTCCTTTACAGTTTCTGCAAGTGGGGCTGTTTGGAGGAATTTAAGTACACCACCTATAGATGACAGGCTTTTGTATTATCTTAACACCATTTCTGGGTCCCCCTTGCACTTCCCTGCCACATATATGCGTGCGTATCTCTCTCATCAGTTTTAAATTCAAGTGTGAAGTTCATTCTGGCTAGAACACTGTTTCCCTAGCTTCAAGATTCTGCATACCGCCTTTGTAATTCTTTTCCACATCTATGTACCACTTATACAATTTATCTAAGATTTTCTTTGAACTAATTTTCTTTTTCCTAAATGCATGTATTTTAAAAGAAACTTAATATCACTATCACAAATTGAAAACCAATACCACTTTCCAAGATCATGGTAAAAACAAAACAAAACAAAAAACCAGTGAAAACAAAGCACTTTTATTAAGTAATACAAAGAGATCACTGCCTGTTGAAGACTCTGAGCCCTGGGCCTGCTCTCTTTCAGGCATCCACTGAGTTAGATCATCTCCTAGGTCACTTTCAGCTTGCAACATCTATGGTGTTTCAAATATTTTCTCTTCCAACCAATTGTGTATTTCCTCCCTCAGTTCTTACTCACGCAAACTGTCCTTGACTTACACCTCACGTACAAACTATTCCTTTTCACCAATGACCACCTCCATTTTTAGTGCTGAGACTATGAAAAAAAAAAAAGGGGAATTTTATATAAGAAATAGAAAAAGGAGGGAAATTGTGAAAAGCAGGAAATGATTAGGAGAAGGCGACTCAGGCAAAAATCATTCTGCCTCCTTGACCTAGAATAGTTTCCTCTATTTACCCAAACATTTTCATTTCCTTGCACTTCCTCTTTGAGATTTGAATTAAAATTCTCCAAAAAAGGCAGATGCCTCTAGGAGGTTTAAGAGGCCATCAGTGACCCTCTACCTTAGTACAAATTATTCCAATCCACTTATTTCCTTAATACTTGAAATTGCCTACATTGAAGGAAAGGGAATGAAATAATTCTGATGAGTAGTGTATTTTGGAAGCCTAGGGGAGGACAAGAGGTGAGACAGTTGGCTGAGGAGGCATTGAGAGACAGAAGATAAATAGAAAAATGTGAGAGTCTCAGAAGTTTAGCGTAGTTTAACAGTTTCTCTCTTTCCCCTCCTTCTCACACTATCACCTTAATTTCTGTTCTAGAGACTCTTAAGTTAGATTAGTATAGAAAATTACACAGTTCAGCTAGTTCTTAGATTATTAGACTTTTATAGGCTAGGATTCTCCCCACCGTTAGTAAAATTTCTTCTAAGAGAAAATGTCTTCTGTGTCGTGTGACACAGTATTTTGTAACCTGAGAACTGTGCAGTGCTCCATACGCAGTGGGTAACTAAGGAATGTTATTACTATTGTCTGCCTTTGTAAATTTCCAGTGAGACAGAAAATGTCAGGAAGATTGTTAGTATGGATATGAATTTCCCCAGAAGAACAGTTCAATTTTGCTTATGGTGTTTCTGTGTGTTTTGGGTCCTGTGTTAGGTTTCTTATCACGCTAAGTGCAATGGTTCTTCTGATGACTTTCAGGCAGGTTCTGGATCAGTGCTTTTCAAACTGTCTGTGGTGAAGGACCAGGATTTGTGTGTATGTGTCTCTCTGATCCATGGCAGAGCAATCCTAGTGTGAAGCTTGTGCCACATGTGACTCACCACACCAGTCTGACAAGGCACACGTTGTTCTGTTACCTTGCTCAGCAAGACAGTTTGATTAAGCCTGAGCTTGGATGTTCTGGTAATATCAAATTGCTATAAGGACTTCTAAACACATACTCATAATTTCTGGACTTAACACATTGAGGACCGATTAAAAAAAATTTCAAAGACCATGCTTTGAGTAGACTGATCTAGTCGGGGTGCTCTGAGAGTTCCTGTTATAAAATGACAAGACCCCTCCAGCCCTGGTGAGTCCTTTTACTGACCTAAAGTAAATGTAATAATAACAGTATGGTCCATGGACAAAAATAATCCAAGAATTATTGGTTTGTAACATGAATTTTCCAACTCACTTGGCACGCTCTTATTGCTATTCTCATTTTATAAAACTCTACCATAAAATTAGGAGCCCAGAAAATTTGAAGATCTTATTATAATTTTTGCCAATTATTATATTACATAAACATGATGTGTAAAATAATTTGTAAAGCACTTTCTGTCAGGTTAATTTATGCTGCCATAACAAATGATCCCTGACATCTCTGAGCTTTATAACAACAAACATTTATTTCTTGTTCATGCTTTGTGTCCATCATGGGTCCATTTCAGCTCAGCTCCAATTTATCTTCATTTTAGGACCCACAGTAAGAGTAGTCTAAGTGGAACATTGCTGGTCTTGTGGTCAGGGAAGAGAGAAGATGGCAGCCATGTGATAGCTCTTAAAGCTCTACCAAAAGTGTACACATTACCTTCTCTCATATTTCAATGGCCAAAGCAAGTCACATGACCAAACCTGAAGTCAATGAGTCAGGGATGTATAACCTCCCAGGTGGAGGGGCCTGGGAGGAGGGGCAGCAAAGAATTAAAACTAGTAACACCTATGACACATGCTGTTAAAATCTGAGTGAGAGTTGTGGAAAGAGCAGAGAGGCGTTTCAAATTGTGGGGAATCTATTCCATAACCAAGAGAAAGAAAATTACTTTTACTAATTTCAGTACCCATTTGAGAACATTTTACTCTTTTTGTCCAGCTTTAATGAGATATAACTGACATATAACGCTGTGTAAGTTTAAAGTGTACAATGTAATGGTTTGATATATGTATATATTGAGAAATGATTGCCACAATAACATTAGGTTACATATTCATTATGTCACATAATTACAATTTTTTCTGTGTGTGGTGAGAATTTATAAGATTTACTCTCTGAGCAACTTTCAAATATACAATACAGTATTTAACTACAGTTACCATGCTGAACATTTCATCCCCAGAACTCATTCATCTTGAAACTGGAGGTTTGTACCTACCTTCACCCATTTCCCCCACCCAACACTCCTGGCAACCACCTATCTGCTCTCTGTTTCTATGAGTTCAGTTTTTGTTTTGTTTTGTTTTTTAGATTCCATATATGTGAGATCATCCATCATTTGGATTTCTGTCTGACTTATTTTGCTTAGCATAATGCCCTCAAGGTTCATCCATGTTTTTGCTAATGGCAGGATTTTCTTCTTTTTCAAAGCTGAATAATATTCTTGTGTGTGTGTGTGTGTGTGTGTGTGTGTGTGTGTGTGTTGTTTGCTTTTCAAAAGCTTTTTAGTTTGATGTAGTCCCTCTCATTTATTTTTGTTTTTGTTACGTGGGCTTTGGTGTCATATCCATAAAATCATTGCTAAGACCAATGTCAAGGGGCTTTTCTCCTATGTTTTCTTTTAGGAGTTTTATCGTTTCAGGCCTTACAAGTCTTTAATCCATTTACAGTTAATTTTTGTGAGTAGTATAAGAAAGAGTCCACTTTCATTCTTTCGCAGGTGAATATCCAATTTTCCCAATACTATCTATCTTTTCTTCATTGAATATTCTTGGCTTCTACATCAAATATTAGATGTCCATATATACGTGAGTTTAATTTTGGGCCCTCAACTGTTTAATTGGTCCATGTATCTTTTTTTGCTAATACCATAATGTATTGAGCACTATAATTTCGTAATATAGTTTGAAATCAAGAATTGTGATGCCTCCAGCTTTGTTATTTCTCAGAATTGCTTTGACTATTCGGGGTCTTTTGTGGTTCCATATGAATTTTAGTATTGTTTTTCTATTTCTGTAGAAACTGTTATTGGAATCTTGATGGGGATTGCACTGAATCTATAGGTGGCTTAGGGTAGTATGGACATTTTAACAATATTAATTCTTTATTTTACTCCATTTTAAAGGCTCTGTAAGAGTAGGTGTTTAAGTGTCATAAGTAGAAAATGTATCCCCTATGTAAGAAGTATAGATGATTTATATTAAAAACAGAAACATGGGAATTTATTCATCTCTCTGCTGGAGTATATAGGGATTAGATATTAATAAGCATGAATGTAAAGTATACACAAAAGAGAATAAAGACTAATCCAATACTAACTCAATTTATGTGTGAGGTTTCAAAACTTCAATGTCTTTTATCTTGATTTGCATGATTCATTTTAGAAGATGAGAATATCACAGAGAAAAAGTAACATTTTCATGTTCTGAAACTTTTCAGAGAATTCCTGATTTGGTAAAATAAGATAGGACATCTACAGTTCCCAGAGAAGAAGTCAGAGAGGTCTTAACAGTTTTTAAAAATGATCAGTTCTCTGAGGATAGGAACAAAATTTCCTTAAACCTTTCTTCAAACAGGGCTCATTTCCTATCAAAGACTTAATAAGCCTCCTTAAGTGTCTAACATACAGCCATGGAGTAACTGGGCTCATTTGGGGTTAGTGCCCTTCGAGATCTCTTTTATTTTTAAAACACTTCAGATTTGAAATGGCTTATCAGAAGTAGAAAGAAAGAACAAGGACAAATCCCCGCTGCATGTAGGAGAAAAAATAAAATAAAACTTCTTATTTGCCTCTTTTCTTTCCCTCCTTGCCAATAATTTTCCCCCTTCTCTTCCCCTCCCTTCCCTTTTCCCTTCCCCTCTTTCTTTCTTCCTTCCTTGCTTTCTTTCATTCCTTTACTTTCCTTCTTTCTTTTCTTCTTGCCTTTTGCTACTCTTGGGATGCCTTTTTCAACTTCCTATTTTAAGATTTATCGAGTGCATTCTCCTAAATGCTCCCGATGTTTAAACTTGGCAGAAAGAACTGTGTTGTTCCAGCCAAAATGTCCAGTTATAGTTGTTTTAAATATATATGCCTACAGCTTCTTCATAGGGCACAGTGTGGCCAGGGAGTGATGCCTGAAGGTGTGCCACATGGATGTGTACTTCCACTCTGGCATGATGGTAACCCAATGTATTTGTTGTGTCCCTAACATCCCTGTATAGGAGTTACAGTATGTGTAGAGTTTATTCATCCCATACTCTTATTTGATCTGATTCTGAAACTAGTTCTGTGAAACTGGGACATTCAACCCCATTTTATAATTAAAGGTTAAGTTACAAACCCAGTGCTGGGGAGAGCCATGGTCACCTCCTCTTCCTCCTTCCTGCCTCCTTTCTCCATCCACGCATATATCTTAGGGGCCCATGTTCTTGCCTTACAGCCTGAGATCCCATACTGTTGATCAGTATTCCACTAACCCATCAAATTACCCTTCCCCTTGGTCACAGTTTATTGGTCTTAAGATGAGTACTTTATATGAACCACATTAATCAGTGTCCATCTTTAGGATTTTAAAAACTGGAACTGAGAATTCAGCACCTCTTCAGTGGCAAAAACTTTTAGAGTGTTTGTCTCCATCATTCCACTGAAAAGAGCTCTTGTCAAGGTCATCTGTGACTTCCCCACCCCCATGGTCCTATCTAGTGGTCAGTTCTCAGGCCTCATTTCTCTCCATGATTCAGCAGCATTCAGCAAGGTTGATCACTTCCTACTGCTCCATTTCCCCGAGGTGGCTTCTCGGATACCACTCTCTCTTGTTTCTCCTCCTACCTTGCTGGTTTTCCTTCCTTGCAGGTTTGTTCCCAGATCCCAATCTCCAAAGGCTGGAGAGCTCTGGGGCTCAGTCTTTAGGCCTCTTCTCTTCTCTATCTTGGGTTACCTTTGGTTCTCTTCTCTTTTACTTCCACATTCAATGGTTAAATATATAATGTTGACTACCTTCAAAATATACTCCGCATCTGACCACCTCTTACCAACTCTACCACATAATCTCTTATCTAGATTTTTGAACTAGCTTTCTAAATAGGCCCCCTGCCTCCACTTTGCACCACATCCACCCCCACAGTTTAATCTCCATGCAGCAGCCAGAGTGGTTCTTCTAAAACATAAACCAGATCCTGTCACTTCTCAGCTCAATATTTTCCAATGACTTTGCATCCCAGAATAAACACTCAGATCCTTACAATGATCTTGGATCTATGGGGTCTGGCCGTTGCCTCCTTTCTGATCTTATGTCTTAGCACTCTTCCCACTTCTGCTCTAGCATACTGACCCACTGCTTGTCCTTGAACATGTCGAGAGTATGTTCCCACTTAAGAGTCTTTGTGTTTGCTGGTCTACCAAATATTATTACTTCTCCCTAATTTCTTGATTTGTCCAAATGTCACCAAATATTAGAAGACTTTCCCTGACCAATTTTATAAAACAACACACACCACCACCTCCGCCACAACCACTCAGTACTCCCTAACCCTTTATGCTGGTTTTTCTCCATAGCAGTTAACACTACCGTGTATATTATTTGTACATTTGTTTATTCTGTGACTTTCTCTACTCCACGAGAACATGAAATACCCGAGGCAGACGTTTTCCTTGTCACTCCTATGTCCCTAGTGCCTAGAGCAGTGCCTGCCATGTAGTCAGGCTCAAAGACAACAGCTGATTTAATGAACAAATAAATGTAACAGTCTAGGACTTATGGAGGCAGAGAAAACCAGTCTGAAATAAGAGAGAACAAAGCCAGCATACTGGGAGGAGCAGAGACCAGGTGAAAGGTGAGTCCTGGCTGAACCTGAGTCCCTGATTATTCGTGGTGCTCAGGTGCATTTCTGATCTCCTGCAGTTTGGTGGTTCAGTGCTCCCATGGAGTCTATGGACTTTAGTGGCTAAGTGGCCTTGAGTTAGCTTTCTGTATATACAGAGTCCTCACAAGCACACCACAGTCATATGTACAGAAGGAGCTATAGGGCCAGAATCCAAGTCTTGGATTTTTAATCCAGCATCACACTAGGCATTTCTGCAGTTCAAAGCCCTTACGTGAGTACAGGGCCAAAGATATAGGTGCCAAAATCCACCTGAAAGAAGGCCACAGAGGTGTCAAAGGTGAATGATATCCTGCTAAACTTGCTAAATGTCTGCTTTCCTTCTACTAGAGGGGCAGTCGATTCCCTTATAAATATACATTGTCAGGATCTGAGAAGGAACAAGCAGCACACCACCTTTGCCCCATTATTGGTCAGTTTATGATGATATTAAGAACAGACTTTTAAAAATTACTTGCATAAATGCCTAGAGAAATTTTATAATGTTAGGTTTGAAGAAATGTTAGAGGCAATTTCATCCACCCAGAGAAGTCTGATCAACCCAGGATAACTTGGTTAATGACAGAGCTAGAAACAAAACCTGAGTATCCCAAGTCTGTTTGACCCTCAGCCCAGACTCTTTTTACTACACAAAATGCCTCATTCTTCCTCTTTTCCTTATCCTTTCACTCGCATTCTGTTCTCTGAGGTGACATACAGCTATGTAAACTCTTAATAATCTCTCCATCAATAAATTGTAGATAAGGCTATTTAGTTGTCTGCAAAGAGTATGGTGACAGATTTTAAATGAACTCAGGGTAACTGAAGACTGTGAGATGGAAGGCAATCTCACATAAGCTGTGAATGAAATATAAATCAAACTAAGCAATTTATGGGCCCATCCATGTGGAAAAATAATAATTTTAGAATATGTCACAAAGGCAGGTTTAAGGCTCATTCTGAGTAGATTTTTTTTTTAATATTTCTATTTTAGAATGAGAAATTGATTATTATCTCAGAGCTAAATTTCACTTTCCACTATCTATCCAGGACTCTGGGAAAACATGAATTAACAAGGGAAGTAGAAAAATACTAAACACTTCTTATTCTCGAAAGTTTTGGAGAAGTGAATGGTATGAGAATAAGGAAGAGCTATAATAAATATTAAAGAGAATAAAATAAAAAATATTTATCTTCACACATGCACAATTTTAGGTTACATGAAGTCAAAGTTTCCTCAAATTTGGAAGATCCACTTCAGGATGCCAGGAAGGGAATGTGTCACCTCCAGTATATGTGCTTTCTTGAATAAGCCCACTCATATTGAAGTCATGGGAGAGAGAACCTAACAGGCCCAGTCTGAGACACATCACACCCACTGACCAGAGGAGAGCAGGTTATATTCCCTGCTGTAGGGGAAGGGTAGTTCTCCAAAACAGAAATGGAGGTATATTTACCAAAATAAGAGGAGATGCATGCTGGAAAGAGAGAAATAACAGATGTCTACTACGGTCTCCTAGATTTGTCCCTTTGTCTTTTCACCCGTGTTATAATGTGTTGTCAAAGTAGGGTATAGGGCAGAGGGGACCTGGATTTTAAGACTTACATTTGACCTTCAGCTCTCTATAAGCTTGGACAAGTCATAATAACCTCTTGGGGCCTTAGTGTTTTATTTTTGTTTTTGTTTTTCCTCATCTGTAAAATTAGAGGGCTTTAACATGTTGCAAAGATCTCTTCCTGCTTCAGATGATAAGAATTTATGGTGCAAACTTGTGCGCTGTCCATGGTTCTGCCATTTTGAAGTGAAATCTTTACAACTGTACTTCAAAGGCTTTATTATGATAAATAACCCAAGTTAGAGTTTATTCTGGTTAAACATCAAGAATCTGAAAGCAGACACTCAAGTAGCCGCTCAGATTGAGGTAATCGGGAGCTGTGAAAGAAATCCTAGACTGGGCATTAACAGGATATGGAGCAGTGCTCATCTGTGCTTTTTGTCTGTCTGGCATTCATTTACCCTTCTTCAGTTAACAGCATCATGATTTTCCTTTGACCAATCAATCACTCTCCATCTTTCCCTATGATTCAGGTAGAGCTGAACTCTCCTTCCCACCCCCGTGTACCCCTCATTGTTGCAGAGAGGGATCATAATCCTGCAAGATCCAAAACTGGGCTGAATCAGATGAGAGCTCCAAGGAGTTAACTTTAGTGGCTAGTCCCAGTTAGAGAAAACTTAGCTATTTTGGAGCAAAAACAGGACAGAAACAAAAGTGAAAAGTAATGTAAAAGGGACCCAGAAAAAGCAGGACCTGAACATGGAATAAGCTGGTCTCAGGTACCGTAAAGAGGACTGTGCTCAGGAAGTGGACTGCTTTCCACAACCTCCCATCAAAAGAAGAGGTAAAGTCACCTGGGTCCTTGGGGACAGTGTCCTCCATGAAGCCACCCATTAGAGAGAAAATTTCAGCATCTCTTCTAGCAGATCAGTAGTGCTTTGAGTCAAAGACTTAAGTCTAGAAGCAGAGTGTGGTTCAGGAAGGGTGATCAATGGGTACACTGGAGTAAGAATTAAGAGTTTAATTTCAGTTCAACATTCGTTGAGATTCTGGTTGCCACAACAGACATAAAACAAGCACTTGCACTATGAGGTAAGCACAGGACATTGTAAGAATATAATGGATGAACACAATATGTGGTGGTGTGGTGGGAAGACTGTTCAGGGATAATTTCCTGATGGAAATATAAGAGTTATGGGAGAAAGGTTCATCGCAGGCATCAGGTACAACATGAACAGGAGCAAGGGTAGCAGAGTGACAGTCAGTGGGCATCTTTGCACTGAATCAGTAGGTGTGTTTATAGAATTACAAGCTGTTCAGTGCTGCTGCTGCTTAAGCACAGGCAAAGACAGACAGGAAGTGAGCTGAAGAAAAAGCAGGGGCTAGATTATGAGAGGCCTTTGATACCATGAGAAAGAATATGGACATTTCTCTGTAGTTCAGAGGTGACAGATTGGTAAACCATGGGCTAATTTTGACCCTGAGATACTTTGTTTGGCCTACACAACATTATTTTAAAAACTGAAATAACATTTAAAAATTAGGAGGTTTCATATATGAAAAAATCTGGACTTCTGGTCTTCTTAGAAAAAAATCAGAAGACTGGCAATCCTGAGCCTCATGCTGATATGGTAAAAATTACCCAGAAACAAATATGATCTGTCTTCTGTGAAAGGGGCATATGAATTTCCAGTTCTCCACAGTCCCCAGTACTCTCCACTGATTCCTTAACTGCCAGCCAGCCTCTCTCCCTCTCTTTTTATCTGCATGGCCTTTGTAGTAGTGAGAGTACCTGAGAATTCAGATGCCTGTATTCAGAGTTTGAGTTGCCCCCCTCACAGTGCTGTCATTTAGCCCCTCTAGGCCCCCAGTTTCCTCATTTCTTAAATCCTAACTAGTTTATTTCCAGGGTCACTTCCTGCTCCATCACTGTGTGATTCTATTAGAATTAAAACAGTGATGACAAATGCTCTAACACTTCAGCTTTCAAAGATTTTGTATACATTTGTCACAGCTTCTGTGGGATAACTACTACATTCCCAAATGAACAGATGAGTAAACTGAGGTCCAGAGAGGCTAAGAAACATCCTGTGCTCTTTCTCTCACACTACACTAAATGTAATGCTGTGCTTGAATTTCTTTTTTCTCATATTCCCCAGGGCTGGTGTATAATGACTAAAATATCAAAATGCAACCAACTAGCATGTATGAGCTGCAACTCCAAGGCAACAGGACAGATTCCATATGACAAAATATATGTTTTAACCCTCATGTTTCTTGTGAAATGTTTTGGCGCCTTGAAGAAGGAGCTAAGACAGCTCATAAGATTTTCACTCAGTCCTTTTCAGACAATTTATTCAAGCATAACATCTTTGAAACAATCTTGTAATCAAGTCTGAAAATGATATTTAAATTCTCAGATGCAATAAAGCCTGGACTAGTGAGGGTGAGAGGATGTGTCTACAGGGAATGTAAATGTCACTGGTTCTGTATATCCCAGAAGCTTTGGCTCTTCTTATGTGTTCATCTAAAAGGAGAGGAAGCCAGACTTCTAATGATGGAATGGCTTGCTATCTTCATGATAACCAACAAGGTAATCAGAATACCAGACTTGTGAAGTCATGTCCAGCAACCAGATGTTTTGCTTCATACAGGTGAATTTGAAGTTGCTGGAAAAAAAAAACCAGACTGATATACAGTGGAATTACAGGAGTCTAGTTTAATGATTCATATATGACAGACCAGACCAGAGCCAAAAGCTCATCACTCCAGTTCATTCAAGAAAAGTACGTGAACTGGAAGATGATTAAGATAATGATGCTAACTCAGAAAGGCGAGGGGAAAAGCTTAGCATGTGATTACATATCACTTCTGATGGGGGAACAGAAGGGCATTGCTTAGGTGTCTTTATCATTGTGTATGTGAAGCAGAATTGTTACTATGATGCTCTTGTGAATATGTTATTTTGCAGAAGAGCCTTTGAGTTGCTGATTTGTGGAAGGGCATCTAAGCTGAATGAAAAAACCCAAGATCACATTTCAAATAATCAGCTCCTGTCACTTTCTCCTGGTCATCACTTCAATGATCAACCACCAGATAGAGATTTCTCTTCCTTCCACCACGGTCCTACCCCTTAATTCCCTTAGTTCTTTCCAGGGCTGCTCCTCTGTGGTGAATCACCAGTACCTCACACAGCTGTAGGGAGTCAAGTCTTCTTGACTCTATTTTGGAGAAACTTGGAATAGAACCTCTCTACAGCCAGACAATAGACATGGTTGCACACAGCAGAATTGCAGCATGTCAACCTGAGATGGATTAACATAATTTGGGCTTCTCTGAACCTACCTCTTTGAACCCAGGCCAGCTAAGCTATTTACTTTTGCATTTGTGGGGAAAAAAAGGACCTTTCTGAATTCCCAGGGCAATCCAGAGTGTAGGTCAAATCTGCTTTCTTTGCAATCACTTGACATATAAGCTTATTATTCCTTTTCCTGGACCTCACACTCACTTCTTGCACTGGCCTCAAGAAACATGTTTCACAAGTGTGTTCCCTAACAGCATTCTCTTGATTCCTTAATTGCATCTTGCCCTGCTTTTCAACCCTGGTTGTTTTCTTCTCCATCATTGCTTCCTCCCATTTTTGTCTCCTTAACTGAGTGACACTTCTTTCCTTTGATCTTTCTTTTTGGCCTTAAGAACCCTGCATTTTCATTGTTTATTTTTCTGAGAGTCAGTTTCTAACTCAACCTAAATGAGAATTTCCTTTTAAGGGAGAGAAGAGACTTCTGGTCAAATTGGAAAAGTTAATTCATATTTGGACACACTCCTTCTGCTCCAAAATGTAGACACAACAGATAAAATATGAAAAAAGAAAACTAGGGGAGGGGATTGGTATAGCTCAGTGGTAGAGCGCATGCTTAGCACACATGAGGTCCTGGGTTCAATCCCCAGTACCTCCATTAAAATAAATACATAAATAAATGAACCCAATTACCTCCTCCCAACAAAACCAACGCCCCCAAAAGATTAAATTGAATCTTCTGTTATTGCAGTTCTCATAGTTTAAAATTGCTGAATTTTAGAAATTTTATATAGTTCACCTTAAAATATTAATGGATGAAAAACATAAGATTAAATATCTCTATGTGTCAGAAATGAACAAAGTGCAGGTGGTGAGTGAGGGCTTGGAGTTACAGACTGCTGGGCTCTGGATCTGGAAGCAGATGGTAACTGTTAGGGGCTTCAGGTAACAGGGACTTGAAAATGTTCCAAGAGAGTTGGAGGACTGGACGTAGGATTGTTACTTGAAGCCAGGTACTGGGATAGGACTGATACAAAGAAGCTTAGGGGGATTAAAAACTGCTACCATATAATTCTTAGAGCCTATGCATCCTGTCACATTCTTGATTTGGGAAGAAGGAGGACACAGGCTCAATGGTTTAACCAGCAACTGAACAAAACTGCCTGCTGGCTCATTGCCTTTATTGGTAATATCCTAATTATCATCCCAGGGCATCTCTAAACTGTTGTAATGGGGTTGAGTTCTGGATTGGGTTCAGGAGCACTAGGTGAAGGCAGCTTCAAAACTGCTAGGGTGAAGGACAGCAAAGAAGGAGAAAGAGAAAATGAAAAAATCCATTTGATTTAAAATAAACCTGCAAATTAATAAATGTAAACATATAAAAGAATCTAATGGTAAGAAAGACATGAATTCATTATAGATGAGATTAGCTTATTAATTAATTTATTTTTAAAAATTTATCTGACAGAGACTTTTGCACTAACTATATTTTTAAGGTATTTAAGGGGAAAAAAATGAAGGCATAAGATTCACTGAAAATAAGAAATTGTAGACCAGAGAAATGGAAATGAAATCAGAAATGAAGAAGGATGAATTAGAAATCCTGGAAAATAGGAAAAAATTGTAGTCTTTGAAATACAAAATTTCATACTTGTAGGGAGTATTAATGAACTGTAAGGTAGTACTAAGAATTCACTCAGAACACAGCACAGAGACAAAGTGACAAAAAAATTAAAGCATGTTGAAGAGACAGTAGATTGAGGTTAAGAGGGAGCAACACTGACCATTGGGTACATTCTGATTGTACATTATGACCCCATGTATATGATTCCTAAAAGCAGGCCAGACAATGCTGTATTTAATGAAAATCTATATATGTTACAGGATTATACAAAAAATGGAAGGAAATGATAAACACCAGATTCAAGATAAGCTTTTGCTTTGAAGTGGTGCTGGAACCAGGGAAAAAATACTTCCCATCGCTACCATCACATGTCACATTCTCTTTGGTCCATTCCACCCTCCATCAGAAGTGAGAATTGGTCTCCATTTTCCTATTGTTGACCACAGGGTGGGTGGGAGGACTTCACTGGGATGTGGACAAACACAGTTATCTGGCCTACGTGTTACCTGGCCTTTCATTATTTTTAATTAATATGGTCTTCACTACCCAAACATTTTTAGCTTGTACCTATAATTTTTTTTAAGCCTGTATATTTGAAGAAAATATGGCAAAGCATTAAGATTTATTAGGGTGGCATGATGGGTACCTGAGTACTGGTTATTTCAGTCTCATTATTAAACTCTGTTGTAGAATAGAAAGATTTCATTTGAAAATAAAATTATAAAATAAAAAAGAGTAAGGTGTCATGTAGGTGATGTCAGTGTTTTGGGCACTGTTTCTAGAGTCAGATTGCTTGGGGTCATTTCCTAACTCTTCAACTACCTTCTGGGTGACTTCAGGCAAGTTGCCAAACCTCTCTCTCCGTGCTTCAGTTTCCTAATCTGTAAAAAGGGGTCATCATGATGCCTACTTCATAGAGGTACTTGAGGATTGAGTGAAAAAAAAAATTATATATACACAAATGCAGAGCTAGAGAATTTAGAAAATATAGATATGTAAAAAGAATAAAACCATGTCATTCAAATCATATTAATATCTTAATGAATAAACCTGCATCTCTTTTTCCTTGTGGATGTGCATATAAATATAATCCTAATATATTCAAGCCCCTCATGTAGTTTTGGGTCCAACAGGCAAAATTACTATTTAAGAACTCAAATTCTTCACTGCCACTTCTACAAAATCATGAAGGTGTTCAAATACATTTCCATATTTCACAACTTTCCTCTTCTATCCCATTTTCTCACACCCCAATGCTGTTCCATGCCCCAGTGCTGTTCCACACCCCCTAGGAAACCCACCCTCTTCCTCAGTTCAGGATAGCTTTTCTCTATATTACAGTGCTTTATTATGTAGATTTAGTTGCCTTTTAGGTGGAAGTCCTCCTTTTTCTCCCTCTTTAATTGTATTTCTCTCCATTATTCAGATTACACATCACAAAACTCAAAGAGTTTGTCTAAAAAAAACCAGAACTCTTTCCTCAAGGTAAGATGTCACTGATAGGGATGGCATAGGTAGCCTGAGGGTCGCAGTGGCAGCAGTATTGGGAACCTGGGCAGGGAAAGACTGGATTCACTTTGGAGGAGAGGGAGGAAGACTGTGGCTATTACAATGTTACAATTTTTATATTTTCTATTAACATGAGATAATACAGTTTATATTAATTTGAAACCAACTATTTAATTTACTATATTATGAATATTTCTCTTTAGTACTTTTCTCTAACACCATTTTCCTTGCATAGTATCCCATAATGTAAATTAAACATTTTTCTATGGTTGTTTCCAAGATTTTATTACTATAAACAAAGCTTTGATGAGCCCCATCATGGCTCTATCTATATTTATATCTAAATTCATAGAAGAGGCATTGTTGGGTTCAAGGATATACCAAATATCTACTGCTTTTTTCATAGTAAAAAGAAAAGTCTCCACCAATGTTGTGAGTCACAAATGAGTTTTTTTCAAGTATCCACATTTACACTGAATATCCTTAGGATAGCTACAATCCACAGAATATTTAGGGGGAGATTTTTGTTACAGGCTATTGTCCTAGCTTTCTTTGCATAGATTTAAATTTAAGAGGCTTTTCAGTGGTGTGGCGAATCTGTCTTTAAATACTAGACAGACCCAGGATCATATAAAATTAGTATTAAAAGACCTTTTGAGGGTCTTGTGACAATGGTCAAGAGACCCAGAAAAGGCAAAGGGACATTTGTCTGGCAGTCTAAGGCATACTCTCCACTTTCAAATGAAGAAATGAGAATCTGCTCAGCTCCTGGAAACTCTGCCTTTTGATTTATTGTTCTGGGATTTTATCCAGCCTTCCTTGTCCCCATCTCCTACCATTGAGTTTCATAATCTCATTCCATTTGCTCTATCAGTTGTAATTACAAGTATGAAACAGACAGTGGGGAGAGGGGATAATGAAGTAGGTGGGAGAAAAAGGAAAGAAGCAAGCATAGAAAGTATCTGCCAGGCCAGACATACTGTCATGGAAGGGAGGAACCTCGAGAAATTCTTTAGGTTGGCCATATTCAAACCTTCTCAACCAGCTCAAAGAAGCTTATCTCCACAAATCGTTTCAGAGACTTATCTGTGAGAGACAGAACTCTGAACTTCA
This sequence comes from Camelus ferus, assembly GCF_009834535.1. NCBI lineage: Eukaryota > Metazoa > Chordata > Mammalia > Artiodactyla > Camelidae > Camelus > Camelus ferus. The sequence goes on from NC_045699.1 coordinate 30,014,344, forward strand.
GTTGTATTACTGGTTGTGAACATCCCAAATTCTTTTATAACTTTAAGTCCAAATCATACAATTTGGTACTTGCTGGCTTTATTCTGATTTATTTCTTGAATACAAATCTTGATTCTCCAGTGAGATTATAATTTATTGGTGACTTGGATCGAATCTCCTTTGGCATCATTCCCGAGCACACAACTCAGCACTGGGCTCACACTGAGTATCGAGTTGCATTCAGTATCCCATGTACTTAAAACTGTGCATTACGATGAAAAATCTCTCATTGTCCAGATTTAATTTTTGACTTGGAGAGGGGAGGGTATAGCTCAGTGGTAGAGTGTGTGCCTAACATGCATGAGATCCTGGGTTCAATCCTTAGAACCTCCATCAAAAACAAATAAATAAATAAGCCTAATTACTATCCCCTCCCAGGAAAAAAAGATTAAAAAAAAAAGAAGAAACAGGTCTTGAAAAAAAATTTTTTTAACTTAATAGAATGACGAACAAAAAGACTGTCTTCTGGGGAGCTGGGGAAAGAGTTGCTTTCAGTGTGACTCTCACAGTATCTGCTACCTCTGGAACCAGTGCAATATCTGGCACACAGCACATACTCATAAATATTTGTGGAATAAATGAGTGAATAAATGACTACTAACCTTAAATGTCAGAATGAGGCCCTGGCCTTGGGCGCTTCCAATTTTAAGGCTTCCATTCAGTTGCAGATTAGGTAGACCTTACCTGAATATCAGAATATCAGATTTCTCCAGCAGCAGGTGGAAGCTGGGATTCCTGCACGGAAGGAAGCTAAAATCAATGCTTTCAACACAGATGGGTTCTGACAAACAAGCCCAACAGGTCTGCATCAATTAGGAGTAAGTAGTCCTTTTTAACAATCTAGAAATGAAGGCCTAGCTAAATAAGCTTCTGATTTCATGGTTCCACCTCTATGCAGATTATTTCTCAGCATCCAAATGAGTTGGCAAAAAAAAAAAAATTGAGTCTATATTTTATCATGGCATACCCTTCCAGGAATTTCAATAGTTGGCAATAAATCTCTGTACACGTTAACTGAGGAACTTTTCCTAGGGAAGCTTATTTTAGATTAAGACAATGAGAATCAGAGCAACATTTATATAGCTCTATAGCTGAATAATTTTCTGGGTATGTTGGTTGAGTAAAACAATTCTTCTTTGCAGATACTTACAGGTTATAACCACCTGAGAAACAAGCTTCTGTAGACCAGTCTGGGACTTTAACTCCCATTGCTTTTAACATGTGAGAAATCAGTCTGGGTTCCAAACAGCACATTTACAAACAGATTTTGGCACACAAGATTTGTGTGTATACGTCTCAACCACTTTCAGAGGCTCTCAATTGCCACTATATGTCTAAACCTTAAACCTGGTGTTCAAAGCCTTCTTACCTTTCCAGGCTTATGTCCCATGATTCCTCCAAATAACCCTATGTTACAGCCAAACTACATGTGCTTATTAAACCAACAGTGCCTACAGCTGCTACACATTTGCTCAAGTTGTTTCCCACTTCTGTTAAAATCCTATTCTGCTTTTGAGAATCAACTGTAACCTTTCCTGATCTCCCTCAATTAAGTATGACCATTTGCTCCTGCAAATACCAAAGGTACTTAATCCCTGTGTTAAAAAAAAATGACAGTGCAATTTATTGAGCAAATCCTTTTTACAGACGTTTGCACTAAGCACTTCACAAACATTGTTTAGTAATCCTCAAGACAGTTATATGGGGATAGGCATTAATTTTACATGTGCATCTTCCATGGTGTTCACTCTTTATCTACTGCCTGAATACAGAGAGGGACAAGGTCCTAGGGCAGGGGACAACAAATTACAGCCCGATGCCTGTTTGGATTTTTTTTTTTTTTTTTTGGTAGGGTGGCGTAATTGGGTTTATTTATGTTTAGAGGAGGTACTGGGGATTGAACCCAGGACCTCATGCATGCTAAGCATGCGCTCTACCATTTGATCTATACCCTCCCCTACCCGCTTGTTTTTATAAATAAAGTTTTATTGGAACATAGCCATGTCATCTGTTTCCACATTGTTTCTGGCTGCTTTTATGCTGCAGTAGCAGAGTTGAACAGTTCTGACAGAGATCATATGGCCCACAGAGCCTAAAATGTTTATTATATGGCTCTTACAGTCTGTCAACCCCTGGACTGAGAGGGTGGTGAAAGCACATAATGGAAGGATCCTGTGTCTTTGATTAACCACGTGAAGTAGAATTCTTGGTTCCCCCATCTCACCAACCTGCATTGAACTGTGATGGAAATAAGAAACAAACTTTTATTCTGTTCATAAGTCAAAACTTCCAGGTTATTTGATCCACTAGTTAGCCTCCCCTCACTAATACAAGAGTGATGTAAATATGCTATCTATCCAGGACAGCAACCAAATGATTTCTCTTTCCCTGATCCAAGTGAGGGTTGTCACTGAATTCTCCTGTTGGCTTCTGATGCCCTTTATACATTACAGATGAATATAAGAGAAATTCTGGGACCTCAAATTAGGAATATGCTTTGGAAAATAGCTTTCATGAAGGTCATGGCAACTGAGTTGCTAATGGTTTAATTGAGTAAATAAACACCTTAGGAAAAAAGATTCCAACAATTTATGAGGCATGTACAAGTGGGTGTTTGCATGGGGAAGGTCAAACTGAGAACGTTTGTGAAGCTCTTCTACATGCCAGAGCCCTCTGGAGTTAGAGGAACTGAAACCAAAAAGTGGGTATTTGTTTGATCACAGCTTCTCTCTTGAAGAGCAATTTGTGATATCCTTTTATTCCTTCAATGAAAAACCTTAGGGAAAGGAACCAGAATGAGATAAAGATGAATTTTCTCATGATCTGTGGTGTATAGAAAGCGACCGCAATTCCTAATGGGACCTTGCATTTAGTTAAAGGCCATTATCAGCTTATCTTTGAACTATGCTTTCTTTGGAAGGAGAACAGCCTAGTCAGTAATCTACACATTCTCCAGAAGTGGCCATTTGGGTTCCTTGCCCATTGCCTTCCTCAGGATCATGGAATGGAGATGTTTATCCTCCTGTGGTTATTGTTACTTTGCTTTAAGAGAACATAGTGATCTTGGAACAATTAAGCTGATTATAGATTAACTGATCCTAACTTCTCAGTTTCGTGGAACCATCAAAGTTCAAGTTGGATAACTATTGCTAAGATTATTTATGAGGGCCCTACCCAAATATTTTTCATGTAAGTTCCAAGCCTAGGTGTGTACTGACAATAGTGCTTCTTTCCTGCTACTTTCCCATTCACCTAGACTGGGGATTATGAACTGGTATCCATAGCCTACATTCCTCTTGCAGACATGTTCTGTTTGATCTACAGTGTTTTAAATCAGAATGATTACACATAAAAGTCCAAGTTTGAACTTCTCTTAAAAATTAGAACAGCCTAAAAAGTACTGGGCCTGCATTCCCATGTACCACCACTAATTTAGAGCTAGAATTATATAGCCATGCATCATCCAGCTGGATGTGGTTCCTAACACTCCCTCTTATCTCAGTTCTGGCCTTCCTCAGCCTTAACATTACCTGCCTAGCTCCTGTAGGCCCTGGAGTTCCTGGCTCTCACGCCAGGGTTCCTTGCTGTCTCCTCTGCTTATCTCAATTGTTTTAAATAGAAAGAGGGCTGGATTTGGAGTCAGGTAACCTGAATAGGTGTCTTAGATCTACCATTATGTGACTCTAAGCAAGTCATCTGATATCTTTAGTTTCCTTAAGCAAAAGATGGAATGTTCTGAAGATTAGCCAAAGCAATACATGAAAAAACAGTCTTAGTTTCAGGCCCTCCCCTTCCCCTGCAGGACCCTTGCATCAGGTTCCACCTTGGTCACCCTATATCCAGTCTCTTCACTCCTCCATTCCATGGTTTACAATGTTTCGTTTACTCAAAAACGTGTGAAACACCTACTCTGTGCCTAGCATTGGGCTGGGGATTCAATGGTTAGTGAGAACAGACTCAGTTACTATCGTCATGAGACTTATAGTTTTAATGGGGGAGGCAGACATAAATAATCACACAGATAAATGTAAGATTGTCATTGGGATAGCTATGAAGGAGACGAACCTGGCATTAAGAGAACATGTGATGGGGCCCTTGATGAGGCCAGGGAAGTCAGACAAGGCTCTCAAGATCTAAAGGATAAGGAGTTGTACAATTGAAGAGGGGTGAATATTCTAGGCTGTGGGAATAGCATGTGTAAAAGGTCTGTGGGGAGAGGAACATGCAGAGGATGAGGCACTAGAAGAGATACAGAGTAGAGGGAACAAGGAAGAGTGGGGAATGCGCAACTGGGGAGGAGGTAGGGATCAAATGGCACTGTAGGCCATGCTTAGGAGCTTAATCTTTATCTTAAGAGCAGTGGGAAAGCCATGGACAGTTTAAGCAGGGGGCAGGGGCAACATTATCAAATTTGCCTTATGAAAAGGTAACTTTCTTTGTAGTGTGGAAATCAGATAGGAAGAAATAGCAGGTTGAATTCTATGAAATTGCCACTTCCAGACTATTTGCCTTACAAAATGGCAGTTTCATATGATTTCACCTGATAGAGTGGATGCAGGGTAACCTAATTAGGAGGGTGGCGAGAGATGATAGTGAACTAGGACTAGGATGGAGTATTGGAAATGGAGAGAAATGGACAGATCTGATAGATATTTAGAAGGTCAAATCAGTGAGCCTTAGTGATGGTTGGTGTAGCGTATCAAGAACAAGTCCTAGACGTGTGTGTCTTAATGGGAAGTGGTGCCATTCATGAGTAGGGTGCTTTGGCAGATGACCAGGTTTGGAAAGCAGGGATGACTCCACACTGAGTGCAAAGTACCTTTGCAACAACCAAGAGGAGATGGACTTCGAAAGTGTCTGTCCAGAAACATCCTGCCTTGGCTTTAGCTGAATTCCTGGGGGGATGAATGACCCTGGGCTATGTTAAATTACCAGCTAGAGGTTCCACATTATGAAAGTTTTATAAATTAAGGCTCCAAATCCATGTGGTCTGGGCTCAGAGTTTTGATTTTTACAGGTGACTATTTTTACCCCTCTCAAAACCCCTGGCAGATGGTATGTTTAAGCAGGAAGTTTAGTTTCGTTCTTTCTCTCCTTCAGGACTGAACTTACATTTTTTTGTTTGTTTTCTATAGGTGTTAGAAACCTAGCTCCCTTGCCTCAGGGGGTCCATAACTCTATCTGAAGCTCCTGTGGCCTCCTCCTGGTATCACTCATATTCATTCCTTTAATGTGATTCATTCTTGGCACCTGAAACTTTCCTCTTTTTCTTATCAAACTTGGTTACATGGAAAATACTTTTGTTACATGGTATCTAGCATTTCTATGTGGTAAGGGGCGTATCTGGGTCAGCTCAGTGGGCTGGGTGGTCAGAATGGGTCTAGGTAATTTTCTACACATATTAGAACTATTTTATAAAGAAGTATTACACGCATTTCTGCCATTTGACATAAGTACATACCTCTGACAAGAGAGGAAAATCCTGCAGACTGGTTGCCACTGGCATTGGGCTTCAAGCTCATAGAATATAAAAACATGTATATGACATGGGTCCTGAGCTTGAATTCCAGTGCTAAAGGGCAGGTAATTTGCAGGAGCCCAAACAGGACATCTCTGATCCACACCCCTCACTACAGTTTCTCACACCCAACAGTTGCTGAATAAATGTCTGTATATTTGAACAGGAATTGAAAAAAATTATAATTAGAGAAGGTGGGAATTTTGGGCGTATCCTTCATGGTGGAATAAAAATCCTGGGATTTGGGTAGAGAGATGTAATCAGGATTTTTTTCAAGACTCAGAATGATTTGTAGTGTCAATAAAGCATCCATCTCACTGTTCTGTGGCTTCTTACCTATTCATAAAATATAGATGAAAACAATGCCGTCTGGAGTTCTTAGATAAAATTTTTATGGATGACTCATTTTCATTAAAAGATCAGATACTAGTTACTCTGTGCAAAGCTTCCCCACCCCACCCCCACCCCCGGCTCTATAAGGTTATAAAGTGATGACTGAGACCCAGTCTCTACCCTCATCTACTTTATAGCTTAATGTTAGGGGATAGGAACAAAAGCATACAATTAACTAAAATAAAAATAACTACCCCTTATCAAATGGTTTCAATGTGCCAGGCACTGCAGTAAGAATTTTACATGGATTAGCTCATTTAACACTATGAAGTAGGCTGTTAATGTCTTCATTTTGTCAGTGAAGGAGCTGAAGCACAGAAAGATTAAGAAACGTATCAAGGTCACATAGCAAGAAAGAAACAGTCAGGACTAAAACCCAATCATTCTGATTTCAGACCTCAAGGGTTCAAATATTCTGCTGTATGGAGGCCCAAATAATCTGTGATAGAAGGTAATATGTACCATAACAGACCTTTAGGCTCAGGCTGAGAACACAAAGGAAGGATTCAGGAAACACCTTATAAAGAATTCTGTTTTTCCAAGGCCTTGAAGAATGAGTGGTATTTGACAGCTGATGATGGGCAAAGAGGTGTCCAGGGGTAGGAAATTGTCTGAGCAAAGGCAGAGGACAGAAGGCACCCTGGCATGTTTGGGAAACTGCAAATAAACAATCTAGCATGGTGGATTATGGGTTGTTTACATGAGATAAGACAGGAAAGGAGAGTTAGTTGGGACTAGAATTTCAGATAAAGGACTTCAGGGCAGGAGGTGGGGAGGCATGTGCAGCATTCCTCTCATTGTTTGTCATAAATAACAGTAAAGCCTATGAATAATTGAAGCATCTAGAATTGACTCAGTGTCCTCTCATTCGAAAGCAGTAGAGAATCTATCCCCCAACTGCAAAACTGGATGACCTCAGAGGTTATTAAATCTGCTCTGAGGTTCAAAGGCAAGACTTCTTAACCCAGGGGTTCTGGACTCATGAATGGGCTTCAGGGGACCTGGAACCTCAGGAAATTATGGGCCAAGTTTTGTGTTGTATGAACATATATGCTTCATGTCTAGGGAGGTGGTCCATAAGATGCATCACTTTTTCTAAGTGTTCATTCCCCACATGTCTGAGGAGAAAAAGTCAGCAACGATCTCAGTGGGGCCTCCCTTGGAGTCAGGAACTAGAACCAATGTCCTATTGAGGGTATTGAAATTTTGAGATTTCGCTGAAGTCAAACCTGAGAGTTTGAATTCCCCATTGACAAGCAAAAGTTTCACAGAAATATCATCACCATGCATCAGCAGGGGCCTGCCTTGTGTCAGCCTCTGCCCCAGGACTGCATGTTATCTTGGTTAGCAGTCCCAACCAGGGAGGTATTAGGGAAGGCAAATCTCATTGTAAATGTGTCAGTAGGAACTGGGTCACTTTAGAGCTGCTGTCCCTGGAGGTTTACAAGGGTAATGGAAGTGCAATTTCTAGGCAGATGACAGCTGTCTGGAAGGATTTCTACCATTGCACTTTTAACCAAACCTATGAGAGTCATTCAACAGTAAAACAGGCTTGACACTGAGGCAACTTGTGGTCTAGACCTATGAGGAAACCCTTCATTTCCTCCTGTTTGTCAAGTCATTTCAAAGCTTGCCCAGCAGGCCCTGCCATCCCTGACATCAGCTGAGGTGACTGAGGGTGGGAAGGTGGAAATGCCACTGATGAAAACAAGGTTTCCTGGTAAATCCTTTGATTTGCAGAAACAGTTGTGGTGGAGGCTGGTTTGGTCATTAGTGGTGAGTTTCGCATAATAATACTCTTTCATAAAGATAAACAGAGTCTTGTGTCTATTAGTCAGGATTAAGACGGTCTGCAGGTGATAGGAAACTGAAGGCAACAGTGGCTTAAACATGATAGAAATCCATCTCTCTCTCTCATGTAAACCAAATCTGGAGTTGGACTATCTGGGACTGGTTTGGCAACTCCATGATCAGCAGGGAACCAGGCTCCCCCTAGCTTGTTCCTCTATCCGACCTAGGGAGCCGCTGGCTCCTCAACCTCCAGCCTGGAGGAAGGAGGAAAAGAGGAAGAAAGAAGCTCACATCCTTTAAGGACCTTCCTTCCTCAGAAGTCTCCTGTTGCAGTTCTGTTCACATCCCATTGTCCAGAACACACTGGCCAAAACTAGTGTTGAAGCTGGTTGGAATGTAGTCTTCAATATGGGCACCCAAGTGTCTAGTGAAATACTGGGGGTTCTATTCTACGTATACATACACACATACAACTAGATGTCTCTGCAGTGTCCTCAAGAAAAGATGGAATGTTTTGATGCTGTTTTGATAGCCCTAGAGACCTTAGCAAGTCTGGATACTCCTTTACTTCTTTGGGTTACTTAGTTCTCCTCCTGCCATAGTGGGTTCCTTTATATATACAGATAACATCCTTTATTTTTGTTAGCAGGAGTGTGAAAAGCAAGATTTCTTCATTCACTCATTCATTCATTCACTCACTCATTTATTCATGTATCAGTACTGTCATGGCAGAGATCCTCAGCTATCTACTACATTTATGCTTCCTATTCAAAGCATAGAGTTGTTTCTGGGAAGTAGTTGTCCAGCCATGGTCTAGACTTCTTAGCCTCCCATGTGACCCCACCTTTTGCTAATGAAATGTGAGCAGAGGAGGTGCATCCCTCTGGGAGGAGGTGGTTAAAAAGCAAGCATGGTTTCTCTGTCTTCTATTTTCCTATCTGCCTCTGGAAGCAAGGAACCCTGAGGCTTAGCAGATGGCAGGGCCACATGTAGAAGAAGCCCAGGCTCCAGAATCACCCCAGGGAAGGCTGCCCACCAAGTGTCCACACAGGACTGTTACATGGGCAAGAAATCTACTTCTCATCTTAAGCTTCTGGTAGGAGGGTGTTCAGCAGATAGCCTGCTCTAATACAACACTAGGTTGAGGGCTAAGCTCTCATATCAGATAGAACTATATTCAAATGTCATGTGCAGTACTCACTAGCTGTGAGATATCAGGTGACTTCTACTAATCTCTCTGACATTTATAAAATGTGGCTTAATAATGGTACATACCAAATACAATACTTTTCTGGTGGGAGGCTAGCACCTAGTAAATGCTTCATACATGCTTTTATTCTTATAATCACATATTGTTGGGTTCCTCCTTTTCTTCTAATAGGGTAGCCTTTGCTAATTTAGGGAACAATCAAAAAATTGGGGCTCTCTCACTCAGTTCTTCTCTTGTGCCCTCCAGGTTGTGAGTGTCTCTGCTGATGGTCAACAGTGGTTCTGCACAGCAGATGTCTCCTTCCCCAGCTACTCTAGGTAGGCAGAATAATGTCCCAAAGATGTCCATCCCTCCTAATCCTTGGAACCTGTTAATATGTTACTTTACATGGCAAAAGGAATTTTGCTGATAAGACTCAGTTAAAGACCAATAGATGGGGAGATTACCATGGATTACCAAAGAGGGCCCAATGTAATCACAAAAGTCCTTAAAATATGGGAGAGGGGGACAGAGAGTCAGAGAAGGAGATATGACGATGGAACAGATGTTGGAACAATGCAGTTGCTAGCTTGGAAAATGGGAGAAGCCCATGATCAAGAGAATGAGGGCAGCCTCTAGAAGCTGGAGAAGGCAAGGAATGGATTCCTCTCTAGAGCCTTTAGAAGGTGCACAGCCCTGCCAAACCCTTTATTTTAGCCCAGTGAGACCCACATCAGACTTCTATGGAACTGTAAAAAATAATGTATATAGCTTGTCATTAAGTATTTGGTAATTTGTTACAGCAGCAATAGGGAGCTAATGCACACCCTATCCCTAACATGCTGTCTTGTGATGTGCATGTGAATTTCTTTACATGAAGGGAAAATTTCAGAAAGGAATCATGGTGCAAGAACAAAAGCAGAGGGGTTGGCTAATGTGAACTTTCCCTTGTATCATACAAGGAAAAGTACTTCAGGATTGTGGGCTTTCCCAAGGGGGCTGTCTCCAACCCTCCAAGGATGCTCCTCAGTTTCTGGTCAGGACTTCCATCTTTGTGTCATGGACAATTCATGGTCCACTCCTACCCCAGCCCTCCCACTGTAAGCTATGAGTGTGGCAAATCCCATAGTAAGTATCCTTTAAATAAGACTACGTCTCCTATTTCCCTACTGGCAGGGCTCTGGCTTTGAACTTGAGCAACAGTAGTGAGAGCCCTGGGATGTTCCTACCCCTCCTACCCGCAGACCAGGCAGCAACATAAAAGAGTCACACTGGTTTTGTGTGTGTAATTGGTGAAATTCACATAACAAAGTATTTTAAATTTTATAATTTAATGGCATTTAGTACATGCGTAATGTTGTGCAACCATCACCTGTATCTAGTTCCAAAACATTTTCTTCACCCCAAAAGAAGACCCTGTCCCAATTAAGTAGTCACTCCCCATTTGTCCCTTCCTCCAAGGCCCTGGCAGCCACCATCTGCTTTATGTCTCTGGATTTATTTTGGTCACTTCAAATAAATTGAATAATATAATATGTTACACGGCCTTTTGTGTTTTACTTTTTTCACTAAGCTTAATGTTTTGAGGTTCATCCACATTGTAGAATGTATCATTATTTCAGTTCCTTTTCATGGCTGAATAATATTGCATTGTGTAGCTACACCACTTCTTATTTATCCATTTATCCATTGATAGACACTTGGGTTGTTTCCCCCTTTCGGCTATTGTCAATAATGCTGTTATGAGCATTGTGTATGAGAATTTGTTGGAATGCCTCTTTTCAATTCTGCATGGACCTGTGTTTTCATATCTCCTGGGTATATTCCTAGCAGTAGAATTACTGGGTCACCTTGGCTTTTGATACCTGTTCATTTTGTTATCAAAGGTAATGCCTCTAGTGCCACTAAATTACTTATTTTCAAAATCTTCACCAGGTGGAAAGTGTGTATGGGGCAGGGGGGTGGAGGGTGTGCTGATTTCATGACCACATTGCTATTATCCCATGCCATCTTTGTGGCCAAAACCATCAGGTGTGCTAAATTAACGGTGACCTGGAAGTGAGGACTATAGGCTGCATCAGAACCCAAGACACCTTCTGTCTCTCTCTGACACATTAAGGGGGTTACTTATGTGTTCACTGTCTAACTCTTTTACTGACTATATGAATTCCACAAGGGCAGGGATTTTGTATGTTTTGTTCATTTCTGTGTCCTATGACATTGCCTGGAACAGTAAATGAATGAATACATGAACATGTGGAAAGTCTGACCAGCAGTGTTCTCTGATTCAATGTGCTGTCTCTGCTTGAGATCCCAACCCTCGTAGCTGGGCCTGATACCTAACTGAAGGGTGTTGGCCTCACACCTCTGAACTCTTTAAATGGCACCTTTGTGTCCATTTTTCATTTCGAGACTCAAAAATACCTGGAGATGTACAGAATAGGTATTCTTTCCTCTTTCTGAAGGTGAAGAAAATGACTATCAAAGGCATTAATTTCTGTCAAATGACTCAGCTAGTCAGTGGTGAAAAAGGAACGGAAGGGTGGGCCAGTAGTTTCCTAGGACTGCTGTAACAAAGTGTCACAAACGGGGTGAGTTAAAACATCAGAAATTTGTTCTCTAACCATCCTGGAAGCCAGAATTCTGAAAATGAGGTGTCAACAGGGCCATGCAGGGCCACTCTCAAGACTCCAGGGGAGGATCCTTGCTTGCCTCTTCCAGCCTCTGGTGACTCCAGCTTTCTTGGCTGTGGCGACATAGCTCCATTCTCTGCCTCTGTCTTCACATGGCCTTCTTGCCTGTGTCTCTTACAAGGACATTCATCATTGGATTTAGGGCTCACACTAAGCCCGGATGATTTAATCTCAAAATCCTAAACTTAATTCACCTGCAAAAACCCTTCTTTGAAATAAGATCACATTCTGAGGTTCAGGTGGACATATCTTTTGGAGGCCACCACTAAACTCACTGCAGGTGGGTATCCCAGTGAAAATGTATCCCGATTGGGCTCTTTCTCAGTGAGCCCCTGATCGGCACTCGAGCCTTCCAAAAATGTGTTCATATGACACTGGTTCCATGAGATGATTGTAGGTGTTATGAAAAACGGCACTGCAGGCAAATGAGTTTGGGAAACTCTGAGTTAAAGCTAGGCAGGAATTTTTACTGCAGGACTTCTCAGACGCTTTACTGTGCTAGTATTCACTGTAAATCTGCATGAGAGGAAAACATACGGAGCACTCCCCAAATTCCTCTGATCTGGAAATTCTTCTTAAAAAAAGGTAATGGAGAACAATGGATCTCCCCAGGATGAGTGGGAACTGTTGCTCCTCTCTCTTTTCTCTTGAGGAGACTTCATTCTTAGGAGATATTCCATCAGAAATGGTACAAACCATCCCAGAGAGGCTAAAGTCAAGTGGCATGGAAAAGATAGGAAATATAATGCCAGATATATTTGAGGTGGGGAGGGTAATTAGGTATATTTATTTATCTAAATGGAGGTACTGGGGATTGAACCCAGGACCTCATGCCTGCTGAGCACACACTCTATACCACTAAGCTACACCTCCCTCAAGATGTATTCTTTTAATCAGTAAATCTCTAATTAAAAGAGAAAAATTCACCACTGCCTAAATATCCTATATGACTGTCACAGTGATCATGCATCTCTTAGTAGACCAAATTGGAAGTTTGAAGACACATGCTAGGATCACGTTCCTGTTAGTAATCTATTGCCTAGTGCCACATGTACCTATCATAATTAGAGAGGCAGAGTTTTAGAGCTGTAAGAGGTCTTAGAAATAATCTCTTTTAACTCAGATGAGTAATTTTACAGGTGAGGAAACAGGCACAGAGAGACAAAACAGTACAGAGTAAAACCTGCTCAAGTTCACACAAAGAATCAGTTGCAAAGCTAGTTCTGGAGTTTACATCAACTGATTTCAAGTCCAGGGCTCTTTCTGCTACCCCAGGCTTCTCTTAAAATATCACTTTTTCCCCCCTGAAACTGTCTTATTATTTAAGTAAGGAATCTACTTCTATGACTGTCATGAAGCCCAGGCTGAGTTAACAGTGATGAGTTCTGGAGGTAACTACACACACTCTGGACTTTCTGGTTGTAACCATTGTCTTCTCTCTCTCTCTCTCATCTGAAGACCTAGACTCATGAGGCCTCAATCCATGCCCTCCTGTTCCTAGAAGATGCCAAATAAAGTATCAAGTTTATTTCTGATATTTACTGAACTTTCTGCCAAAAATCCTTTTGCCTCAACTCTTGGTTTGGGGAAATATTTCTAACATTTACTAATCCACTTTCCTGTCTTTTTTCAGGATGGAATTTATTTTTTCTTTAATTATGCACAGTTTTGGAGTGGGTTAAGTCTGTTGTCTGTCAGCCCCAGTCTCACTTCTGACCTCAGACTTTAGTGTATATATAGACTGCATAGGAAAGAGATGAGCAACATTTTATGAGATGTCAAAGCTTCCTTGATTTTCTTGTGACATTTTAAGTATGTGTGTGGGGGACGCTATGAACAAAAACAAGGCAATTGAAGGTTTAGAAGTATCCAGAAAGGTAGTCTGATATAAGCAACTGGTCCACTTTTCAATAAAAGTAGTTCCATATGCCCATATGCCTTATATGTGCAAGAATTTAGCCAACATTTATTATAGGGCATTAGGCTGAATGTTCAACGACCTTGTGATATCTCCTGAAATTACTGGTTTTTAAAAAATCCTTTATATGAGCCTGTTTAATGGCCCCTTGGTAGGATTTCTTTAGATTTTAGTAAGCTATAAGCAGTGTTGTAGAGGCTGCTGCCAGATAGGAGCTTTGATAGAGTTTTTCATTAGGAAAGAGTGATTCTCCTAAAGGTCAATGGCATAGGGGCAAAATGAGTAGCTTTCCCTGGATCCAGCTAGGAAAAGATGGGTGGAATAGAACTTTGGTACCCACCAGGAGGCCTTGGAGGGTAAAACTAAGATGCATCTTAGAGGCAAATAGCTGCCATCCCCTAGTCCCTGTAGTAGAGAGGTTATTTCATTGCTGTAGGCCTCTGAAAAATAAGGGTGTAGGCTCTGTGATATCTGGTGAAACATATCTATGGGTCTTCTCCAGGAATGAGGTGGGACCTCTGATAGTAGCTACTTCTTATATGAAAGGCAGACTGATGAACTGGTTGAGGAAAGGCTCAGGGTTGTTTAGAGGTGAAGGGGTGCCCCGTCTGTCTTCAGGGTACTCCACATGTGGAGGGTCTGGACGTGGCATATGTGAGGGTCCTTGAGACATACCCACCTTGCTGCTCTGACCGCTTGTGTCCATCTCACACCCTCAGCCACCCCCAGTTTCCTCTTCTGATGCTTGTGATTTGTCTCTTTCTCCAAAAGTAGGGCCTGGCAGGAAACAATTACCACTAATTCAAGGAACTGAGCGTTTACCTGTTTCTCTCTCAGGGCCTTTGTCCTATCTGTCTGTAAAATTCCTCCCCCCAGATCTCTTCCTCCCAGTCTAACATGAATGTCACCTCTCTGAGGAATGGCCCCTCCCTGTCCCTCTAGATGTCCCAGAGTGCCTCTTGGCATTCACTCTTTATCTCATTACCCCAGCTCATTTTCTCTGGGGCTCTGCTCTCTAAATGAAACCATCTCGGCTACGTATTTCCTTATGTGTGGTTGGCTCTAACTTCCTCCACTAGACTGGCAGACACAGATGCTGTATCCCCAGGACCAAAACAGGGCCTGGCACAGGAGAGATGGAAGCAGAATCCAGGCAGGTCCCACTAGACTAGATACTGGGGGGCCATGTCTTCTACTTTAAGGCATCTCACACACCTGGACTTTTTTTTAGTGCTCTTAGCACTGTTTTCAGTTACATACTGGTGTGATTATTTCTTTAAGGTCTATGTCTCCTACTAGGGCAAGGATTCATAACCATTTTGTCCCAAGATTCACTTTGGTGAAGCCTATGAGTCCCTTCTCAGAATACTGTTTTAAAATGTATAAAGTAAAATACATAGGGATTATAAAGGAAACCAAATATTCAAACAAAACCATCAAAATATTAAAATATAAATTTATGATAGTTACATGTGCTTCTTCATTAATACATTAAGTAACAAAACCTACCATAATTTCTAAGTGGTGGTGAGCATAACTGGTTTTTTAACATGTCTGCAAAAACTGTAATGTGAGATAAAAATGTCTGTGATTTCTATTGGTGACACAGCCACAGGTACTTTTAATACGCTGTTTTGTTGCCTACATTTATTATTAAATCAAATACTAAATTTCAGTTAGAGATTAGTGAAAATTAAGATGTATTTTTTTTCCCATTCAAGTTCATTAACCCCTGAAGTCTATCCACAGGTTGTGGGGGGGTGGGGGTCGGTCCATGGACCACCTTCACCAAGTTAAGAATTCCTGCACTAAAAAATATCACTTAGGTTTGGTTCACCATTTTAACCCTCGTCCCAAAGGCACAGTGGCAGGTACTTGTTACACATTTGTGGAGGGAAAGAAGGAAGGAAGAAAAGCCTGGGCCCTGTTTCCTGTCAGCAAGATCAGAGCTTTTGCAGCCACAGCCCTTTTATCCTGACAGCACCCCTCAGTTGGCACTAGCCTCACCACCACCACCTGCCCTGGGCAAGTCATCGTGGAGGAACCCTTCTTCCTGCTGAGTGGGAGGAGGGCCCCTGGGACACTGGGCTCACTAGAAATCTGGCTCTATTATCGGGTAAGACGTAATTTCAGGCTCTCATGAATATCAGCTGGAAAAATCAGTGCTATATGGATTATTGCTCTCACTGATAGGACTTCAGTGAAAACTCAGGGCTGGTGGAGACAAAGTCTAATTCATTATTCAATGCTTTAAAAAAAATTCCTAATGTATCAGCAGCACAGATGCCAACATGCATCTCTTGGTAGCAGACGTGTCTCAAAAATTTTGGAATGCTTTGTAAGACAGTTAAGGACAAATGAATATTCATGAAAGTGCTATAAAAATAAAGGATCTATTTCTTAATAGGGGAAAGGATAAATAGCTTGAGAAATAAATAGCAATTAAAGGTGGCTATAAAAACTAGATGCTATGCATGGACCTGCTTTATTATAATTGCACAGTGGAACCCATCTTCCTGTGTTATCATGCAGATCAAATAGTAAATATGCTCCTTGTTCCCCACCCATCCTTGTCTCAAATTGATTGACTTGCTCAATATGATACTAAGTGGTGACTAATTATAACTTCCTTGAATCACAATTCCCTACAAGTAATGGTTTGGGGTAGAGATGCTTGTCCAGCTATACAATCATTGAATTATCTCTCTTTAAGTTTGTGGGGTATGTGCTTTCTCAGATAAGACAGTCAAGGTAATGGAATATGGATTAAGCAATGGAAGAAAATGAACTTCTTGAACTCTGTAAAATTCCTGGCTTATCTGCAAATGTGGCAGTCAGTGGACTTATGGATTCATGATTCCCAAATTGCTTCTTGCCTTCCATGAAGGGTCTGTGGCCTGCCTGTTTGATGGTTCCTCAAATCTGTGGTCTATCCTGGAAAAAACCACTGCTCATTGGAATCACCTGGGAGTGATTTTTTTTTTTTTTTTTTAATAACCACATATGCCTGGGCCCTACTCCAGGAGTTTTTAAAGTTTCCCAGGTGATTGCACTGAGCAGCCAGGGTTCAGAACCACTGCTCTAAACCCTCCAACTACTCTCAATGATTCTGTTTAGATTTCTATAGATAGTTCTTAGCCCACTCTCCTGTTCAAAACAGAATTAGCAGCTGTTCAAACCAGAGAAGCACCAAATAGAGTCCTTCTCTCTAATGTAATTGGAAAATTGAACTTTTGAGAGAGAAAGTGACCAAAAGTCTCCCATATCTGAGGTCAGAAAGCAATACTCCCAGACTAATTCTTTTTAAGAGAATTTTGAAATTCTAGCCTTCAGCAATATGAAGGTATTTTGTAACTTACTGGGTTGTAGTCTAATTGCTTAATGACAGATTGCAAGGTCTGTGTCGTATTCCCAAAAGATTGGGATTCAGCAATTTGGTCTTCACTTCCTTCTCTAGCTTTCTCTTGGGTTGACTGTGTGCCATACTCTACCTTTCCACCATACAGGGAAGCATCTTGTTCCCTAAAAAAGTCCTGAACGTTTCCACCCCTTGTCCTGGCTCATATTTCTCCTCCTACATGTAATGTAGGAATTCCTACTCATCCTTGGAGATCCAACTCAAATACTACTCAAGAATGCCATACTCTCTTCAAGGCCTGAATCAGCATCTTTTGCCAACATTTTTATACCATTTTGTATTTCTATTTTAGTCTTTTCAAAATTCTTACACAGTACTTTCAAATAATTAATTCAGAATGTTTTACAGATAGAGCAAATCCTATAACATCCTCATTTCAACCTTATCATTTGGGCAATGTTATGATTTGCATAAGATTATAGTCTACATGTCTATCTCTCCCATCTGAGTGCAGTGACCGCAACAGTTAAAGTCAAGTTTCTTTCCTACAATACATATTTGTGGAACTTTAAAAATTGCTTCACTATTCTCTAGCACGTTCAGGGTGACTTATCAAAGGACATCTGGCTATATCCAGTTCATTTGTTTGGGATGGCTCATGAGCGACTGTTAAGTCTTGGTAAGAAGACTGAGACATCTACCCAGTGGTTTTCAGCTAGGTGGTCTACTCCTAAGAGGGTTCTGGAAATATGTATGTGGTTATCACAGAGACTGGAGGTGGCATTTAGTGGGTGTGAGCCAGGAATGCTAGATGCTTTGCAATGTATAGAAAAAGAGTTATCTCACTAAAAGTATAAATTGTCCTTATATCCACACCCATTCTGGCAGATTCTAACCAATCCACATTATAAAATAATTAAAAAACAAAACTAAAAACTTGGTTTGGAGAAAAGAAAGCTTCTAAAACTCACTCTGAAATTATATGCAAATTGTCCTGGGCATATTATCAGGACATAGATGATAAAGCTTGATGATATCTGGTTGGTTAAACAGGAATTCTCACGTTATGTAGGTGAGAATGTGACATGATGTAACCTTTTGAGGACAATACTTCACTACTAGAAATTTATCCTGTGGATATATTTATGTAAAGGCTCAAAGTTGCATAACAGGAATGTTCATTACAACACTGGTTGCCATCACAAAAAAGTGAGAACAATTTATATGTCCATCAGTAGGAGAATGGTTAAATAAGCATCAGCACATCCATATGATGGGATGTGAGCATATGGAACGAGCGCCAAGATATATTAAAGAGAAAAAAGTGAAGCAATGGATGCATGATATGATCTGTTTTTCTTCAAAGTGCATACATGTACATATATACATACAGGCAATTCTCACTTTGCACAGTTCTCATATAAAGAAATTCTTTACTAGGGTTAGTTAAATAGCTCCAGTTCCACAACAACATGGTTTCAATTTTAGCTACCAGGGTGCATTAACTGTGAGTCATTGGATAGAGTACAAAGTTTGTTGCTACCTCTTCAATCCACAGATCATTACAGAAATAATAGATGCATACCATGATCCATGACTACTCACTGAAACTTCCTTCAGTGCCTGTTGGTGAAAGATCACTGCACATTTATTACTCCATTCACAAAGAGATGGCAAAACAAGTAGTTGTTTGTCCCTTAGTCTTCCAGTGATAAACATACATGACATTTGATAGAAATGGATCATCAAAGAGGGAATTAGGTGCAGCAGTGAAAAGAGTAGTGATAATGCTGGAGAGTAAATTCTGAATTTCACAAAATGGAGATGTAGAAGAAATAGCTGACCACGGAAACATTGACGCTGCTGCCATTTGAGACACTTAAGATGAATCAGGAGAAACTCAGTGAAGATCCACTTACCAACATAAACACCAGAAATTATTGTGAGAAAAAGGATGAAGCTGTCTCAGAGGGAGTGACACCAGCAGAAAATTTCACATGAAAGGAACTCTTAGAATTACTTCATGACTTTGAAAGCATAAAGGATGAAATGTTGGAAATTGATCCAGATTTTAAAAGGAGTATGACAATTCACCAAAGCATAGAAAAGACACTCTCTCCATATCAAGTTATATGACAAAAAGAAGGCAAGGATTCTTGCTAAATTTTTCACAAAGAAATAGAACACTTAAATTCTTAGTGTTTCTCATGCTTCACTTTCACATTATCAAGTTGTCATAACAGGATAAGCATTCCATCTTGCTAGGCCTAAACAGGAGTGCTTCTTAGAAGAGCCCCGCCTAACCTTTCGGACGGCTTCTGGGCTATGTGGGTGGTGGGATGAGCAAGACATTCTCAGAAAGTCACTGAGGACAGGAATGCTATTAGAGACTTGGGAAATTTGGTCATAGGACTTGACGATGTTCTCTCTTGATAACCATACTAAGATTTTGTGCCATCTCTTGAAATATGTATTTTCTATGTCTAAAGCTCATTTGGTATTAGGCCAACTTATTTTATCTACAATACTTAGGACTATAAATGAGCCAAGATGGTAAATGGCATGTTTAACAGAAAATGTTTTTAAAAATTATTTCATTAGCTTTCTATGACTTTGAGACTACACATCAAAACTAATAGGAGAGGAGGATTTCAGATGAAAAAAAAAACAGAGATTTCAGCATAAAACGGTGGCTGATAGTGTTTTAAGTCAGTGGCCTCAGGTTATTTTTTGGGAGCATGAGCTGTGGGTTTTTTATTCTATTCTGCTTCAGAAAAGGAGTTTAAGGAGTTTACCATAGAGCATACAGCACAATAAATCAAAAATATGGATTTTCTAAAAATGAGGTCAAGTAGAAAATAAAAGCAGAATGCAAAGATGGGACCAAAGGGAAAACTGATGTGTCACTAACCCCTAAATCAGTGGTTCTCAGCTAGTAGATACGAGATACATTCTCAGGGAATGTTAGTTTTCTATAAGCGTTTAATACTTTGGCATACTGATTTTTATGGTAATTTAGAAAATAATGTAAGAATGCCCCAGGTCATCTGTATGACCACTCAGTATTGCCATGAGATTTTTCATCCTTGAGACTGTGTTTATGTTTACAGTTGGATGATCTGGGGCCTAATGAGAAAAGCATAGAGATGGACCTAAAGCCTAAATGATATGTTTGCACCAAACAAAGCCCAAATGTCATTACAACACACCATCTGAGTGAAAGTTTCACAGTAATTTAAATGAATAAAAGGAGTGAGAGAACTTAGTCATCACACCATGCCATAATTACAGGTTCAAGAAAACACTGTGAGTGGTGATCAGTTTCGTCATTGTAGCTTCATTCGTCCTGTTCACTAATAAACTGTATTTGTTTTAAAGTACAAATGTTTAACATACAAACATATAAAATGAATTGTATTCATTTTAACATTTTGTTTGCATTAGATTTTGTATACTTGTTTTGGTTCTTATAATTGTCTAAGGACTATAAACATAAGGAATTTCTAACTCCTTTTAGGTTCCTACATAACCGAAGAAAAAACCCAAGTGTTCGTGAGAATTATGTCTTATGTAATGACTAAAGCTAGGCCACAAAAGTCTGCACTGACCTTCTTGGTGGCCAAAACTAAAAGAAAGAGGAACTTGATTAGCTAAAGATCCATCTTATCTATAAGATAAAAAATACTATATTTGCTCAGAAGAAGCAGTTAAACAAAATTTCCCCAGGGAGAACCTATAAGAGTGATACTGAAGAGTGGAAGGTTAGTATCCTTGACAACAAACCCTGATCACTAAAACAGTAAGTTTAACGCCAGTATTTCTATAGCATCCTTTGATGCAAGGCAAAGGAGGATATGTGCCAGTTAAAATGACAGTCATAGACCAAAGCAAACACTGCAACTAATTCAAACAAAATTATAACTGATTCATGTGAAATCATTGTGAATGTTTTTTGATCACAGTTTCAGTATATGCATAAATTCCCTATATACATTTGAAATCCTAATATTATTTTCATAATTCATTTTTACATTTTGGTCTACAACTGTAACTAAAAAAATAAAGTTGCCTTTTCTCCCTGTATTTGTGCTAAAGAGAATACACAACAGCTTCTCTGCTGTTCTAGCTTCCTCTTAATATATGAAAAAAAAAAATTTAACTTATCTAGAACCTAGTCCTTCAGATTTAAAATACATGAGGTTTTCAAGAAATTATTCCTGTTTTTATGTATACTGTTGAGAAAGATACTGAAAATCATTTACAGGCATTTGGGGAGGGAGGAACTTCCAGTAGTCATGCCTGAAATTAGAACTAGCCAATAACAATGATCTTAAAAAGGCCTCCAGGTTTGCTTTTCCTGTGGCCAATATTGTTTTTCCTAGACAGTCTAATTTTTTATGACCAGTTCCTTTTTTTCACGTCTATAGTTTGTGACTTAATATCTGTTCCTCTCTTGTTTTAACCTATGATTAATAATTCTCCAACCAAATGACTGTTTGCAATTAGACGCATAATTTTGTTGAAATAACTAGAATCTTCAATGTCTTCCCTAATGGTTTTTGTTTATGACAACATGCTGTGACAATAATTCTCACTGTGTATACCCTGTAATCATCCAGTTACACAAGTACGCATGTTCACCTGTAATAAATGACAGAGGAGACTTCCTGTAAACATGACAAGGGCAAATTCAGCTGTAAGTGTATTAGTAGATGAAGTGGCATTCATATATTAATTAGGAGAAAACTTGTTGGAATATTTTTGATAACATACTCAAATGTGTGGTACTAATACCTACACGCCTGCCTAAGCCAAAAATGGAGGGCATCATCCTGATAGCCCCATCTCTGTCACATTCACATTTCATCAATCAAGCCCTACTTAGGTTTACCTCCTGAACAGCTCAACCCTTTCCGTCTCTGTCCTTCCCTCTATTATTCTAATTGAGGCCACCATCATCTCTTGTCCATATTATTTCAATTGCCTTCTAGTGCAAGGGCATCATTTTTCTCATGCCCTCCCTTCAACCCATCATCACATAGAAGAGCCATCTTTTCTAAAACACAAATGTGATCATGTTTCTCCTGTGTTTAAAAACTTCAAAGACACTCCTTGTCCTCAGACTCCTTATGTGGCTTCTAAGTTTCTTCGTAATCAAAATCCTGCTTCCCTCTGGACATTTTCTCATCCCATTGCCCATCCTCCCTCCTCCCATTGCCCATCCTCCCTCCTCCCCTCCTCCCTCCAGCCTCCCCTATCCTGCTGCAGCCATACTGTATTTCTTTCTGTTCCTTGAACCAGCCACATGGTCCCTTGCCTCTGACCTTCACACTGTTTCCTCTGCTCAAATATACTCCTCCCCATCTTTTCTCTCAGGTTTCAGCTAGAATTTCATGCTTCAAAGTAAATTTAACCTCATACCCAGTGCTGAATTAGATGTTCCTCCTGTGGGTGCTCATAGCATCCTACATTTAGCACCACAGTATCACATATCACACTGTGTTGCCAATTCACTTGTTAGTGACAGTCTCTGGATATGGGATGCTTGAAGAAGGGGACAAGGTCTTCAGAAAAAGAATTTCATTCAGATATATCTGTACCTACATCTATATATCGATCCTGAGTACCTGGTCATGAATTACACCTGGCATCGTGATTATAAAAGAAGTCAGCATGGTACAGAGGAAAGGACAGACCAGGGCTTGATCCTGCCTTTGCCTCCTGACCAGCTATGAGAACTTAGACAAGTTATTTGATTGTCCTGAGCCTTCATTTCCTCATCTGTAAATGGTGATTAGACTACCTACTTCAAGATTGTTATGAGGTTCAGTGAAATTATATATATATATATATATATATATATATATATATATATATATATATAAAGTACCTAGCACAAGGCCCTGGACATATTAGACTACTCGTAAGAAGTGGTTACTATTGTACAATGTTCTGGTTTGCACCCTCCTCCCCAGCCCCCACAAAGCATGAGATATATGAAGGAGGGAACAGAAGACAAAGGACTGTAAGAGCTTGAACAAACATTTCAAGGGTCCAAACGATGGTGCTGGATATGGGGTGGGGTGGGACTGAGGAGCCACTTTTAGCTAAAGGAAATCTACTGACTTGTCCCTTAGATGGAACCACTCTTCAGTTTGGGCTCAAAAATGGAGGAGGAATGAGGCAATGCACTCCGGGACCCCAAGGCAACTCCAGCTTAGGCGATAAGGACTGAGATGGCAACATGAGAATTCCTTTGGGGAAGAATACTCTATGAATTTGGAAAAAAATACTTTGATAAGTTACTGGGGTTTGAGGTGAGGGAGAGTGACTCAACAAAGTACGTGTTTAAATAATTATTAATGATCTTAAACTGCCTTCTCAGGAGGGGGGGTCCCCACTAACTTCAAGGCCTTTTTTGTCTGTGTACCAGGATGAGTGGCACACCTGGGTATGAGAGCATAGGCGAGGGGGCAGGAGGAAACAGAGATTGGTTGGGGGAACTGCAGAAACAGGGACCCGCATTGGAGGAGGGTCTATGTAGATATTTAGAAGTTCTTTTCTTCCCTTCCAAGGAATCCTTTGGATTGCTCATCAGCACTTTTGTGCATATGATTTCTTTCTTTGCAGGAGAGGTGGGCTTGATGAGAGGGATAGCTCACAGCAGGATTGCATTAGCCTCAAAAGGCCCTGCTAGGTTCTCTTCAGCGGCTGCTGGGTGGCGGGTAGGCAGAAGCGAGGGTGGGACACCTCGCATCTACTATTGTTGGAGTAATATGGCTCTTTTGCTATAAAATCAGTAACTAAAACAAAGAGCAATAATAGGTTAGCAAAAACACAGAGGCCACAATGACAAGGGAGATGAGAACAGGGTGCCTGGGAAAAGGTTAACAGTGCCTAGAGTGTTTACCTAGAAAAAAGCAAAGCCATTATGATGGTCAAACTTTATCAGCCATTTCAGGTTTGCTTTATTTCATAATGTCACAAAACCAAAACTGAAGGAACTGGCACTAGTTTTAAAACATAAAATCTTAATCAGGGGTCTAGAAAAGAGCTTGGAGAGGTGGTGGCTTTGAATTTCCTAAAATTATGTGCAAAAATTATATGTATGTGCATAAGTATATCTTTCTTTGGAGAGGCTACCTAGCTTTCATTTGTATATCAAATGGACATAAAAAAGTGGTTAAGAATCACTGACTTCCGTGGGGAAGGGTATAGCTCAAGTGGTAGAGCACACGCTTAGCATGCGCGAGGTCCTGGGTTCTACCCCAGTACCTCCTCTAAACATAAATAAATAAACCTAATTACCCACCCCCTCTAAAGAAAAAAAAAAAAAAAGAATCACTGACATCAGAACAAAAGCTGGCTAGAAATCTGTCTCTGATACTCTTGCCAATGAAAATAATGAAACAATAGTGAGGGTTGGGGGAGGGGACTAGAAATCTTGTCAATAAGAATTAAAATAATCTGGATCTTTGTTCTACAAATGACCTGTCACTAATTCAACTGCCTCTAGGGTCAAATGCCTTTCTTGTTAGGCAGGATAATCATATTTTACCAACTTGAACTTGTAGGGAAATTTAGATAGGAGGGCCGTCACCTGATCTGGAATTCAGCCAGACCAGGGGCAAAAGCCTGCTGGAAGGTAGCAGCAATCCCTGGTGAAGTATCCATATAAGGATACTCCACGGACCAGTTTGGGGTGGGCTCAGCCCTTTATGGAAGAAGAGCTGTCACCCTCCCCGAGCACCAACACCAAAGTGACCCACGGATTGTGTGGAGATCCCTTTCCTTTGGCTGGAGCATCAGAGTTGGGTGGACAGTGAACACCACCACAGATTTCAGGCTGCTTTTTGAGCCTGAGGCATAAGAAGGAAAGCAGATTGAAATCTCTGTAACAGGCATATGTGCACACAAATATTATAGTGAGTAGGGGGAAATAGAAAATCATGTCAGCACCTCAACAAAATAATCAGACTACACATACAACTCACCTTATTTTGGAAGTCATGTAAGTAATCACTTGTCAATGAATACATTTATATTCTACTTGTAAAACACAGCCTTTTAAGGGAGAAGATGTGATTGGAGTTTAATAAGTTGAATTACTAGGATTTAAATTCACATGCATAATTTGTAAATTTATGAACATGGTCTGCATAAAACCCTCAACATTAACCTTTAGTAGATTGGAGATATGCCATAGAGGACCATAATTTTTTCCTTAATGAATAATTGGAAAGCATTTTACACTGTTATAGACATTCTACAGAGTTATGGTTCTGAATTTTTAAATTAACAATTAGTCATCTACTGGATATCTAGTGCAATAATAGTACACACAGTATGTTTTCCCAAGCCAGTCTGACTAAACAGCTAATTATAGTGCTAGCTATCCTAGCTCTGGTCCTGAAGCTTAAAGATATTCATAATAGTTACACATGGCTATATATGGCAGTGTTTTGCTATTACTGTAATACAAAGGAAGCTATATGAGTTATAATCTTTGCTCATTAGTGGTTAAAGGATGAAGAGTACACTTGCATTAGTCTGTACTCTATAAAAACAAATGTAGAGTTAGATATGCAAAAAGAGGAAAATCAAATGAATGCAGAGCCACCTTTTACGAAAAACTTTGGCATGAGATACAAAGCTGACCTTTTGAATGGATATGGACTTCTCACAAATATTTCATCTGAATTTAAGGTAAGTCTTCCTCCCTCCCACCCACTGGATGATACAGAGCACCACCAAATTAAAGCTCGAAGATTATGGTTTTCCTTTGCTTGTTGTTCAAGAACTATGACCATAAAGAATTCTCCAATATTTGAAGCACAGACTCCAAAAGCCTAACTCCATGTTCCCAGAGACTGAACACTCAGAACAGCCCCAGATCACTCCTTTAGTCCTTGAGTTAGGGGCTCTGAAAAATGTCATTGAATTGAGTTCTCCTAAAAGAAAGGTATGAAAGTACCAAACCTCATCTCAAACTGCTCTGTGCTTTATGCATTCCCTGAGAAGAATCCTGAATTGTCACAGTGAGCAGACCAAGGCAAGCACAATAAATTTAGAAATAAATTCAGTCAAAAATAGATGCAGAGTATGGAAGGGATTTTTTTTTTTTTAATGCAGAGCAATTTTCCTAGAATTGAACTTTTAATGGAACCAGGCTCAGCAAATCCAAGTTTTATCTCCTTCTGGTTCACCCAGATGGACCACTTTCTGTTCCAGTTTTGGTTACCCAGTGAGTAGGGTGAAAAGTCCAAATGCAGGTGTACTGATTCATGAAGGCCACAGGAAAGATAAAGATTTTATTGGCAGTAAAAAGAGAATCATATTAAAACAAAGTCCCTCACATTTTTAACAACAGTGACAAAAAGACGGTCTCCCATTAATTAAGTGATCAAAGTTAATCACTAAAAACAGACAAACTAACATCATGTGCCTCCTGATATGATGTACCAAGAAGGACAGAACATTACTTCTTTGGTTTTCCTGATAAAAATGAATAACCTGAACCTAATCATGAGGAAACATCAAGCAAACCCAACCTGTGAGACATTCTAGAAAGTAACTGGCTTGTACTTTTCATAAATACCAAGGTCAAATAACACAAAGAAAGGCTAAGAAACCTGTTCCAGATTAAAGTGGAATAAAGAAGCTTGAAAACTAATGAAATGTGTCATACAGGATTAGATCCTGGACTGAGAAAATTCAAGTAGTTAGAAAAAATATTTTTAGACAATTGATGAAAAATTAATATGGAAGGTACTCCACATTATATATCATCAGGGAAATGTAAACTGAGACAACAATGAGATATAACCACCCACATTTAGAATGGCCAAAATCTAGAACACTGACAACATTAATGCTGGAGATGAAGTGGGACAATAGGAACTCTCATACATTGTAGGGAAAACAATGGTACAGCCACTTTGGAAGACAGATTGGTGGTTTCTTATAAAACTAAACATACTCTTACCATATGTTCCAGCAATCATGCTCCTTTATCTTTACCCCAAAGAGCTGAAAACTTATGTCTACACAAAAACCTGCAAAAGGATGTTTACAGCAGCTTTATTCATAATTGTAAAAACTTGGAAGCAACCAAGATGTCCTTCAGTAGGTGAATGGACAAACTGTAGTACATCCAGAAGATGGAATATTATTCAATGCTAAAAATTATAAGCTATCAAGTGATGAAAAGATATGGAGGAACCGTAAATACATATTACCAAGTGAAAGAAGCTAATCTAAAAAGGCTACACACTGTATAATTCCAACTGTATGACATTCTGGAAAAGGTGAAACCATGGAGACAGTAAAAAGAGCAGTGGTTGCCAGGAGTGGAGGTGAGGAGAGATGAATAGGCAGAACACAGAGGATTTTTAGGGCAGCGAAAATATTCTGTATGATATTAGAATGATGGATACACATCATTATACACTTGCCAAACTCAAAGAATGTACAACATGCACCCTAAGGTAAACTATACACTTTGGATGATTATGATATGTCAATGTAGGTTAATCCTTGATAAAGATAATGTACCATTCTGGCAAGTGATGTTGATAATGGGGGAAATCACACACATGTGGGGACAGGGGGGTATATGGGAAATCTCTGTACCTTCCTCCAATTTTGTTGTAAACCTAAAACTGTTCTAAATAAATAAAGTCTTTTAAAAAAAGATTACAGATTGTTAATAGTATTGTATCAGGTTTTGATAATCAAAGTGTGGTTATAAGAGGACATCCTTGTTCTTATGAAATACACACTGAATTATTTAGTAAAGGGGCACAGTGTCTCCAAATTTACTCTCAAATGAGTTAGGAAAGGAAAATCACAGATAGAGACAAAAGTAGAAATAGAAATAGAGATATGGATAGAAATGTGTGTATATAGAGAGACATGTATGTATAACAAATGCAGAAAAATGGAAAATGTAAGCAGTTGGTGAATTTATGTAAAAAGTATACAGGAATTCCTCGTACAATTATTGCCATATAAAAAGGTATCTTGTAATATAAGAAACGGCTGTCATTTATTGAGCATTTACTGCTCATGAAGCCATGCTCTAGATGTTATACATACATTAGCTCATGTAATTCCCACAACTGATTTGTGAGATAGAACTGCCCCATTTTACAGAGGCAGAAACTGAGGCCTAGAGAAGTTAAGTGATTGTTAAGTGACAGAGAGGTCTGGTCTTATCCTGGATTGTCCAATGCCAAACCTGAGGGTTTGGCCACTATACTCTCCTCTCTACAGGAGGTATTTTTTATATATGCATGCTGGTTACCACTCAGACATTTCTAAAGGAAGTTTCTCTGGGAATTCTAAGCTGGCTCTAATATACTCCTCCTTCAATGCAAAAGCCTGTCTCCACACAGCCATGTGCACATATGAGCACTGAAGTTACTTCTGGGGACAGAGGATGGCCAGTCCCTCGGCAGATCTCTGGCCTCCTCAGCCATTACCCCATCTGTAAAACCCCCTGACCAGCCATCTCCTTTGATGTTCTTATTCTCTTCCTTCCTGGTGCCCTCCTTAGCCCTGTACTTCTCCCTGATGCTCACTGGAACCCCTACCAATTCCCCTCCTTCTCATTTCTTTAAGTAATAGTTGGCTCCAACCTCAGGATGCTGCTGCCCCTATGCCCCTCTCCAACAAAGATGTTCATTGTTCTGTTTCTCATGCGACTCACATTCCTTTGATAGTATTGGCCTTTTCCAATTGTTCAGTGTTGAACTGTGTCCCCATAAAAGATATGTTGAAGTCCTAACCCCTAGTATCTCAGAATGTGACCTTATTTGGAAACAGGGTCATTGCATTAGTTAAGATTAGATGAGGTCATACTGGAGTAGGGTGGGCCTTGAATCCAGTAGGTCTGATGTCCTTACAAGAAGATGATGTGAAGATACAAGAGGCAGAGAATGGAGTGATGCATCTAGAGGCCAAGGAGTGCCAAGGATTGCCAGGTAACCAGAAGCTAGGAGAGCAGTATGGAACAGATTCTCCCTCAGAGCCTCCAGAAGGAACCACTCCCACTTACACCCGGATTTTGGACTTCTAGCATCTAGAACTGTGTCAGAATAAATGTTTGTTGTTTTAAGCTAACCAGTGTGTGGTACTCTTATGGCAGCCCTAGGAAACTAATATGCCAGAATTGCTTCAAACTCCTCCTACATCAATTGGTAAGAATCTCTACTCTTTTTCATCAATGAGTTCAATAAAGTTCCAGGATACAAAATTAATATACAGAAATCTGTTGCATTTCTATACACTAACAATGAACTTCCTGAAAGATAAATTAAGGAAACAATCCCATTTATCACTGCATCAAAAAGAATAAAATACCTAGGAATAAACCTACCTAAGGAGGTAAAAGATCTGTACTCAGAAACTATAAGATGCTGAAGAAAGGAACTGAAGATGACACAGATGGAAGAATATATCACATTTGTGTATTGAAAGAATTAATATTGTTAAAATGACTTTACTACCCAGGGCAATCTACAGATTCAATGCAATCCCTATCAAAATACCAGTGGCATTTCTGAACTAGGACAAATAATTTTCAAATTTGTATGGAAACACAAATGGCCCCAAATAGCCAAAACAATCTTGAGAAAGAAGAACAGAGCTGGATGAATCATTCTAACTTCAGATGATATACAAAGCTACAGTAATCAAAACAGTATGGTACTGGCACAAAAACAGACACATAGATCAACAGAACAGGATAGAGAGCCCTGAAATAAATCCACGCCCTTATGGTCAATTTATCTATGACAAAGGAGGCAAGAATATACAATGGAGAAAAGACAGTCTCTACAGCAAGTGGTGTTGGGAAAACTGGACAGCTGCATGTAAATCAATGAAATTAGAACACCTCCTCACACCATATACAAAAATAAATTCAAAATGGCTTAAAGACTTAAATATAAGACAAGACACTATAAAGCTCCTAGAAGAAACACAGGCAAAACATTCTCTGACATAAACCTTAGCAATGTTCTCCTAGGGCAGTCTACCCAGGCAATAGAAATAAAAGAAGAAATAAACAAATGGGACCTAATTAAACTTATAAGCTTTTGCATAGCAAAGGAAACCATAAGCAAAACAAAACAACAACCTACAGAATGGGAAAAAATATATGCAAATGATGTGACTGACAGAGGTTTAATTTCCAGAATATATAAACAGCTCATACAACTTGGTAACAACAAAATCAAACAATCCAATCCAAAAATGAGCAGAAGACCTAAACAAGCAATTCTCTAATGAAGACATACAAATGGCCTAAGGCACATGAAGAAATGCTCAATATCAGTAATCATCACAGAAGTGCAAATCAAAACTACAATGAGGTATGACCTCACCAGTCAGAATGACCATCATCAAGAAGTCCAGGAAAGATAAATGCTGGAGAGGATGTGGAGAAAAGGGAACTCTCCTACACTGCTGGTGGGAATGTAGTTTGGTGCAGACATTATGGAAAACAGTATGGAGATTCTCAAAAAACTAAAAATAGACTTACAATATGATTCAGAATCCCACTCCTGGGCATATATCTGGAGGGAACTCTAATATGAAAAGATACGTACATCCCAATGTTCATAGCAGCACTATTTACAATAGCCAAGACATGGAAGCAACCTAAATGTCTGTTGACAGATGACTAGATAAAGAAGTTTGGTATATTTATACAATGGAATACAACTCAGCCATAAAAATTAATAAAATAATGCCATTTGCAGCAATATGGATGGACCTGGAGAATGTCATTCTAAGTGAAGTAAGCCAGAAAGAGAAAGAAAATTACCGTATGATATCATTTACATGTGGAATCTAAAAAAAAAAAAAAAGGAAAAAGAGGACACTAATGAACTCATCTACAAAACAGAAACAGACTTGTAGACATAGTAAACAATCTTATGGTTACCAGGGGAAAGGGAGTGGGAAGGGATAAATTTGGGAGTTTGAGATTTGCAAATGTTAACCACTATATATAAAAATAGATAAAAAACAAATTTCTTCTGTATAGCACAGGGAATTATATTCAATATGTTGTAATAACCTTTAATGAAAATGAATATATGAATATGTATGCATGACTGAGACATTATGCTGCACACAAGATATTGACACGTTGTAACTGACTATACTTAAATTTAAAAAAAAAAGAATTCCTATACAGACACTAAAAAAAAAAAAAAAGAAAATTGTCTAACACCAAATTCAAAAGTAACTCAAAATGAATTAAAGAACTAAATGTAAGACCTGAAACCATAAATGCCTAGAGGAGAACATAGCCAGAATACTCTTTTGACATAAATCGTAGCAACATTTTTTTGGATTTGTCTCCTAAAGCAAAGGAAATAATAGCAAAAATAAACAAGTGGAACCTAATTCAACTTAAAAGTTTTTGCACAGCAAAGGAAATCAGCAAAAAAATGAAAAGACAACCTAAAGAATGGGAGAAAATATTTGCAAATGATATGACTGATAAGGGGTTAGTATCCAACATATATAAACAGCTCATACAATTCAACATAAAAAAAAAAACCAATTAAAAAATGGCAGAAGACCTGAATAGCATTTTTCCAAATGCTCTACATCAGGGAAATTCAAATCAAAACCACAAGATATCACCTCACACCTGTCAGAATGGCTATTATCAAAAAGAGCACAAATAACAAATGTTAGTGAGGATATGGAGAAAAGGGAATCATCCTACATTGCTTGTGGGAATGTAAATTGGTGCAGCCACTGTGGAAAACAATATGGAAGTTTCTCAAAAAAATTAAAAATAGAACTACTTATGACCCAGCAATTCCACTCCTGGGTATATATCCAAAAGAAACAAAATGCTAATTTGAAAAGATACACGCACCCCAATGTTCACAGCAGCATAATTTACAATTGCCAAGGTATGGAAGCAACAGCAGTCCAACAACAGATGAATGAATAAAGAAGATGTGGTATATATGTGTAGACACACACACACACACACACACACACACACACACACGAAACATTACTCAGACATAAAAAATGAAATCTTGCCATTTGCAGTACATGCATGGACCTGGAGGGTATTATGCTAAATGAAATAAAACAGAGAAAGACAAATACTGTATGACATCACTTGTATGTGGAATTTAAAAAATACAACAAACTAGTGAATGCAACACCACCAAAAAAAAAAAAAAGCCAGACTCACAGATACAGAGAACAAATTAGTGGTTACCAGCACAGAGAGGTATATAAGGGTATAGGATTAACAGGTACAAACTATTGTGTATAAGATAAACTGCAAGGATATATTGTACAACACAAGGAATACAACCAATATTCTATAATAACTATAAATGGAATATAACCTTTAAACATTGTGAATCACTATGTTACACACCTGTAACATATAATATTGGGCACCAACTATACAGTAATAAAAAAAAATCCTTGCTCTTTTAAGGGTCCTGCCAGTAGGACATACCTTCTTCTACTCCTTCTGATCACTGAAAACTAGCAACCTCCTGGCCATTCGTAACAGGTACACTGACCCTTTGGCTCCATTCTTGTCCACCCTTTCCCATTACCTGCTGATAGCCCATGTGCCTCAGATGCCCATGTGGATGAGCCATCCAACACCTAAGCCTCAATTTCTTAGCCCCTACTCCAGTAAATCTCACTCTACTGGAGCTACCTCCATCTTTGGCTTGGAACCATTCCACATCAGAAATCCTGAGTAACTACTCTCTGATCAAACCCCAGTCCTTCCCAATCTCATGTACTTCCTGCTCCCTACATCTCAGCCTGTTAATCCAATCATCCCCTTCTAGCCTCACTTGTTTTCTTTCTTGACTGAGCCCATGTAATTGATGACCTAAGCTATAATTCCACTCAATTTCTTAATTCTTCTGCAGCCTGGCTTTTTGTCACAGTCACAAGGCAAAATTAATTTTGAAATTTGCAATGTGGCTTTCCTTCTCTACCCAAATTGTTAAGTGATGTTGGAGAAAATCACCTCTCCAGGTGGGTTGGCTCCACTACTAAGCCAGGGTCAGCATAGTGGCTCAAACCTTTTACTTGTCAGCTGCCAGCTCTTCTCCCTTTCCCCTCAGCAACTACTGCTGACTTTCTCCACAATCCTCAGGTCCCTCATTCTTAGCAGAGAAGTAGTCTCCTACATAAACTACAACAGAGAGGCCTCTGGTGATGAAGTATCTCAACATTCCAGGTCTCCCTCCACCTACATTGGTATCCACCTTTACCTCTTTTGCCAACCAAGCATAGAGTGCTTTCCCCAAATCCAAGCTACCTTTTCTGCTGGTTCTTTGATCCCAGCCTTTCTATTTCCTCTGGGACCTTTATTCGTCTTTCCTATAATTGTGACCCACTGTTAAAGTGTCTTTGATCCTAAAATCAACCTCTCCTTTGCTTCAAGCCCCACTCTACCTACTGTGCTAGGTCTCTCTCTCTTCCCCTTAACATTTTGTGACCTCTCATGCATTCCTCAACTCACTAAAATCTGGCTTCTGTTTCCATAGTGCACTGTTTGTCAAGATCACCAACGACCTCCATATTTATAATCAATGGGTCTTTTTAGCCCTGTGTTACTCGTCTTCTGTGCTAAATTCAACATTGTTGGAACATTCTCTTTTGAAATTTTCTACTTCCTTGTCTTCCATGACAATAGTTCTATTTTTCCACCTACATTTCTGCCTTTTTCCTCCTTTTCAGTTCTCCTTTCCCAATCTGTACATTTTGATGTTGCCTGGATCATGACTTTACCCCCACACATTATCTCCTTAGACAGAACTTCTATGACCCCCAGTTGCAAATGTGGTCCTTTTCTCGTACTATCTTGCAGTAGCTTCACCTTTCCCATATAGCACTTAGCACAAGCACAATTTGCAAGAAGTTTATGTGCCTTTTTTGATTAATGTCTGTCTCCTCCACTAGATGGTTAACCCTATGAGGACAAGAACCAAGAATATTTTGTGCATCTATTGTATACCCAGAGTCAAGTGCAATGCCTGGCCCATAATGAATGTGACTCCTAGATCCAGCCAACCAAGTGCATCCCATGATTTCCAAGTTCATAGCTCTAGCCCTGACTTCTTTCCTGAATCCCAGATTTATATGGCCAACTGCTTACAAGACATCTCTATTTGTATATCTCATAGTCATTTCAGAACTTTTCTAAAACTAAACTTATCTTCCTCCTCCTAATACACTTGTCTTCCTCTATTATTTATTGTCATCCACCCAGACATCCAAACTAAAACCCTAGGAATCATCTTATGTTCTCATTCATCCCACATCTAATCAGTTACTTAATTGTACCTATTTTAGTCCAAATCTCACTCAAAGTCACCCTTCCTCTCCATCCTTGTATCACTGCCCACATGTAGGCCCCACTGTCTCTCATTGAGACTATTCCTCTCTCACCTACCTGGACTCCCTGCCTTTGTGAAAATGTCTGGGACTGGAGTGCTCTAGCTGAAATGACCATATCACTCTCCTTTTGAAAGCCTTTGCATGGCTCCTCATTGCTTATGGGAAATAACCTCCAAGTCCCATGGAATACCATGTAAGGTCTTCTGTGGCCTGGGCAAAACCTGTTTTCCCAGTTGCATTTACTGTCCCTCCTTGTCTTGTACCTCCTACTCCAATAATACCAAATGTTCACAGGCTCATCCATACATCCCCATGCCTTTATTTCTGCAGGTCCAGTAACCAATGTGCTCTTCTTTCCACAAAAG
This sequence comes from Camelus ferus, assembly GCF_009834535.1. Lineage (NCBI taxonomy): Eukaryota > Metazoa > Chordata > Mammalia > Artiodactyla > Camelidae > Camelus > Camelus ferus. Next base: position 30,049,023 of record NC_045699.1, read on the forward strand.
TACATCACACCAACAGCCATCATCACCAGCACTATCCTCCTCCTTTATATATCTACTGCCCTTCCCATCTCTACCCAATTAATCTGTGTACCTTGAGAGCTGAGCCATGTCTTATTCATTTTCACTGCCTTGTATCTTTCTAGCACTCTGCCTGAAACATAATAGTTGCTCAGTAAATCTCTGCTAGCCTAACCTGAACATGCTCAGAACATAAATGTACCAGCTGGGAGCTGAAAGTATGACAGTTTGATTTTAAAACTGTTTTCCTAGAAAGAAACTCTTATTCACCAAAGAAACTCTTCCTTGTCCAAAGGAAAACAAAGACTTGCATGGTATAAGGTATCTCCTGATGCCAGTTCTGATAAGTATTAGCCTCTTTTGAATGGCCAAGTTAGACAATAAACAATGACTAGTACACTGGGTCATAATGTCATTTTGAAGTGCTTTTTTCCCCCCACTGATCACCCCTGCTATCCTCACGATTAAAACAAATCATGCTGTACATTAACTTTCCTTTCCAAATCTAAAAGGATAAGTATGCACCCATAGCAATCAGCAAAATAATGGAAAAGAAAGAAAAATTTACTTAAAAAATTTGATCCTATAAAGAATGCTGCATTAAGTATTTTTACATACACCATAATTTTATTTCTGTCAAATCCCTAAAGTGGGATTGCTGGATTAAAGAAAATGCCCTCACTTAAAAAAACAAATTAAGCTGTAATATTTAGGGGACACAACAGAAGCAGTGATTCAGGAAGAACAGTGACCTAAAAGAAGTAGTTCTGGATTTTTTTTTTCCAGTTATTTCACTCCGACAAGTGACATCTCTGTGTCCTCTACCACTTCCATTTATCACTATAAGCACCAGTAGTATTGACTCAGAATGGGGCTCCTTTGAGGTGCTCCCTTAGATGGTATTAGAAATAAATGATTAATTCACCTAGAAACAAAAGGATATCATAAAAAGTGTGTCCTTCCTGCCTTAGTTTCAAAGGCAGTTTGAAAGAATGTTTCATACGGAGGAAAATCTAGGTAGTAAAAGAAAACAGATTAACTTCTTGGATCAGATAAAAAAAGAAAAGCCTATCACCGTGTTCCCCATTACAATCTAAGGTTCAGGGCTGTACTGAGAGGTAATTGGCTTCAATCTCCCTTCCCCCAAAGGGGCCACAAACCCCAGCTAGGCCAAGAAGGAGGCAGGTTCTACCTAAACCAGTGCACCCTAAGGCTCCCTGGGGACATGTACCTTTTGTAAGAATAATGATAGCCTCCAGGTATTGGATGTGTGTTTCCTGGTGCTAAGTGCTTTACTGAAACTCTTGACAAAGCAAGCCTCTTTCTGGTTTTCCTGTCCTCAGTGGAGATGGAGAAATGTGATTACTTTTCAAATTTCAAATAATTATTTACATATCTGGTGAACTAAAGTGAACACTCCATCCTACCCAACCTAACACACACACACACACCCACACCCACACACCCACACACACCCACTCCTCTTAAACTTTTATCAGGAAGAAACCTTTTTAATGAGGAAGAAACCATTTGCATACAGTCCCATTGCCTCAGGTGACCCAGGTAGAGTAATTTTTCAGTTAATGCAGAAAGCCTTAATGAAAACTAGGCCTAGAGGAAGGTCTAGTGTTACTAATTCAAAAGGAGCAGGGTTAAAACTATATTAAGGGAACACACTCTTTATAGAGATTAGACAGGGTAATCTTTGGAAGAAATGACTCTTTCACAAAGTTCGTTTGTCTTTAAGGAATGTCAGAAGGCAGTCTGGAGGCAGGCCCATTGACGGTGAAGCACCCCCACCACATGTCCCTTCCACAGGAGAATGAACCCTACAGAAGAGTTTTACAAAAGGGGGATTAGAGAAAGCCGCCTCTGGCATCTGGCTGAAACCTGAGTTTGCAGAATATTCCAGACTCAACAAGTGGCTGGAACCAGGACTCTACATCCTGGCAGGAATAGTGGGGAATGAGAGAAAGGGGAAGGAGAGATGGGGAAGACTGGGGACCAAATAGAGGAGGAGAAGACAGAAAGATGAGCCAGAGGAAGACTTAGGATGGGAAGAAGACTGTGGAGATTCTTTCTAGACGTTCCCAAATACAGACAACGTATTCCCTTCTGAGAAATAAGAAGGATGTTAGCTATTTTTTTTAAGGCACAATTTCTGTTTCTGCCTCTCTCTACTTCTTTGGGTCATAAATGAATCTTTCAGAAAAAGACTGATTGAAATCTTCTCCTAGGGGACTTAAGGGAGGGTGAGAAAGTTAGCATAAGGAGAAGAAGGCATGCTACATCTTGTCCCGTGGTGGACTGCTGGGAGGGGAAGGTCCACCACCAGCTGAGGGTCCTCCAGCCTGAGGAGAGTAAGGTGATTCCCTTCCTCCCTTCACCTCCACTCCACCCTCTCAAAAGGGTCACAGGCTACTAGCAGTTTAAGGCTTTTATCAAGCACCTAATAAACACAAGCACTATCTGGGAGTCTGAACCTCCACAGAATTTACTGATGTTTCCTGCACATAGCATGAATGACTGCATCCTATACATATTATGAAATGTTGCTCTCAATACATAGTATGAATTATTGTATAGTTCAGAATTATTGGATACTTCAAAATTATTGCATACTCATCTGCTGCTTTTCTTCCGCAAATTTTATTCTCCACAATTTGGAACGTCTTATAGCTCTTCAAACACACCATGATCTTTCAAGCATTTATACATGTATAAGGGTCTCCCTGCCTGAAATGTCTCTTTTTACCTCTTAGCTGGGAAATGTATTTGTCCAGGTTTTGGCTCACTGCAGCATATAGTATGTATTCCAGAAATGTTTATGGAATGAATGAATGAATGAATGAATAACTCCTTCATCCCCACAGAGAGAATTACTCCCTTCTCTGTGCTATCTTGGAACCTTCAGTATGTGTAAGTCATTCACTTATTGTGCCATGTTACCTATTTACTTCTCTCAGCCCCAGACACTTTTTTTTTTCGTCACCGCTATATCAAATTTATTATTCCAATGGCAGTAATACAGTTGGAAATGCTCACTGTGACCTGGCACAAGATTTCCTGCCTTCTAGTTTCTGTCCAGAGAGAATGGACACATGTTCTTTACCCCTTTCTGGGGGAAAATCCACAATAGGCAATTTACTCAAATTAAACCTCTTAATGCGTTTACTTTAAAATTTGGGGGGGTGGGCATTGAGTTTCCCTCTGAAGTGAAAAAAAAAAAAAGTGTTAGGTGTTCCACCTCCTCCCGCCAAAAACATATCTGCTGCGAGGGCATTTCCGTTCCTCTGAAATCTTGCAATAGATACGGAAAGAAACGGCATCAAACGTTCACGTTGGGCGCTGGCGGCGAGTGCGTGGGCTCACGAAAACCTTCAGGCAGGCCATCCGCGGTCTGGACAGTCTCGCGAGATGTCGTGAGGCGCCCGCAAGAGCTCGCGGCTGGACGCAGGTGCTGCAAAGAGTCCCGCCCGGACAGAGGGAGGCCGTCTAGTCTGTCGTGGAAGCTGTCCGGGCTGGGACGCCTTCCTTCAGGCCTTTGGCTTGCGCGGCTGCCCCACGACCTGGCTGGGGCGCTGGAGTGGTCGAAGGGGCCTGGGAGCAGGGTCGGACAGGGGTCAAACACGCACCTGCGGAAGGCCTGGCCGCCCCTGTGGCCCTCAGGTCTGCGGTGAAGCCAAAGGACTTGTTGACGGGCCTTCACGACACGCATGGGGTGCCGGAAGCCCCAGATTCCTCTGAGACGTGGTCTGGCTTCCTGCTCATGCCCCCGCGGACACCACCAACCTCTTGTTGCAGACACCGGATCTCCACAGACAGACGGGCTCCCCAGCCGGCCGGCGGTCAGCACGCGGCGCAGAGGCAGCGCCCGCCGTGGGGACGCCCTAGACGAAGCCGCACGCAGCGTCACATCGCGGGCGTCGATGCGCATGCCCTGCGCGTTCTCCTTCTACAGTCCTTCTGCTTGGTGGCCCAGTGGAGGCCGGCGGCCACGCTGTCAGCATCTCGCTGAGGTACTGCGCGCCCTTGGGGACGTCAGGGAGCGTTTGGGGCTGGTGCTTGAGGGCCCAAAGCACTACGTCTTTCCGGCCTCGGCCATGTCCTACCCGTTCTTGTCGGCCTGACTGAGGCCCCGTGCCTGAGCTCCTGGCCCTTGTGGGTGTCCTTTGCCAGGCAGTCAGGAAAGGGCCGCGGCTTCCTGTACAGCGGATTGTGCTTGTTGGGGGTCTTGGGTAGGCATAGCATGCTCGACTCCTTGCTGTCTCTCGGTAAAACACGACTAAGTAGGATTTCTTAATGAGAATGCAGGTGTGTTTCTCCTTTAGGTCTTTCAGGCAGATCAGTAGGTGCCAGCCTTTCATCTCCTCCACCATCTTGGACAGGTCAGCTAGGTTCTTGGCCTCTTCAGCGACCCTGACGGTGGGTCTCACGCTGAATTTCATCACCCGCATGTTGTGAGCGTGCTTGAAAGTGATAATGGTGCCTGTCTTCACCATGAACTGACCCATGCTTTACCAGGCCCACAGTGTACCCGCCCCCCTCCAGGGATCCTGGCAGAATAAACAGAACAGTGCTTGAAATATAGTAGATGCTCAACAAATTATTGTTGAATTGACTTGAAACTTTGTTCACTCTTGGGCATTTGCTTATTCACTGCACTTGGGTATCAGTGCAGTCTATGTACTGTCCTTAAATGCAGGCATCTTTATGATGTGGTTTTCTGGCTTTACATGATTCCTGGGCAGAAGTCCAGGGTCCAGGACCAAGAAGTATACTCAGCTGATTATTTTTTATTTAGATCCTTGTCTTGAACTCCGAGTTTTAATTAGTTCAAGATCCAAAGAGTCTTTGGAAATGCAGACTTTATAGAATCGTATGTCATAGACAGGTTTTTTGAGTTTCAGCAGCCTGTGGAAGTCCTGAAGTGGCCCTATGTGCTATGAGATCTGCAGACAAGGTAAGTTTTCTTCCTCCACAGCCTGTGGGTTCTGGGCTATAGGCCTTGACACCCCCAGCCTTGGTATATGAGAGGAATCCAGGGATTCCTTGAAGAGAAAGAGACATTGCCAGTGAGCAACCTAGAGGGAGGCAGGTTAGCATAGTTGTTAGGAGAACAGATTTTGGAATCAGCGCTGGGTTTGAATCTCACCTCCACTCCTTATTAGATATGCAGCTTTGGACAAGCTACTGAACCTCTCCTAGCCTCAGTGATATCATCTGGAAAAATCATATGGGGGATGATAAGTAATACCTGTGTCACAGGGTTTTCATAATGATTGAAGGAATGCATATAAAAGATCCAGCTCAGGGTGGGTACTCAGTGGCTGTTGCATCATTCTATCAGAGTTCAGGCAGACTGAACAGGCTTTGGCACCTCAGTTGGCTTAAGTGCTTTCTTTGATTTTGTATGTGCAAGTCCTTTTTAAATCAACAACGGGTGGTACTCCCACCCCCTTTTCCCCACCTAGTTTGTTGTAGTCCCACCTGTTTATTTTTGCTTTTGTCGCCTTTGCTTTTGGAATCAGATCCAAAGAATCATTGCCAAGACTGATGTCAAGAAGCTTATCACCTATGTATTCTTCTAGAGTGTTATGGTTTCTTCTAGAGTTTTATGGTTTCAAAGGCAGAATCCAACTTCTAAGCTCTGTCTCCTCTGAGGATCCTGCCAAGGCTTGGTTATGGGCATTGTTAGGGTGAGTGTAGAGTAGAGCTTTGGATCATGCTCCGTAGTCTCAAATCATGGCCCATCTAGTGTCCCAGCTGGTGCCTGGCTTTGTTGAAAGATATACAGCCTGAATAATGATCAGCAGAAGTCTTCCCAGTGGTGAGGACACTCAATGGTCTAAGTTAGGAAGAAAAGTTAAAGGAACCCTAGGCTTGGAAAAGCCCTGAGTAGGGTGCAGGGAGTGGATGACACGTACAAAGGACTGTCACATCATTTGGGAGGAGGAATAATGTCTATGTCCTTGGGGGCTAAACCTAGAGTGATGGTTGGTGGCTAAAAGGAGATAATTACCAGTGCAGAATAAAAATGAATTTTCTGATTGTTAGAGTAGTCCAAAAGTGAAATGTCTGAGAGGGAGTTTGTTTTGAGGGGAGCACTCACATATCAGTTGAGGGTTGAATTTAAGGACTTTTTGGCTCTTCCCAATATGACATCCTTTAGTTCACTGACCTTGAGTTGTTTTACTAAGAACACTAGTCATTTATTCGTTGTAGCACAGTGAGGGAATCCTCCTTTGTGTATAGAATGGAAAGAGCATGATTTGTAGAAATAGACGTGGATTTGAATCCCTGATTTGTCATTTTTTTTTAGCACACTTATTGAGAGAGTTCAGGTAAGTTTCCAAGGCTCAATTTCTTCTTTTTAAAAATTAGAATGCTACAATATTCATCTCCTAAAATTGTTGTGAATTTAAAGTATGTGACAGAGTACCTGACATACAGTATGCTTAAGGAATACTTGTCATTAATATTAATAGTATTGTGATTACTGTTATTGGACATCTTAAATTTTTGATTAATTTTATTTCTAAGACTTTATCTTAAAAAAAATTTCATGGTTACCCACAGAGATTTAGCCAGAAAAAAATCTTTATTACAACCCTATAGTATATATTTATGTAAATAATTTTATTATTTTTATGGGATAGCACTCTAATACTCTTTGATGATCAACATTTTTTCTGAGTGTGGTGATTATGGGAAGAGTTTATTTTTATTCTCTGCCTCTGTCTCTCTCTGTCTCTCTGTCTCTCTCTCTCTCTCTCTGTTTTTTCCTCCTTTAATTTTCTACTGTGTATGTAAGTTGTTGCAATAAAAAGATCAATAATAGCAAAGCATGTAAGGAAGGAGTCAATTCATTATCCCCAGGGGTGGTGGTGTATTACTAGTTGGTCCTTGAGTGAGGAGACAGGGAAGATACCAGCATCAGATGGGAATAGGGGTAGGTTGTCTTAAGGTTTCTATGCACCCTGAAGCATTTTATGTGGCCAGTAAGTGGTACAAATGATAAGTACTACAGGAGATTAAAAGACTTTGAGGCTCTCTGGATGGATTTAGGAAAGAGGTGAGCCTTACAAAGCAGGAAAAATAACTGTATTTTCTAGAATCCCATGTGAGGTCTGAAGTCCGTGAAAAAATCTAACATCTATGTGGCTTGGAAAATGCAGCTTTTGGGAATCAGGTAGCAAGCAACTTCTTTCTATCTTTGGACTTTTGGAAATCCCTGAAATTTTTATTTGCAAAGGGAAGCTGAGGAGAAACTGAATACAGAAAGTGCAAGAGGTTGCAGAAACAGTCTTGCTGTCAAACTGCAACAGATGGTACCCTAGCTGCCATGAGTTCATTGGGAACAAACTGTCCCTGATGTGTGTCAGGAGATTTTCCTTTATTTAGAAATTTGAAACACACTTCAAAATCTCTCATTCTGTTGTTATTTTACAAGCGTTTTCTAAAAGGCTGATGCATCTGCCCTTGGTTTCTCACCCTCTGCAGGGCAACATCATGAAATTGGAGCAGCTGAATGTTGACAGGTGACTTGAAATTGTGACAATGACACTTATAACCCAGTGTTGCACAACAATATCTCAATGAGGCTTAAGTTCCCAATTTGGATATTAAGGAATGGAAAGTCTTTTATCTGATACGCTTTGGACACCAGGGCTGTGTCAGGGAGTCAGGGCAGGTCACACGATTTTATAGATATTAACCAGCTCGTGTGATAAGCTTGTCACAAAGAAAGGCAGTCATTACCTAGCCTTTGGACATGCAGGAAGCTGGTAGACAGTGATTTAGGTCTGGAAGTAAGGCAGTGTGTGACATCTTGCTCTTTGGGGAATGAAGGAGAGAGCGGCTTTTCTTTTCTTTTTTCAAAGACCAGGAATACAAGAAAGAATGGGGGGGTGGGGGTGGGGAGTGAATTTCAATGCCATTGGCAAACACTTGACCGTGGGTAATAATCCTTGTTAAAGAACACAAAGCTGATATTGACAACTTAGAAAATTAACTTTTACCTTCATAGGGAGTCTCTAGAAAGTTCTTTTACAATGAGAGTGAGCCCTGGCTAAATCAAGAGTATTGCCCAAAAAGCTGCTTGCTGCTAATTTTTTTTCTGCAGCATTGCTATTATTTCAAAAGACCCCTCCTCTATGACTGAAACCCAAAATTCATCTAGATCCAGCAGCTTGGCATTCATCACAAGTGTGGGTCCCACAAAATGAGTGGGAGGAAAATTTGTAAATATTATTGACACAATCTCTGAACAGCATGCTGGGAAGTAACTAGTTAAACCCAAAAGGCCACAACTTCTTCAGTACTAAGTGGGGAACAGATGGGGACTAGATTGATGCCCTGTAAGTGAAGTGACTGATGGGCAGCCAAGGACACACAAACTCCTCCAGCAGATTATTATAAAATGTAAGTAGAATCTGGCTGTTCAGTGGGAAAATGGGGGTAGTTCACTGCATATTTAGGGGGGCTAAGTCTTGAAGGAAAGGAATCCAGGGGTATTTAAGGATTTAGGGTCGCCCTAAGACCAGACCACCCAGCTAATAAAGGATAAGGAGGGGGCCCATTTTTACAACTGGAGATCCATTTACCTCGTAACATTTTTATTGAGTTATAGTCATTTTACAATGTTGTGTCAAATTCCAGTGTAGAGCACAATTTTTCAGTTATACATGAACATACATATATTCATTGTTACATTTTTTTTCACTGTGAGCTACCACAAGATCTTGTATATATTTCCCTGTGCTATACAGTATAATCTTGTTTATTCTACATTTTGAAATCCCAGTCTACCTCTTAATACTTGCCTCTTCATTGAAATTTAAGCCTCTGAACACAGTAATTTGTAGTCAATAAATATGAAGAAAGGACAAGTTATCCAGGAAATCTACTTTTCTGGAGATAGATGCTCAAATGGAGAAGATCAAGGCATGACGTTACCTGAGAAAGGTTATAAGGGACCTTTGAAGGCCCCTATTGGACCCATAAATCTAGAATTTACTTCTTTTCAATCATCTTAATGGATTTTTAATGCAACTGGAGAATCGAAATTCAGAAATGTTAAAATATAGCCAAATCTGAGCTTATATGGAAGCTGCTTTTGGAAAACATGGTGTTCTCAACCTGTTATTAACTAGAATTAATTACTGAACAGTTTCTGTCATAGGTGAAGGTTCTGAAAAGTAACATAGTAAATAGCTCATGGTAAACCTAAAGAGGCTTGCTCATCCAGGAGTCAGAAATTATTTAAGTCAATAATGTGAAAGTAATAGACATAAAAGGAAAATTAAGATTTCAAATACCAACTCCAAATGTTATTAACAACTAATAGGATTGCAAAAGGTGAATAAAAGTGCAGTCTGTTTGGAGTTTAGTTTTTCTTGCAAGCTCATTAAGTATTTGTTTCTTAAGTTTGCTCTTCAGAATGCTAATGACAACCTAATGCAGTGAAATCTCAGGCCTCAGGCCAGCAAGAGGCTTACTTCTGCTCTTTTTAGTTCTTGTTTCCTCCTGTGAAGCCTAGCAGCCTCAGGACAGGCCATCATTTCCTTCCTTTCCTTAGAGAACTCAGATTATTTGCACTGTTAAGGTTTTGCTGTCTACATTCATGACTAGGTTTATGTAGTTCTCTCTCAGGAAAGGAAGCTAATGGAAAGATGGATACAAATATGGAATCACTGAGTCCAGGGAAGGTCAAATTTTACTAGAGATGCTTTTCATTGGGCCAGAAATATTAATTAGGCAGTAGTGACACCACCTGGTCTTCCTGGGAATCTTCACTTAATTGTTTGGAAAAATGGACAAATTTTTATTGCTTCTGCTTAAACTGTGTTAGGCACAGTAAAAGCTACATAAGAAATGGAAGGGCCCTGACCTTGAGGGGTTTATTATCTGAGGAATATTATATATGCCATTTCTACCCCATCTGTCCCACCCCTTACTCCAGAAATTCTGATTCAGGAGGTTAGGAGTGGGAGTAGTGTCCTGGTATCTGTACATATTTTTCTGAGAAATCTGATGATCACTCAGGCTTAGAGAGTGATTTAGGGAAAGACACTGATTAGTAACTTACTTGTAGAAGTACTCTAGAAATGAGAGAACCAAAGAACCAAAAGAATTCAGAGTAAGTAAGATCAAATTTAGCTGGGGTAATCAGAGAGGCTTCCATGAGGAGGAGGTTCTTACAGATCTGTGTAAAAAAGTAGAGAGGATATAAATAAAAATAATAATAAGGTAATATAAGCTAGGAGGTATTCTAAGATCAGGGGAAGGTAATTTATGCCCTGTGTATGCTATTAAATAATAATCTAATTCTCCAATTTGATTTTAGATTGTATTCTGAATTCTTATGGAACATATGAAATGTTCTCTAGTCCGTGCTTTCACTAACCTAGTGTAATCTTGTTTCCCCTGATTTTACCATATGTATCAGAGTATTGTCAGAAAAACAGAAAACACTTCTGTTTCAAATAGAAGTTTCAAACAGAGGGAATTTAACACAAATCTTGGTCTTATGGGTGTTGGAAGGGATGGAAGAAAAAAAGAGAAAAAGCAAGGGAGCTTGAGAAGCAAAAAGGAGAAAGAGTGATTCTCAGAGATGAGTATTTGTAGGAAATGGCTGTTAGCTCTAGGGACTAGGGGAATAAAAGGGAAGAGGAGTTTTTATAAAAGCCCAAGAGCAGGCTTCTAGGGGTTCTACCAGTCAATGGCTATGACTGTAGAGGACTATCTCCTTGGCCAGAGCTGTAACTACCAAAGAAGGGTAGTTACAAGAGAAGCTCGGATCACTAATGGGACACTGCTACTTCCAGAAACACTAGCAGAAGCAAAGGAGTATAAGAAAGAAATAACGGTTCTTTCTCTTGCCAAAATATAACAGATATCCAGCTGGTAAGAGAGTCTGGGAAATGTAATTTGTAGATACCATGCCCCAGCAATACAGAATAGTTGGAAGGAGGTGTATGTGGAGCTGAGGAACAACAGGTAGATAGCTGGTACACGAAGTAAAAGGAATCAAGACATACTTCCTTTAGGAAGACAAACATTCCTCAGTCAGAGGTTCATGCATGACTGTCAGCAGGTATTAGTACTCAAATATGCCTGAGTCTTGTGACAACCACTTAGCAGCGCAGGCTAAGAAAAGTAGAGAATGAAGCTTGTGAAGTTTGGTGAATACTGTGTGAACATGCAACTCTTCCCTTGACTTTTCCTATGTTAATCTGATTCACCGACCCATCCATCTACCCATCCATCCGTCTATTCATCCATCTATCCTTCTATCCATCCATCCATCCATCCAGTTAATGCCTATTATATGCCAGACTGTCTGGCACACACTGGGGATACAAAGATGATGCCATATAGGCCTCCTTAACTAGATTCCAAACCAGGCCGGCAGTGGACAAATTTGATGGTCACAGAAAATGCTGCAAGCAATAACCAGTATCATTTATTCTTTATGCTTTTCAAAATGGTTCCTTATCTCCTATTCTAAAATTCTTGTAGGATAGTTTGAGAAGATAATTTCATGTTGAACATATTTTTATTTCCTGCCAACAAACTTCCCATGAACATTGTAAATAATTTTCTTATAAATGTAAGGATACTCACATTTTTACTGTTTTCTCATTCACCTGGCTCTTAATGTCTTTTCTGATGAAAAGGTTTTTTTCCTTAGACCAGTGACTTTCCTGAATCTCTTCCTTCTTTGTAGGCCCCAACAGTGTTACCATCCTTGTATCCTGTGGCCATTTCTGCCCATCTTCCCATGTTTTTCTTCCAGTATTATCTGGCTTCTTAGACTCCTGGGTTTGTCCTTTTTCCTCCATTATCTTCACCATCTGGCTCTTATAGATCAACTTTAGAGATGTTTTGAGAGATCAAACATTGCTGTGAATCCTTTCTTGCCTAGCTCTTAGAAGGGTCTTGTCTCTTCTGTCTCAGAACTTTATATGTAATCAAGTCTGCTTTCTCCCATTTTCCTTTTACTTCATTGTCTTAAAAAATCTTAACTACATATTTATATTTGATTTGTAAAGATTGATGTTTCTCAAAAATGTCCTAAGTGGACCTCCTGCCTCTGAATCACCCAGATTCCTTAGCTAACTTCAGTCCTACTGACTTACAATCTCTACTCTGTGGTCTAGAAATTTGCATGTTTAACAGTAGTTCCCCAGATGATTCTAATCACATGAAAGTGTGAGATGCAGTGATAGAAACCTTTGTCTTCAAGCTCTGAAGCTCTGAAATTCTCACCTCCTTTGATGCTTTTGAAAATACTGTTGCCTTTAACAGAATACTGTCTTACCATCTGACTTCCCAGATGGGCAGTTTGCGTCCTTAATTTCTGAAATCATTTCACTTTGAACCAGCTATAATCTTTCTTATCATAGTAGCATATTGCCAGGACACCTTCTAGGTTTGAAACCTTGTCTTAAAATACTCCTGGGGAGTAGAGCGTATAATGATGTCAGGCTACAGATAGCGAAAATGAGGTTCAGAAAGAGTAAGGGACTGATGGAAGGTCACACAGCTAGATACTGCAGAGCTGATACTGGAGCCTAGGCCATCTGGGACCCCTTCACTGTATCTTCCCCCAGCTAAGACCTCCTTTTTTTGGATTGATATCTGTGTTAAAAGACATACAAACACACACACAGGCTTCCACCATTTGCAGTGTACTGTGACAAGTACTGAACTTCAGCCTTTTTTATGTACCCACCTTTTGCAAAAGTGAAGTGACGTCTTTTCTCCAAGAACAAAAAGGTGTTTGAAAATGCCTCTGTTGTCAGCAGGGTCATTGTGAATTAACAGTTTACTCCTCCAGTGGTGCTGATTAGAAATGGGAAGGGATGGTGCACACTGAAGTGAAGCAAATAGTTATGATAATTTCAAGGTCCATTGAAATAGCAGAAAACAAGTCAGCTGCCACCACCCAATGGACATGAAGCGACTTGAGGTTTAGCTCCCAGATCCTGAAATCTCATCAACTCAAAACAGCTTATAAGCATTTACACGTATTGACATGTTTACCCTTCTATCTCTAGATAATTTGCATTAAAAGAAGGAACTGATGTTGTCGGTCTTCCAGAATGACTGCTAATTCCCTAGTCATTTAGATTTGGCTTTGCAACATATTTTTATGTTTAGTATTTGAATTTGGGCTTAATGTATTCTGAGAAATTGTAACATTTTTAATAATAGTAACACAGCAGTAAGAACCAGGTAATAATATCTACCTTTCTCATTCTGCCTCTTGATTTAGTACTTCCTCCTATATATCATCCATAGTAGGAATGCTGGGTAATCTCCCACTGCACCAACCAAAACTGAATTGACAGACTGTTTCTGTCTGTGACTCTATCTGTCTCTGCCTCTGTTTTTTTCTCTCTCTGTCTTTCTCTCACATGTATAATTATTTTATCTGTTTCGTAAGACTGATGTAGGATTGCTAGATAAAATACAAGATGCTAAGTTAAATTTTAATGTCAGATGAACAACAGATAAATTTTTAGTATTAGTACATTCCAAATATTTCAGATAGAAGCAATGAATATTGCATTTTGGACATACTAAAAATTGTTTATCTGACATTAAAATTTAATTTGTATTATGTATTTTTATTTTTTAAACTTTGCGCCTTGGATTGAGAATTAGGTAAGATTATTTGTGTATAGTATCTGGCACATAGTAAATGTTCATTAAAATTACTTTCATAAGACCCTAAGAAGTAATGATAATTAGCATTTGTATGTTACTTTTACTATTTCCAAAGCCTCATATTCATCACTATTCTGATTCTCTTAATAACTCTATGATATTCCACCTACCACATGGAGAAATTAAGCCTCATAAACATGTTTTACTGACTGTAGAATAATCCACAGTATGCTGTATAATCTTCTGTTTTATAAACATATATTTTTGAATATTGGTCTTATTTCCAGTCATTGCTACTATAAATATTATTGAAATGACCATCTAAGAGCATTTTTTTTTTGTAACTACTTTATGAGCTCCTTAGGTCAGAGACCATGACTTTTGTTTTCCATTGCCCAACTAAAGATATTGCTCAATACATATTTCCTAAATGAATGCAACTTCCAGGTTATTGCTAGATTCTTCTAATAATGAAAATAACAAGAGTAATATTAATACCATCTCATGATGTACCAGACATATTCTAGATGGCTTACATTTACTAGTGATAATCTTCACATTGTTTTGTGAAATAGGTAGCATTATTACCCCACCTTATGGATGAGGAATCTGAGACACGAAGAGACCAGGCAATTTCCTGCCCAGTTGTTTCCTAGTAATCAGTGGAGCTGGAAGACAATTTCAGGTGAACTGGCTCAGAGCCTGCCTTCTTATCCATAGCACTATTCAGCCTCCAGCAGTGGAATCAATGACTCATATAATACACATATTTGTAAGCATCTTGATGCACATCGCCAAATTGCTTTTCAGAAAGATTGCACCTGTATACTCTTCTATCAGGGATGGAGCATCTCAACATAGCCTTTTTAGCATTGAGTATTCTCTTTAAAACTTTTTTTTCACATCTGCTATGTGACAAATAGTATCTAATAGTTACTAAGTTGTATTTATTTGATTACAAAAAGTTGAGCTTTCTTTTTCATACAGCTTAAAAATCATATTTCTTCTTTTATAAGGTGTGTATTTATATCCATACCCTTTGGCATGTTAGAACTAAACAAACCAATCACATGAATCCTGTTGTCATTTGTTGCAAAGGACTTGCAAAAATCAAGTTTGCTTGTTTTTCAGTTTTTGTGTTTGGACCTTTGGCTTGTTAAGTTTAATTATAAAGAGAGAGAAATATTTCAGTCTTTTCTTTTATGTTTTATTCTGTTCCTCTTGGGCTTTGAGAGCATATAGATCCAACATTTTAAACTTGACATTGTAATCCATTGCTTTTTCAGAGCCTTTACCTAGAAAAACTTTCTTCAGCTTCTGAAAGCTCTCCTTGGAGCCTCCTAATTTTTTAGATACCTGACACCTAAAAAAATGGATTACTTTTTCTTTCTGAACCTTTCCCTACTGATACCTTTTCCTCTTAACATCTTCTGACAGAAGAACTTTGCTCCTCCTTCAGGGATTTCTTTCTTCCACTGGGATCATGTCTGAGAATATTTAAAGAACAAGGCTAAACTATTCTTATTAAAAATCCAGATTGGTAATCCAGCTGAACAGCAAGAAGGCTTTATATTCTGTTTGTGTTTTAAAAATTTTTTTTTTGTAATTAATGTTTATTTAAATTGGTTTTTTGCTCGCCCTTTCTTTTTTGTACCCAGTCTTTTTCTCTGATTCTTCTTTTTTCCCTGCAGTACATTTTTCAGAAAATCTTATTAGAGTGAGTTTGTATATGGTAAATAGAATAGCATGTCTGAAATGCACTTATTTTGAAAAATAATTATACTTTCCATTGACTTTTAAGTTCAAATCTCAGCCTGTGTTGGCATATAGTAGGTATACTCTGTACATTCTTCACATGGAGAGGCTGCATGGAACTAAGTTAGAGGAAAGTGTGTTCTGTTTGGTGTTTTAGCAGATTTCAGCACCTTTCCCATATGTGATGTGACCTCAGCATCCCTGTGAAGCCCACAGCTCAGGTACTCTCTCCCTCCCAGATAAAGAATCAGAGATTGAGAGGTTAAGTGACCCAAGGCCACTGAAACTCGTGTAGCTAGGACCGGAGGCTGATTATTTTACCTCCTGCTCCTGTGATCTTTTTATTACTCCAGAGTTTCTTGTGAATGACTTACTGTTACAACAAGAGAGCTAAATACTCACATAGTCATTTTTCCTCTCTCAAGTATTCTAGAAGGTTCTGATACTTTCCTACTATGCCAGAATGTTATCAGTTGGGGAGAGGAAACTCTCTGAGCATTATTTGCTTTATGTTGCACTTAAAAAAAATCAATAAACAATGATGTGTATATTCTATTACTGTAGAAGCAAACATTCCCTTAAAGAGGGGCTTGCAGTCACACTTAACGTGGTATTTCTCATTCCTTCACAGTACTAGAAAGCCATGTGTCTTTCGATTATCTTCTGTGTCAGCCACAAGATGGTACCCTTGCACAGCCTAGAAAGAGCAAGGGTCAGATGTGGGAGAATTTAGAAAACTCAACAGAAAAATGATTAATCTTAGGTTAAATGTAGCAGGAACACAGAAGAAGGCTAGCCCTTGTATTCTAAAATAGACTAAAGTTGTTCCGCTTCTTCATTAAAGGTAAAAAGGAAAAAGGAAATTTGTATACTATACTGTAATATACTCCTTTTCTTTACACCCATCTTGTCACCCTAAAAAAAGCCAAGGTTCTGTTTGTTCTGTAAGAATGTTTCATCTCTTTCACTTCTACTGAAGTAGGAATCTGGGGGTCGATTATGGTTGACTGAAACTCCCCTTCCCTTCAAACCTGAGTGTTCCTTCTTTGGAAAGAGCTGACTGTAGGGGCCAGCCCTCCAGGAAGGATTTAAAATTCAGTTTCAAAATATTAAATGACTAAGACTAGTGTAGAGATTTGCAGTTACTAACTACTATCTATAAAATAGATAAACAAGTTTATACTGTATAGCATGGGGAACAATATTCAATATCTTGTAGTTACCTATAATGAAAAAGAATATGAAAATGAATATATGTATGTATATTTTTGACTGAAACATTACACTGTATACCAGGAATTGACACAGCATTGTAAACTGACTATACTTCAACTGAAAAATAAAAAAATTTAAAAAAGAATAGTGTCCTGTTTCAGGAGAAGACAGGATTGGAATTGAAGGTCAAACAGAGAGAGCAATCAGCATTATTTATAATAGTTAGAAACAATGCTAAAATCCAACAGTAGGGAATGAGGTGGGACAGCCATGTAATGGCATATTGTTGCAGATAGTAAGTAACAAGCTGCAGAAGAATATTTCATCACATAGGAAAATGCTCAAGATGTAGTGTTAAGTGAAAAAAGTGGATTTCAAAACAGTATATTCAGTTGTGTGCACACGTGTGCTTGTGTCTGTGCATGGAAAGGGATGTGCAATAAATGAGTAACAGTGGTTCTCTCTGAAAAGTGTAGTTCATTTATTTATTTTTTGACTTTGAGTATAACCCGCATTTTCTTTGATAAGCCTACTTTGTGTATGTGATCACTCATCCAGGAGATGGAAAAGCTCTGTTGCCAACAGAGGTTTCATTCCTATCCTTATGGTGGAGATGTGATGCCTGGGTTGACAGCCTCATCAGAATCACACAGAGTAGGAAGGGGGCATAGATCCCCAAGAAGGGAATGCCAGGGAGACAGATGCCATGTGTGAGCTTGACCTGGATAGACATAGCTGTCTCGAGGGCCTCAGGCTGCGCCTGTGTGAAATGTTCTTTTAGGGGCTGGCCAATAATTGGAAGTCCCGTCTGTGTTAACCCCAATATTGGTTCATTTAAAACATGCTATGAAGTGGAAATTTTCGGATAGCTGAAATTGAATAACAGCACCTTCTATCTTTTTGCTTTGGAAGAGTAAGTAGAGTAGGAAGTAGGGCATAAGGGTTTTGCCTACAACAGCCGTTACTTCAGGAGGGCAGTTGTTCTAACTCATTTTGTAACTGCTCTTGGAGCACAGATACTTGGCAGTGATGGCGTGTAATCAGAAAGCAGTATCACTGAGACAGTTTCAACAGGCAAGTCTTTCTCTGTACATCAGTAGCAAAATTAAATAGCAGAGATATGCATTTGGACAGATTTCTTAAACTACCTGAAAGCATTGTACTGCCTGTTCCATTCATTACAAGATGTGAAATGTAACTGTCAAAAAAAATGCACACATACAATGTAAATTTTTCAGTAGTCATAGCCTGAAAATTTCATGTTTTTCCCCTAGATGAGGAAAATCATTAATTTCACACTGAGTGTTGAAAAGTCTTTCTTAGATCCCGGAAAAAGAATTTGGCCAAGAGTTACAACATTTATGTAACTCAAATTGATTCTTGGTGTAAATTAAGTTGGGCCTCAGAAACATATGCAGCTTTAACAGTTTGTCATCTTAAGGCAGTGGTACCCAAATGCTGGTTTGTGGATCGATCATATGAGAATCACATGGAAGAGCCTTTAAAAATCCCCTACATCACTCCCAGATTCTGGTTCAGTAGGTCATTAGTGGATCCTGAGAACACCTCTTAAACCATAAACAATCCTATGGTTACTAGAAGGGAAGGGGAGTGGGAAGGGATAAATTGGAAATTCAAGATTTGCAAATATTAATAACTGTATATAAAATAGTTAAAAAACAAATTTCTTATGTATAGCACAGGGAACTATATTCAATATCTTCCAGTAACCTATAATGAAAAAGAATATGAAAATGAATGTATGTATGCATATGTATGACTGAAACATTATGCTGTACACCAGAAATTGACACATTGTAGCTGACTATACTTCAATTAAAAACAAAAGAAACTGAATATCTCATTTTGAAATATCTCTTTTAAAATGGAAGAACAAAAATACCACCTAAAATAAATACCACTAAAATAAACACTAAAATAAATTGAAGATAATAGTACTTTCCTTGGTTGTATTAAATGAAGATTAAATGAAATGACAGATACACAAATATATAACTAATGCCTTGTGCACACAATAATGTGTCAGCCATCTTTTTCTATTCTAGAATTTGTTTCTTCAAGCACATTCTCTCAGTAAATATAGTCCCTGTGTTGGGTGTGAAAGATAAAGAGGTGAATGGCGAGCACAGTATCTGCCCTCATAGAGAACATCTTTTAATGGGCAAGATAGACATTAAATAAGCAATTATGATTGAGTGTTATGGTTGCTTAAATAAGGAAATGCAGGGTGCTAAATCCAGACTGAACAAGGAGATCTTGTTAAGGGGATCAAGAAAGGCTTCCCTGAGGAGGTGATACTTAAGTTTAATCTTAATACATGCATAGGATTTAGTCATGAAATGAGGTGAAGGTAGGGAGAGGAAGTCAGAATTACTCCTAACAGAGGCAGAAATCCAGTGTGAAAATATTGAAGGGAGAGAGTTAAAGTGAGGGGACGGTGACAATTGAGATAGCTGGAGAGGTAGGCAGGAAATACATCCTTTGGGGTTTACAACCCATGGCAGTGATTTTGGAAATTAATTTTAAGGGCAGTGGGGAGTCATTGGACAGTTTATGAATTCAAGTGATATGGTTTTTGTCATTGAAATTAGAACCCTGTAGATATTAGCTCTCTAGAAGTGTATAGATAAAGGCCAGTATTCAAATGGGTTGATAGGATTGCTTCAGAAATTGCCTTCATCCTTTGTTCATGGAATTCAGGGATGTCTTTCTAATGGAAAAGTGGCTGGACTTAGCCATTGTGCTCTGCCACAAGGGGGAGCCAGTGGTCTTCTGTGGTCTAGTAATTTTCTGTTGGACCATTGTCTAATGACAACATGGTAGCACTGGCAGTTGGCTCAACAGTTGGCCATTTTCCAGGGACAAGGCCGTTATGGCAGTTGGTTGTTGGTAAATTCAGTCCTTACTCTCTGTGCCCAACCATATGTCCAGACTGACCTAGTCCTGGAGCCTCCAGCCAGCTCAGAACAAAGACTTAGTCTGAAAAGGCCTTTCCCTGTCACCATTGCAATCACTTGAGCATTTATGCTGAAAACAGCTCTCTGACAGGAAAACGTTTGTGTTCCTCTGGAATGTGAAGGAAGGTTCATGGTTTTTTAAAATTCATGAATTGCGTGGAATGGAACGTTCCTTCTCCAAGTACAGGAAAGAAACAGAGAGGCTGTGTCTACATGACATCCAAGTTGTGGGTCATCTCAGGCAGGAAAAATCTAGTCAAGCCAATTATTTGGCATGGTATAGACCCCTTTCCCTTCCATTCCAAGGAAAGGTTATAAATTTTTTTCACTTTCTATTCATTGCATTGGATTCACTTGAGAGTATTCAGTCTTAGGCAACCAGTTGAAGAAATTCAGTATTTCTTTTTTCTGCTTTAAATTATTTGAAGATAGTGATTCTGGCTAGGTATATGATAAAGTAAAATCCAATTAAAAGAGTCAAGTGGCCTGATTTTCTTTGATTAGTTTAATACAGCTATGAGGATAGGATATAGCCTGGGGAAACTGTGGGGTTCATCTTTAACCATTCTTATCACCCTTTCTATGTTCTCTCCTGCCTCCTTGAGTCTATTTCTTCCCAATCCCCTTATACCCAAGATCAGACTTCATTTCCCCTCCAAAGTATTTCCAAGGACCTCTCCTGCCCTGCTTGTTCTCTTGCCTACACTTTTGAATGAAATTGTCGAACCTCTGAGTTTGAAACAAAGATATTTTATTAAATTGACTTACTATAATATTTTAATAAACTCGAGTGTGTTAATGTAAGAATACCCAGCATACTCTCAAGCTCCCTGACCCTTGGGAGATTTTGGTACCCAAATGAATATTTGGTGGTGGCATTTTAGGAGCACAATATTTTGGCAGTTGATGGAATGGGGTGAGTTGGAGCAAGGCTTCTCAGAACTGCGAGTGGGTAGTAATCTACGTTTGATGCTGTTTTTGAAGTCTCAACTTTTGTCTCCATGTGAGCAAGTCAGTGTGATAAGACATAACACAGGTTTCCATTATGTTTGATTTGATCTTTCTCATTTGCATATAATATTTTTCATATGCTAAGCCATCTCTATTTCAGCTTCCTTCCCATCCTCGTAAATAGCATGTAACAGCGTATCTGTGGAAACTAGAATTACTGTTTGATGATAGTGTCTGGGAAAGATGTACAACTGACACAAAATCTGAAGAGGGAAATTCCTCTTTTATAAAAACATCATCTTGAAAGCACATGGAATTTTTAAAAATAAGTTAAGAATACCCCATTTCTTTTTATTCCAAAATGGAAATCATTTTATAGTTTCATTTTAAAAGCAATATACATGATGACAGCAGAAAGGTATAGAATATATATAAAATGTAATAGAAAATATGAAGAAGAAAATAAAAAAATACAGGCACGATCACATTTTTAGAGAATAATCACTGTTAAACTATTAACATTTTGAAACATTTGAAACTGTTCAGATATTTTTCTATGTATATATAGTGATTTTTCAAACAGAAATGAGGGAGATTGTATTGTGGTTATTTCACAACCTGATTTTATTCACTTAATTACATATTGAGAGCATTGTTTATACCATCGTTTTAATCAGGAATACACAATTTCTTTACCTGAAAGTATTATCATTTCCTTACGCAGTGTGACTGGTCACCTATTAATGGAACTGTTCACATTTTTAAATGGCCAAATATTGTATCCTGAGATTTACCCTTGCCCAGGAGATATCACACTGTTTTTGAAGAAGAAATTCACTAATGTTCACTAAAAATACTTTGGTTCTAGGTTCTATCTAGTTTTTCAGAATTAACTTCAGAGAGAGACCAAAGGCCTACAGAGATTTGGAGATGGATTGGTTGTCCTTTTTGGTAATAGTTCATCAGTAGACTCAAGGGTATCTTAAGATCAAATGAGAATAGTCAAGTGTTTCTACTCTTACAAGGAGAACCTTGAGTATTCCATTCAGTTTTCAGCTCAGGTTTAACCTGAAAGGGCAGATTTTATGACTTGACTATGCATTTTGTGTCAGCTGTATGCTTTCAATATTTAATAAACACTTCCAGACTACTGTTGAATCAGAGTTACTAAAGGGGAATTTAAGCAAGAAATTGAGGATTATAGAAACCTCCTTTGTAATACTGGACTGGGAGTCCTGCTCTGCTTCCTCATTACTGGCAACACTGTTGGAGCCTGGCAGGAAGAATTGCCACAAGAGATTGTAACCCAGTTTATTAACCTCAACGGCCATCCAGCCCTTGTGAGATTATCTTAGCTGGTATAAAGGGTTGACCAATGACAGTTGTATGTTTGTATGTATGTATTTTCAGAGCAGAAGAATTAAATGAATTTACTGTAGGTAGAGAAAAGATGAAAATGAAAAACCAGTATACTTAGAAATGTTGAGTACCTATTTGTTCAGTATGTAATAGAGGTGGAAAGAATCCAGTCTGGATTAAATAGTGCTGGAGAAGCTGGCAGTTAAGGTGCCTTTCAATGTTAACAGCTCAGTCGCTAGGAAACATCTCTTGGACAGGACTATTGTTACTGAAGTGTATAGAATTTCTACTCCAGAATTTGTGTTTGATTTCTAAATGCCTTATATATTCTTGGAGAAGTTTAAACACTTTATTTTTTAAAGGCAAGTTAATTTTCATCATTTATGCCCTTAAATTCTCTAGTTACTTGGTACTAATGCAATTAAGTGTTTTAAAACTATCTTTAGTTTATTGATTACTTCTATTCTTGGTGGTTTTCTAGATCAAGGCTCTCCCTTGGGGTTAATAGAACTGATCTCCAATTTACAGAGTAAATAATGAACCAGGGTCCACTTCTCTTTTCTTTTCTCCTTTCTTTCCTTTTCTTCTTCTGCCATCATCTTCTCTTTGTGTTACTAGTATTTCTTCTTCACTACCCTTTTCACCTCTCTTCTTCCTTCCTTTAACTCCTCAAATTCTACTTCTTTCTGAGTCAGTCTTCTCGAAATTAGGCATCTTTTATGTTTTTCCGTCATTCTCCAGCATAATAGCTGGGTTTTCTGGCAGAGTTTACTGCAGGTCCTACGGAGTTTTCTCTTTTTGTTTAGGGAAGTGATGTACTAAGAGTGGGATCCCCAGTTTTTCTGTACTTTGATGCGCATCTGCCTCTTTGCTTGAGCATTACCTGAGGGCTCAACAAATGCTTTTGATCACAAGAATAATGTTCAGACTTTGCCCAATGAGGCAAGATCTCTTTTCCAGTGGAATCGTTGAAGGTGGCAAGCACATGACCATGAGCAACTTAAGGGAAATTCATCATAAATTGCATTTTTTTGAGTTTTGTTTGAAAAAGAAGCTGTTGCTATAGAATTTTAATAAAATTGGCCCCATGCCGAGATGGAAAGCATGTGGTCATCAACTACAAAGGGAGCTTCAGCTGAGAGGGCTCATTTTGGGATGAAAATTGTCTTCCTGTTTTCTTCCTACATCAATGATACAGCAATTTCTTTTATAATTTCCAGTTGTGCATAAGCCAGTCAGCAGAAAAATGAGAGTTTCCTTTCCTCCCTAGCTGAGAGAATATTCTTTT
This sequence comes from Camelus ferus, assembly GCF_009834535.1. NCBI lineage: Eukaryota > Metazoa > Chordata > Mammalia > Artiodactyla > Camelidae > Camelus > Camelus ferus. The sequence continues at coordinate 30,072,264 of NC_045699.1, forward strand.
AAAAGAGGAAAAGAAAGATAAAAAGAAGAAGGAAAAAACTCCATGACAAAAAATGTGTTAAAAAAAAGTCCTCTGCCTCCACTGGTTTTGGGGAAGAGATTAGTTTGATATATAGCTTGTCTTAGATCTTGTCCTAACAGTTGCTTCTCTAGGTACATGAGGTTATTAGTAGGGAACTGATTAACACTTTTTAATGATTCACTATTATGTAAGTAAATATATCTTCCTTTACTGACCGTATCTCTTGCTTATTTCTGCTTTACAAGCTAGAAAAAGGGTATCAGTTGATCATTAGAATTTCACTTAGATTTTTCTCATTAAACTGTTCACACATTTTATTTCTTTTGGATGGGGAGAAGAGAGATAATCCAAACTTGCAAAAACAAAATAAAAACTTCAAAGATTACAAGATCCTTCCTTTTATCATTAGGGGAGGAGCTTCAAATTAGGCTATCAATTTTCTGCTGATGTACAGTGAAATTCAGGGCTTTAAGATGTAATAAAATCATTGTCCTACAGGAAGGTCAGGAGAAGTGGTTAGGAGCTTTCACTGACTTTTGATGCCAAGCCTTCCCAGATATGTTTGCAGAATTGGAGAAAGTTCAAATCAGGACTGCTTAGAGGGTGACTAGAGTAAGAATGTGGGGATCTGGAAGCTTGATCTTCCACCTGGAATTTATCTCAGAATTGATGTTGGCCCCTTGATAAGTTACCCAAGGAGGAAAGGTTGATACACCACAGCTTTGTAAATCTAAATCTCCTTGCATGTAGAACCTTGCTGACACTTGGGATGGAAGGGAAAGAGAACAACCATCAAATAATTTTTTATGAGAACTGTTGTTTCAGGTTGAATTCTCTAGGAAAGAGAACATCATCTTTGAGGGAGTGAGGGAAGCAGGATTTGGCAGAAGGAGAAATTGAACTGCCCTGCAATTGCAAGAGAGATTTCAGCCAGTCCTTGGGATCATCAGAGGGTCCTTTCTTGAGGCAAAAGGTCCAGACCTTGATACTCCCCTACATCCACCAGTCATTACATAAAGGCTGCCTACAGGAAGGGTTGTAACCTTGAGTGAAGCCACTCCCTTCTGCAGAGGGCAGTTCCCAAAGAAGGCGAGCTGGGAGCTGTCAGCAACCACCATTGGCAGCAGCAACACTCTCAGGAATGAGATTTTTTTTTCATTATGAAAAAAGACCAATAATATCAACTTTTTGGGGTTAAGTGAAGAATAAATGAAATAATCCTTGTACAGGGCCAGAGCTAGCATGGTAAATGCCAAGAGCTAAATGCATGGTAGCAGTGATTTAGTTAACAGCAGTTTTATACTACTAATAATATATAGAAAAGCATTATTAGCCATCAGCAACATCTGTCTGAGCTAGTGAGTATGTGTTTTCCAGGTGCAAGATGCAGGTGGACTTTGGGAGAGTGACAGTGTTTCTGAGATGGATTATGTTTTTCTTAGAACAACCAAATGTAGTCAGTTATGTGCTCTATTGTTGTCACTACTTTTCACTCTTGGAAGACATGTTGAGAGACAGAGCCCTTTGATATTAAACAGTCTAAGAGCCAAGAGTGGGTCAGATGTCTCTGCTGTTTCTAAACCTGATGCCTCATTGGGAGCAAATAACACTGTCTGCATAAAGCAGGTGCCCTCGTAGATTAAGGATGGCAGAGGGAAATAATGAGGAAATGGAGAATACCATAGGTAGGCTTTAATTTTTGTAATTTAAGCTTTTACAAATTCTGGTATTCTATTAAAATTCTATCTATCTATCTATCTATCTATCTATCTATCTATCTATCTATCTGACGTTTGTCTCAGCATGCAAAAAAGGATACATATATTGGTGCTTGCTTTTACTTAACATCAAGGTAATTATTGATTGAGGTGTAAATCAGGGCAGCTTACACTTCTCAGTTCAATAATTCTTGTTGTTAACTTCAGCACATATCAATGTCTGCTTATTGTACTCCCAAGAACCAAAGCAGGCAACTCTACCTTTTAAAATAAATTTTAGTAGAGGAGAGGGTATACCTCAGTGGTAGAGCACTTGCCTGGCATGCATGAAGTCCTGGGTTCAATCCCCGGTACCTCCACCAAAAGTAATAAATAAATAAATAGATAAACTTAATGACCTACCACTCCCCCCCCCCCGCAAAAAAAACTAAAAATTTAAAAAGTAAAAATTAAATTAAAATAAATTTTGGTTCTAAAATTAAATTAAAATCTGGGTCTTGGTAGCTCATGGGTACTGTGTTATTTCTACAAAATGTTAAATGAAACATTTACTGGGTCTATTGCCCCTGTCACCAGTCAGAAGCTATTATTCCTCTTTATATGGGAAGGAATCATTATAAGGTGATAAAAGGTAAGCAGTGGGTACTCAAAGGAGTCATCCAGCAAGATGGTAGGGCTGAGTCTCATTATAGTAGAAATAGCAATCAGAAATCTGTCCTGATCTTTGCCATGAAGGAAGACAAACAGTTGTTTCTGACTGCCTGAGGCTAGTGGTTCCAAGCAGTTCAGGTGAATCTATAAGGTCAAAGCAGGAGAGGAAAGAGAAGAGGTCTGATAAGCCAGATGCCAGCTCCAGCCACTCTGGCAGTGGAGCCAGTAAGAAGTTGGGAAGAAGTACCTGCATGGACAAATGTGTTTGGCTATGGGTGTGCACAGCTGTGGGCATTCCTGGGCTTTTGAGGTTTGGTATGTTTTGAAACAACTGTAACAACTGACTTGGTTGGAAGGAGCCACTTTCAACACCCAGAGAGTGGTACCTAGGATGACAACCCAGATGAGGTAGTTGTAATCTCCCTTTGGTGAATGCAAGCCTCTGTTTCTATAAGCTGACAGTCTTAGCAGATGGAAATGTCAAGAATGGAACTAGTGACAAATTTTAAGGATTTAGGGACCCAGCCATCTCCTAAACTACAGCCAGCCTGGAATTTAGGGACCTGGCTGTCTCCGGAACTGTAGCCAGCCTGGAGGGTTTTGGAGTGGAGGAGTGGAGGCAGCAGCGGCAGAGGGAGCCCCCACTGGTTCTGTAAGATGACTCTCGTTGTAAGATTTTACATGTTACAGGGACATTTTCCACACCTGTCTTATCTGCTGTGAATGGAGACTTCACTGTAGAGGGTTGTCTATGTGAATGCCAGTCAGAATGTAACCCAGACACATATGTTACATACACACATGTGTACACACACATCATGTGCACACATACACACCTGTGTCCCCATCCCTCTGGGAGCATTTTTAGAGGTCATCACTGTATGAGGTATATCAGGGCCACATGAATGTGATGCACAGACTACAAAATTTTCAATCCAGATAGGTAGACTGAGAACTATGAAGGCAAATATTTTTCTATCTTTTGGTCAGTGATACATCCCTAGCACCTGGAAGAGTGCCAGCACATAGTAGGTGCACAATAAATATTTGTTGAATGAAATATGTATTATTTCAATACCCATAATGCTAACACCAACTGCACTACCAAGAATAATCGTACCAGCAAACTAGAGAATTTCACTGGATGAGGAACACTTCAGCTTGGAAAGGTACTTAGCATGTTGCTCAGTATGTGATCCTTAGTTATGGAATGAATGGATGGACTTTTGTATTAGTTTAGGTTTTTTTTTAATTACAAAGGTAATACCTGGTCTTGGTGGAAAATAAAACCCAAACATTAAAAAACAGTGCGTAACAAAAAGTACAACTCCTTACCACTCTGGCCACCAGTCTCACTTTCCAGCATCAACTAGTATTTACAGTTTATGTGTATGTAGGGGAACATGCTCTACTCTGTTTTGCACTTGAGTTCGCCTTTCTTGTTCTGGATGTCTTTCTTTATCAGATCATGTAGATCTACTTCATTTTTTTCAATAAACATACAATAGCTATAGTATATTATATCATGTAGATGTAACATAGCTTATTTAATCATCCTCCAATAGTGGAAGTTTGCATCGTTCTGAGTCACTTGCCATTTCAGACAATGTAACAGTGAACATCTTTGTCATGCTTCAGGGGCACCATTGACATAGCCTCAATGGGAATAGTGCTTCCTGAACCAACATTGTGGAATGCAGTGGCCTTGATCCTTATACTTAGTCTTTTGCACACATGTCCAAGTATTTCTGTAGGATAAATTTCTAGAAGGACAATTGCTGGGTCAAAGGCTATGCTCAATGTAAATTTTGATATCTAATCTCCAAAATGATGAATAATGTTAACATGAATCGATGATTAATTTGTGGGAGTCTGTATTAGTCAGGGTTCTCCAAAGAGATATGATATGATATGATATGATATGATATGATATATAATATAATGTAATATAATATAATATAATACAAATGTCTCCTGTTTATTCTCTATCACCTATCTATCTGTCTATCTATCTATCTATCGACTAAGAGATTTGTTATAAGGATTTGGCTCACATGATTATGGATGGTGACAAGTCCCAAGATTTGCAGTTGGCCAAGTGGGGACCCTGGAGAGCGATGCTATAGTTTCAGTTCAAGTAGAAAGACCTGAGAACAGGAGAGCCAAAGGTCCAAGTATGAATCTGGAGGCAGGAGCTGGATGTCACAGCTAGAAGAGAGTCAGACAGAGAGAGCAAATTCTTTTCTTACCTAGCCTTTTGTTCTATTGAGGCCTTCAACGTATTAGATGAGGCCCACCCACATTTGGGAGGGTAATCTGCTTTACTCAGTCTAGTAATTCAAATGTTAATCTCATCCAGAAGCACCTTCACAGACATATCCAGAATAATGTTCAATCAGGCATCTGGATGCCCTGTGACCTAGTCAAATTGACAGACAGAATTAACCATCATAAGTGTTATTCCTTGAAGATTTAAAGTGAGAAACAAATACTCACCTTTTAAAATGCAACTTGAGACTAAGATATGACTTTTATTTCTGTCCTGTTTGCCTAAGTAAATGCACTAATACTTAATGACTCATGTGTTAAATTTTGTTTTTATATTGTCTTTGGGAAGTATAAGATTTAGTGCCAGTGAATATATTCCACCTTTTAAAACACTCATTATTGTAATGTGTTACGATAATGTCAACCCTAGCTCCTGGCATAATACTCTCCCCTGGAAGTCTAATTTAACCTTCCTTTTATGTATATAATCTTGCAAACATCAGTGGGCATTTTATATCCAGAGGGCTTTGGGATCAAACCTTTAGAGGTTTCCTTACTAATATTTCTCAGCTTTTAGTTCATCAGCAAATTCCAAATTTACTCTTGGTGATTTTTATCACTATAATAGTCATTCAGTTTCATTTATAAGTGAAACAAGTGACCTTTGATCACATACTTTTTGCAAAGCTTGATGCGCTCTGTTGAATCTGCTCTGCTCCCTTTGTGTTTTAAAAGCAGTAGCTGTACTAGAGACAGCTTGACCTTATCGTGAGAAATAGCATTTTATCATGAAACTTGGCAGAGCCTTCGGTTTCCTTCTGTTTAATATCTGTCAGTCATTCCTATTGTCCAGGAAATATTCTCTCTGTTCTCCATGTGAAAGTTGTTATCTCTGATGGCAGATACAACTTCTCTGGGGCCAGATCATCCTCATCCCAGAGTTCAATCATGTAGCATTGCCGGATCCCTGTGGAAAACCAATTGTGTTCTTTAAAGTGTGGCTGGAAAGTTAATGATACAATAGAAAGACGCTGGATCCCCTGCACATACCATGAAGTTCCTGCCCACTTCTCCTAAATTGTGTGCCAATCTCTCTGACCCTGCTGCCGAACCCAGCAGGCATAAAATAGAGCCAGAAATGAAAGGAAGAGGTCTTATTTACTGTTTCAAAGTATTGAGCTGGAAGGGGACCCTAGCTGTTATCTAATTGTAACCCTTCATTATATAGATAAGAGAGCTGAGACCCAGGGAGGGGAACTGACTTGACCAAGACCACCTAGCTAATTGGTGTCAGAGCTGGGGCTGGAAAGCATATATTTTTATTAAATAATTTAATTGAGATGTAATTTGCAAACTATAAAATGCACATAACTAAAGTGTCCAGTTGAGACATTTTGACAAATGGATATATCTATGTAATCATAACCAACACACCCACAACCAGTCAAGATACAGAACATTTCATTACCCTAAGGAATTTCCCGATGTTCCTTTCTAGTTGGAAAGCAGATTTTTCACTCCTGATCTAGTGTTCAAGCCACTGCTGACCCTTTCACCATCATATAGTTACATTCATCATTTGGCAAAAAGAGCCCAGAGCTAGAAACAGGGTATATGGGTTCTCCTTCCAGTTCTTGTTCAGTTAACTGTGTGATATTAAGCAAGCAGTTTCACTGAGTCAGTGTCTCTAGCTATTATAGGATGGAGTATGGTGGGGAGCCAGATTGTAAACGTGATCAAGCTTGCCTTTGGTTCTTCTTACCCTTTTCTAAAATCTTTCTTATAGCTCCTGGACTGTGAAACATCACTGGTTCTGTCTAACTCCCACTTAATTCTGTACTCTGTTTTTAGCTAGTTAATTACCTTTATAATGTGAGCTGAGTAGTCCATTTTTTGTCAAGGTATTAATAACTTTGTTCCTTGAAATGTCTGTATTTAATAATCATAGTGACATCTGCATTTTATTGGAAACTACATTATATATTCAGCATGTCTTTAGTACTCTATATATGTTGCCTAAATGGACATTGCCTTATAGGAGCTGTATAATGTTTTTGGATTTTACATAAGGCCAAACTGAGAATTGACCAGGTTAAGTCACTGGCCCACAGTTAGATAGCTGGTAAGTACAGAGTTTGCATTGAGAACCAGATCTGCCCAACTCTGCAGTCAGGACATTTTCTATTCTCCTGTCCTGCCTCAGGAAACTCTTGAAGATGACAATGCCTTCACCCAAAGGAATAACTCTTTGAAGGTATAATTTGAGGTAGCATATCTTTCTGAAGGAAGAATGACATCTGACCCAGGAACTCATGGACAACTTACGTATGACTCTAGTGCTGTCAGTGTGGTCGTTCTCCTGGTCCTAGCACTGTAGTCAGAAAGGCCTAAGAAAGCCCCAGCAACAGTGCACTGCTTTGCATGAGTTCTACTGTGCTTAACTGTGTTTGGGACAATTCTATTCACTGGGGTTTTGGACTCAGTAAGATGAAACAAATGGATTCTGAAGGGAAAGCAGTTATTATAGGCAATATCACCTATAAAAAGTGAGATTGCAGGCCATAATATGTAACGATGTTAATTACAGGAACAGAAAAAGAAATCATCATTAACTCATTCAAGAGAGTGACTCTGGCTAGGGACCTCATGTCTACTAAACGGGTGCTCTGTCCTCTTCCTCACAGCATAAAGAGAGGTGTTCTGGTTTAAGGGTGCAAACTGAATAGTATTCACAAAGAAAATGCTTAGGAAGTTTTGCCTGAGAGAATATTCAGAATTTCCTTTGGGGCATCTAATTTCATTCAGATACCTTTGCTTGTCGTTGTCAATTTTAGCCTAATAGTCTTTTTTTTAAAAAAGCCCTCTTGGCTATTAGGAGTTTTCCTGAAGTGATACAGAGCAGACTATGAGAAATAAAAGCAACTCAACAGCTTCAGGCACCAAATTAAGTGTAGCACATATAATTCAGAACATACTTCTCTGTGTAGGGGATAAGCAGGTCTCAGGAGAAACAACTGAGAACTGTTCTGCTGTTCAGTTTATGGGGAGACTCTAGGTCTGTCTCAGGAGCATCCCAGACTCTAGCCTACTACTGATTAAGACCCCCTTTTTGGTAACTTCTTGACCTTGGACTTGCTGAGAGACATTCTTAGGCTAGAAGTTAGAGTGTGGTCCTTAGTTTTGTTGGTAACACACAGATACACATGCACCCTTTGGCCAATGCCCAGAAGCTGTTCTGGAAATGCATTAGTCATTTTTGAGCTGGGCTGAATCCAGAGACACAAACCCTGGCCCTCAACTTTGGAAATGCTGAGGCTCAGTAAACTTGATTAGTTTTAGTGCTAGTGAACTTCCACACCTCCTTCTCATCTTTTAAAGAAAGCTGCCTGAGGTTAGAGTCCTGAGACTTCGGAAAAGTAGTTCATACAGCACACAGTTGCATTCAGAACAAGACAGAGGAGGCTTTGAAGGATTGCTCGGCTACAGAAGTTTGCACCCAGCCTGTGGTTTAGCCTATTTGATAGGGCACATCAAACTGATTGCCTTTGCCTCAGCAATTTTGGCCTTTAATATCGGCACAGGGATATCAAGATGGGACACTTTTCAGAGTCTGAGAGAAATACAGAGGTTGGGTCAAGTTGTGTTTGTTCACTCAGGGATCAAAGATGAAACAGAGTCTTGGGAGTGTTGGCTACCATACTCCAGACTGACATAACTTTCCAAAGAGGTAACTGACCTCCTAACCAAACTGATAAGCCAACAAACCACCAAAGACTAGAGCTCTGAAGGAGTGCAAGGACCCCCCATATCTCAGCCTGAAGGGTTGCTGCTTACACCTGCTAAATGTGTAGAGAACAGGATGTTTTTGTGCATCAAAGGATATGTTTTTCTTTTGTAGTTCACAAAACCTTTCTATGGTTCACCAAACAAAGAATATTTATTTTTGGCCAGTTTCTGAGAATTTTAATTTATGAACAACTCATTCCTTTGACCACTCCATCAAAATGTTGTTTCTTGGAGTCTGTGGCACAAAGGTACAATGGCAAGCTGAACTGCCCAAGACCATACCTAGCCCTTCAGGCTGCCTTGGTCCTGATCATCTCCCCTCCAGCTGCCTTGGTCCTGATTGTCTCTGCGCCCATGAAAGCCTGTGGGTGGCCAATGGAAGAAATCTCTTTACACAGAGACAACCTAACCCAAGACAGTTCCTTTAATGATCATCTATAAGAGGCATGGCTATTTGGTTACCATTCTGTGCTAATACTGGGGATCAGGAAAGTCTCTTGGTTTTACCCAGTAGATGCCCCACTATGCGTCAGCCATCTGTGTTCCTGTGCCCTTACAGGCTAAAAGGACCCAAGATGAATTGTGAGCTGTTTAAAAATTGTAGATCAATGACCAAGGCCTTACGTAAAGAGCCCAGTGTAATTTTAGTAGTCATAGGCCAACCTCAGGTTTTCCTCTTGTCCCTGAGCCATAGCCCTATGTGACCTTGAGAAAATCAGTTAGCCATCCGCAAGACACTAGTGGGTGTTGCCTGAACTTTACCAATGTTGTCAAAACTCAATATGATACTGCATTTTTTATTAAAGAATGAATAGGGTGAAATTTAGAGAGGCTTCTTCTATAATGACAAAAATCCCCTTTTCCACACCAATTGTGAATCTAACTTCATGAACACGATATTTCAAGCTTACACTGAACACTTTATGAAAAGCAGGATATTTTACAAAATGATCTAACTTATTTATTTCTTAATCAAGAACAGCTATTAACCCTCTAAGGGTTAAATTAAGCTTCTAAGATCTGAAACACCTCAAATAGAAGCATTTCGTTTTAGTTTTTCCTCCAGATTCAGAATCTTGAATTTTTTTTTTTAAAGAAAACTGCACATTCATTTTCTCTGAATTCTGACTTCTTTGTGCTCCAGATTTCTAGCTCAGAGATAAAATTGGATTCTTTGAAGAGGTTCAGAAAATAATTTTAAAAACCTAACACTCATCAATAAGCGACAGAGAGTACTTTGAGTACCATTTTATGCTCCTAGTTCAAGGGACTATAGTATTTTTTTGAAAACAAAATCTTCCATTATCATTTACTGTCTATCATTAGGGAATACAAATTACAAACTTTTTGCTCTTTTTGCCCATGATAGCTTCACTAATACCGATCAATTAAATGAAAAGTTCATTCAATCATTGTAAAATCTGAATAATTAATAATTCTTAGAGAAAGATATTTTTGTGTTTTAAACTATATTTAAATACTTTGTAAGCTCAAGCACAAAACAGTATTTTCTGAGACATGTGAAAGATTTCTCCTCACCCCTCCCATCTTGATTTATATTTTGTTAAATTGTTCTTAATTTTGGAAGTGTAAAAAATACAGAACAATATGACAATAAACAACCTATTATGCACTACTCATTAACATTTTATTGTATTTGTTTTTAGTGTTTTTTAATTTAAAAATTAAAAAAAATAAGACAGTACAAATGAAATTGAAGTCATCTTTGTTTCCCATTTTGTCTTATCCCATTCCCAGAGACAATTGCTGTTATGAATTTAAGATGTACTCTTAAAATATTTTTAATACTTTTTATGTGCATACTTATATATCAAAGGATAGTATGTACTAGTGTATGTGTGTGTGTTTTAATTATACAAGGACAGTTTACCCTACATATTTGCTTGTAAGTATCATCTTACAAGTTGCTTTTCTCATTCAATATTGATTTAAACATGAATATCTCAATTAATAGATGAATCTTAATTGTTTATATTATTTATGATATATGACATATTTGGAATTGCTTATACCATTTTATTTATTTATTTTTTGCTTTCTTTTGTTTTTCCATTTTACTTGCCTTTTCAGTCTCTTCACATCTACTATTAAATGGTCAAGTTTTCTTTATTTTCCCTTTTTTACTAGTTTGAAAGTTACACATTCTATTCTAGTCCTTTAGCAGGTACCTTTAAATTTTTGTTATACACTACTCATGTTATTTTTAAATAAAAAAGTACTGGGAGTTCGATATTTACAAATACTAACTAGTATATATAAAATAGATAAGCAACAAGTTTCTTTTGTATAGCACAGGGAATTTCAATATGGTGTAGTAACCTATATGAAAAAGAATATAAAAACAAACATATGTATCTATATGTATGACTGAAACGTTATGCTGTACACCAGAAATCGCACAACATTGTAAACTGACTATATTTCAATAAAAAAATTAAAAATTTAATTTATATTCTCCTTCTAAACAGGCAAGGAATTTAGCACATTCTTGCTATAAACAGTTCTCTTCAGTTTCTCATGTTTTGTTTAGAGTTTTAGTTCTACCTTGTTTTTAAATACAAAAGAATGTTTAATTATTGTTAGTTAACGTCTTTACCAGTCTTTTTTGTTTGTTTTATTTTCTTACCATTGCTCTTGAATTCCATCTTTCATTCTGGCTTCTTGTTCTTTTTTGTTAATCTCTTTCAGTAGTTCTTTTGGTGAGGATCAGTTAACTCTCTTGGGCTTTGGATGTATAAAAAATGTATTTATATTGCTTTCACTCTTCAATGATCATTTATTTGTGGATAGAATTCTATTATGTCAGTTTTTCCCCTTGAATACTTTGAAGATATAATTCATTCTCTTCTGGCGTCTGTTGTGTTCAGAGAGAAGTTTGCTGTCAGTCTGCAGCCAGTATGAATGTGTGATTTTTCAGTTTGAGATAATCTACCTTTGCTTTCTGTTTGATTTTCGGATTTTCTCTTATATTCTATAGTTATCACTACAACATGTTAGTGTTTGGAATTGCTTTTATTTATCCTGCTCTTGACTCAAAGTGGTTTTTATTTATTTTTTAATCTTAAGTGTTTCTTCAGTTCTAAAAATTCTTATCCATTATCTCTTTAAATATTGCCTCTTCCCCATTTCTCTATTCCATTCTTTTGAAATTTCTACTAGAATTATACTTTCCCCCTTTCTTCCATGTCTCTTAGTGTCTTATTCAAATTGTTAATTTTTAATTTATTTCTTTATGCTATGTTTCCTGTTATTTTTTTCAGTTCACCAATTCTCTTCTCAGTTGTTTCTTTTTTTATTTAAATGAGCATATTTTATTTCTTGGGTTTTTAATCAATTCTTTTACAAATCTGATTGTTCTTGTTGCATAATCTCCTATTCTTAGATTAGAGATTTGTATTTTTCCCCTTTGTAACAAGGATACTATTTTTAAGATATTTTCAGGTGTTTTATATTTCTGTCCTGAAAATCTTATCATCCGCACTGCAGTGTGACTGACAGGGCTTTTAGGAAAGGGGATAAAAAAGGCCGACTATTTTCTTAAAAGACATTAATCAGCTTTTATCATCAAGTTAGATTTTGTTTGACTCCACAACAAGAAAATAATCTTGAAGTCCAGGCTCCTTTAAATGTAAAGAAGTTATTTTAATCAGCCTTAAGTTCTAAGCAGGAAGCCAGAATTAGTACGGAAAGTGAAAATCCAAAACCCACCGCTTCAAGATCTGGGTGTAGGCAGGATGAGTTATGTGGGCATGCAACTTGGATAGTCATGCAGGGCCTCATACTTAGAAGGGCCCTGTACTTGGTTTAATACTCTGCTGTCACCATCTTGAAATTCCTAAAAATTTTTGAACAAGGGGACTTTATTCATTTTGCACTGGGCTCCAAAAATTAAGTAGCTGGTCCTGGTACTAGGAGAAGTCCTGAGAGACAGGAAGAGGAAGTAAAAGAAAAACTGACCTTTATTGAACCCAGAGCATTGTGGGTTGAAGAGGCAGGAGAGACAGTGAGTGAGACACATGAATTCCATTTTCTTTTTGGTCCAGGAAAGAGGATATTCTGTGACTTGAGAGAAACACCAACGGTGGGTTCTTTTTGTCCCATTTAACACTTTGGACTCTGGAAGGAGAATTCAACCCCCCACCTCTAAAACTGAGATAGTAAAGCAATCTGAAAGAGACACCAAGATGAAAACATTTTTAAAAATTTCAAAGAGATATCAGTCACTAGGATTGTAAATTTACTCATGCTGTACTCAGGTGAACATAGAAAATGTGGTTTAAAGAAATTTTCTATTAATTATCCAAATTTCATCAGTAGTTCCCATCCATATAGAAGTAGGAAGAAAAATCTAATTTTAAGTCAAACCCAGTAAACTTGGTTCAGTACAATAATTGAAACAATCCCTTTAAACTTAATTTTTGTTCTTGATTTAAACATGTGCAACTGCTCAGATTTCCACCTATTCTCCCTTTGCTCTCCCAGGTGGTGAGTGGATGTCGAGAAGTAGCAAACATGGTCATGATGTGGACCTTAAAGAATGGAAACAAATTCCTGAAGATGGTGAACTGGCAAGAATGGAACCAAGGTTCCTGATGACACTCCGATGATGCCATATCAGCCCTGGATTGCCTACCTCCTCTCAACTTCTTTCAGGTAAGGGAGAAATATATTTCTGTTTTGTTTAAGTGGTGATAATTTTAAATGTTCTCTTACATGCAGACAAACAGCTCTAACTGATACAGATACTTAAGCTGATTCTGACTTTTTGCTGTTATAAACTATGCTGCAATTAGCTTACTTGTCCAAACATCTCTGCACAATTGAGAAAGTTTTGAATATATTCCTACGGGTTTGAATTGTCAGTTAAAATATTTGTGAACTTTTGTATTGTTTTGTGAAATATCTTGCTTAACTTGAGAAGGCAGTTTTGTTGGGGAGCTTCTTGAGCAATGAGCAAATATGGTGGGAATATGTGGGCACTGAGTAAAGGTGAGTTACTGGGAAATGACTGACATACATGGGAAATGTAGATGTGAGCCAGATGTCCCCATATCAAGCTAAAACTCCGCTCTCCGATTTCCTTTACTAAAATGGCTCAAAGTCAAAATTACAAAAAATAACCCAATAAAATAGTTGTGTTTCAACTTTCTTAGGTGTTCTTAAGACTTTCATTTCATTTAATTGTAAAGCAATAGACAAACATACACACACACACACACACACACACACACACAAAGCTACAATGCTGGGTCCCCTTCCTTCCATGATTTTTAGTTTACTGTGGATTATTGAGAGATTATTATTGTTAGATTATTATTGGATTATGTAAGTAAGTAGTTCTCAAACTCAGCACATTTAAAAATCCATCTAAAAGCCTGTTGGAAAAGGAGACTTCTGAGCTTCACATATTCTGATTTAGTTGTCAGGAGTGGGGCACAGGCGTATGCATTTTAACTGGCACACCACTTTGAGAAGCACTTATCCAGATACTTTAAAGAGTTTTTTCAACTATTGGCTGAAATACCATCCATCATAAATCTTACTACCTCACTGTTTATTAATTCTTCCGGAGAAGCTGACCAAAGGTGGGCATAGAGGTGCAACTGAGATTGGCAATTCCAGTTCTTTCCATTAGCTGATTGACATTTTGTGGCTCTGGATTTAAAGTAATGGCTATACTTATGAATAATGGATATGATATTTTAGGAATTATTTAATATATTTTTTATTCCTCTTAAATCAAGATGCCATATGGCTTCCCATCCTTTTAATCAATGAGTTTCAATGCTTCAGGGGCAGGGTAGTCACTGGCTAGAACACCAAAGTCATCACTCAGCTTTGACTGTCAAATGAAGCTTTTTAATGTATTGTGTCCCAAGAGAGAAAATGCTGTTGAAAGCTAGGCTGCATCAAGAGAGAGAAGGAATTTCTAAATTTCTAAGCTCCCTTTATATATCATTTATTTCTAATGATACTGGATTCTTATTAGAGAATAACCTCTGTAAAATCTCTACTTTTGTATTTTCTTGAGGATTTTTTTACAGCCATGTACATGATAAGTTTTTATAATATGTCTTTCCTTCAATAGATGCCAAATTCTTTAGCAATTAAAATAAGTGAGTTGATTGTAATATTCAGTTCTTCTGTGTCTGTATTTATTTTTTGTCTCGTAGATCTCACTGATTTGAAAGAAGTATATTAAAATCTTCTACTATAACTTTATTTTATCTGTTTCTTTTTAAATTTTGCATTCAAATTGTACTCTAATGCTTAAATAACAAAAGTTAACAACAAAGAAACAAACTGAAGAATGTAATCCCTTGCCTTACTCTTCCCTATCCCCAAATTCTGACTCCTCAGAGGCAACCACTTTCAATTCTCTTTATTTTCTGGTGGTTACTACCATATTTCAAAATTACATGTAACTTTGACTTTTAACTTTTAAAAATTATTTATTGACTTCCTGCTTTGGAAAATGAGTTTGGGAAATGGAGGTAAACACCTGCTTTAAATCTGCCACAGAGAATCTTTAAGGAAGGGGAGAATGAAGAACAAAGGCAGGTGGTGAGATATGTGGACCTTGGTTTCTCCTCTGCAGGTCAGAACCTCAGCTAGGGGGGTACTGAGTGTTAGAAATAATTAGATATATTAAAAATATTTACTGCATGCTATTGTGTTCTAGTAAAATGCTCTTATAAGCTTGTATTCTTTTGAGAAATCCACACAATAAGTAAATGTGTTAAACACATATGTCAATTGGTATATATAAAAAAAGGTTTGGAGAAAACAAAGCAAGTAGGATAGCGTAAAGATGTGAGATGGGGAGTAGGCTTGTGATTTTTTAACTAAGATCATTATAGAAAGCCTGACTGAGATGGCAACATCTTTACAAGTGCCTAAAGTAGGTGAGGGTACTGGCTGAAAGTATTCCAAGAAGAGCACATTGAAGGAAGGACAGAAGTAGGAAATAAGGTCATTGAGTTAATGGTGGGGCTCAGTGGCAGGGAAGGGTGAGAACAGATTGTGTTGGACTTTGTAAACACTTCAGCTTTTACTCTGAGATGGAAACTTCTGGAGACTTTTGAATAGAGTAGTGACCTACTTTGACTTTGGTTTAAAGGGATCTTTCCAGCTATTGTTTTGAGAATAGACTGAAGAGAGAGAAGGTGGAAGCAGGAGATCAGTCAGGTGACTAATGCCATAATCCAACTGAGAGATAAGTACAAGTTGGACCAGAGTTGCAATGGTGAAGACACTGAGAGGTGTGAATTCTGCATATATTTTGAAAGTAGAGTCAGCAGGATTGCTAATGGATGAGGTTTGGCAATCTGAGAAGAAGAGAAGAGACCAGGAAATTTGGCCTGAGATACTGGAAGCAGAGAATTGCTGCTTCCTGTATTGAGGAAAATTGTAGAAGTAGTTGGTTTTAGCGGGGAAGATCAGAATTTAGGTGTGGACAGGTCAGGTCTGAGATCCTTCTTGGTTTTCCAAGTGAAACTGTGGATTAGACAGTTTGATACTTGAATCATGGAAGAGGTTTAGACTGAAAATGAAATTTGAGAATCATTAGAATGGATGATATTTAAAGCCAGGAGGTTAGATGAGAACACCAAAGGAATGAGTGAGAAGAGAAGACAGGAGAAGAGAAGAGGCCAGAGGACTGAGTCCTGGGTCACTCCACATTTAGAAGTCACAGGAAGGTGGGAGAAGAGCTGATAAGGAAGTCAGAAGAAAACCAGGATTTCTAAGAAGTCAAATAAAGAAAGTATATCAAAAAGAAAACTCAACCAAGTTTGTCAAATACTGCTGGTTATGTTACATAGGATGAAGATTGAGAATTGACCACTAGTTTGAGCAATATGGGGGCCATTAATGGCATTAAAGAGCAGTATCAGTGGAATGGTCTTGGGGAGAAAGAGGGGAACTATGGAGGAAATCGAAATGAATACAGCCAAATCCTAACAGGAGTTTTGTTGTAAAAGGGAGCAGAGAGGCGGGGTGATGATAGATGAAAGAGAATGGAAGAGGATGTAAGTTCAAGGTAGGAAAAGAAATTTCAGTATTTTTAAGTGTTATGAGATTAAATTAGTAGAGAGAAAGAAAGATGATGACATGGCAGAATTACTGGCAATGGGATCTAATGCTAAAGTGGAGGAGTTGTCTTAATCAGGAGAATGGATTGCTTGTTCGCAGTAACAAGAGGGAAGGCAGAATATACGAGCACAGATGCAAGAGCTGGTTAGAAGTGGTGGTGTAAGTCTGTGGATGCTTTTCTATCAGTTTGCATGTTCTCAATGAATTAGATGACCTCTCATCAGCTGAAAATGAGTATGGGTGAGGAAGAGAAAATGAGTATGGGAGTTTGGGGAGATGGGAGACAGTATGAAGTGAGTCATGGTGGAGGGTGGGAGAATAAATGCTCTAGGGCAGCACTAAGGGCTACTTGTTGAGATCAATGTCCTCAGTTTAAAATGAAACCAGTCTTCATAATCATGAGTTTATTCCTCACTTCCTTGGGTATAGGCTGGGAAAATGTTAAGCTCCAGTGTTGCCAGGGTGCTAGGTTGGAAATGATGGATGAAGAATGATGGATGTGGTTGGGCAGAGAGCAGTCTTGACTCACAGAATGTAGCATGTGCCTGTGGGGTCAGAGAACCCAAGTAGGAAAAACTGTCCCCCAAAGGGAACACAGAAATACTAAGAGAAACAATGGACCAAAAAGATAAAAGATCATTTAGACTAGAGATAAGCCAGATTTGCAACCAGAGGATACCTCAAGGATAAGAAACTCCTTCTTTGGGTATTTGTACAGTTTCCAAAAGAATCAGGTGGAATCAGGTCTGCACAAAGGTCAGTAGGTTCAAGTGTCCAGGGAGAAGATGCCCAGTCCCTATGTTGCTCTGGGGGACAGCAGCAAGGACATGTGGGCCATCCTTCCCACTCCTACCCTCCTGCCACCATAAGTACTTGGAAGTTCACGCCCAGGCCCAGGAGCCATCTTGATAAGAAAAATAGGGAAGGAGGATACACCCTGAAAGGTGGAGCATTTCTTCCAAAGACATTGGGGTGGGACAGAATTTTAAAATGTTTTATATGGAATTAACTGAGTTATAGTCAATTGATAAGTTGAAGTCTTCCCCTACTCCTCTCACTTCTACCCCTGGGCAGACCAGGAGCTCAAAATCAGATGATATCCACTTTGTTGTACTCCTGAAACTAACGTAATATTGTAAGTCAACTATACCTCAATGAAAAGTTAGCTTACCAATTTCCACAAAAATTCTTCCTGGGAGTTTGTGGATTAAAATGAATCTGTAGTTCAATTTGAACAGAATTTATATCTTAATGATGTTGAGAATTCTGTTTCATGAATAGGATATAACTCAATTCATTTATGTTTATTTTCAGCAACATTTCATAGTTTTCATTATAGAGTGATTGTACCTCTTTTATTAAATTTAGTCCCAGCTATTTGAAGTATTTGTTGAATACATTAGAAAAAGCATTAAAAACACATTTTCAAAAAGAAGTCAGATGTTATCAGTTGTGGGAAATAGAGGAAAGCAACATAATTTTTTCTCGTTTGATTTGTAATTCATACTCTTGTGCTTGGGTATAGACATTGTGGATTATTTAGGGATTTAAAACATACATATTGTTTTTCCCTGTAGTAATTAAAGTTTGGTCATGTAAGAAAATATTAAAAGTATGAAGAGTCTAAGAAAAAGGGGATAGATCCAGACATTCTAGAGGAATACTAACGTCACACTAGACCATGAAGCTGTCAAGATCTTGTGACTTCACCGATGAGCAAGAAGCAAAGCCACTTGTCACCAGGTGGTGTTAGATCTTGACTTCGCCCCAGTCTTTGTATCTTGGTCAATATCAACATGAGAATGTCTGCTCAGAGAAGTCCACTCTACCACCCAAAACTTTCTGATCTCCTTTTTTGAACAAAAATTGCTATGGAGCTTTCAGCATCACATGCATTAGGGAGATTTCCAGTTTTGCACTTTGACTCTGAGGTGAATTAGTGATCCCCCTGATTAGCTCTTGGACTGCATCTTAGATGTCATCAGTACCCAAATGGGCAGTGTCCTGTGATTTGACACTGCTGCAGCTGTTTGTAGATTTTGTCTTTTTACAATCCAAGCCAAAGACCACGGCAGCTCAGGAGAATCATGTATACTCTAAGAATGGAGATGAAATGAGGGCAGAGTGGGTTTTCCAAGGGCTTTGTGCAGTGCTTAAAGTTGTATGTTCATCAGTGATCCAGTGGGCAGAGAAGGGCAATGAGGAAGCTTCCCAGTGGAATCAGAGGCATGAGCACCTGAGAGAATGGATCATTCAGAACCATCTTAGGCCACATTCCAAGGTTCTAGATAATAATTCTCAAACTTGACTATAAATTGTAATCACCTAGAATAATTTAAAAAGTATTGATAGCCCTGTCTCACCCCCAGGTATTCTGATTGAATTGGAGTTGAATCTGATTGACCTGCTTGTACAGATTTTTTTTTAAAGTTCTTTAGGTGATTCTCATATCCAACAAAGCCTGAGAACCAGTAGTCGCTGGGTCAGTGGCATCAGCATTATCTTCTGGAAACTAGTTAGAATTGCAAATTCTCAGGCCACACCCCAGGTCTACTGAATTGGAAGCTCTGGGGGTGGAGCCTAGTAATCTGCTTTAACAGTGCTTCAGTTGATTCTATTACAAACTAAGGATTGAGAACCAGGGATTAGACCTTGCTAATAAGCATGAATCAATTAGCAATGATTCATGGATCACATTAGCTGAATGACACTTGGATTCAAGAGACTTGACCCAGTCAATTTCAGCTGAGACAGTGGGAAAGGCTGGCATTGTACATATATCCCTGGATGAGGGGTGCCCAGTGTAAGGCTTCTCGGAAAGGTCAACCTACAGGTATAAGTGGGAAACAAAGAGCTCTCATCAGCCCTGCACACGTGGGTTCTTCCTCACTGGAAAAGTCACGCTCTACCAAGAGAGAGCCCAGCCCACCCAAGGCAACCCAAGGGCTTTCAACAGCTGTTCCAGGCTTTGGTGAGAACTAAACCCTGGACACCACTTGCAGTAGACTGTTAAATTCAGCTTCCTGAGCCTCATGCCAACGGATTCTGGTTCTCTGGGTGTGAGGTGGCACCAGGAAATAGCATTTTAAATGGGCGCCCATAGTGATGCTGATGTAAGTGGTGTGTAAACCAAACTCTGGGAAAACATTGGTTTTATGCACTAGTGTCTTGAGGCTTTGTAAGACCAATTTGTGAGACCTTCAGATATTAACCCTGGTTCAGCTTCAGATGGTCTGGGCTCCTCCGTACATATGTATGGGTAGCAAACCCAGGTCACTGTGTGCAGAGTCACTGGCTGAGGTCTTCCCGGCATCTGGTTCCAAAGTGACACTTTTGATGTCAGCAAGAAAGCTTTCTTCTTCTTTTTTTTTTTTTAAATTAGTAATTTGCTTTATTCACTTGATATTTTGTCTTAGAGATCATTTTATGTCAGCACATACACATCAAGAGAAACTTTCTTGTGTTCCACGTCTCCCCAGCCCCATAACTGCATTGCAGTCTGGCTTTGAAATGTCACTCTGGTGTCCCCACCCTTGTTTAGGAAACTTCACTGTATGAAAAATCTGATTTGCTTCACTTGACTCAACTCCTTGTGACTGAAGCTAGAAGCAACAGGTTGAAGAGGCTCCTTCAGAACAGAAATCTAAAACCCTGCACATATTTGGCCTCTAGGCGGCGCCAGCCTTTTGTAAAAGGAGGCTGTTTATGTAACAGATTGGCAGTTTGATCTGCTGTGTAAATGTCATTCTTTAAAAATAAAGATGAAACGCTCAGTTAACTCAAACAGGAGCAAATTAAAAAGTAGAGTGAAACATCTATTTCATGAACACAATTCATCTGCTGCCTCTGGCACTTCAAAATGATACCTTTTCTCCAAATGATAACTGGCACCTTCCCACTGGCTTTAGCTAGGCAGTGACAAAACAACAGATCAATTCACTCACTTCAGTGAAAAAGAAAAATCCAGTCAGTTAGGATGGGCTTCATGTGACTCACACACCTGGTGACTGAATCCTTTCTGTGTAGCTAAACATATAAGCTGAGCCACTGAAACATGACTGAGGTGTTGAGTTTATCCCAAAAATGTAATGAGTTTTGTATTGAGAGTCTCAATTGTTTTTAAATCCAAAGGATGATGATTATTTTTCCTTGTGAACTCACCAGGAAGGTCCTTGAAATACCAGTTTTCAACCATTTAAATGCTTATCTTATTTCCAGAGCTTTGTGTCTTGTGTGCTAGAGCAGAGTCTCAACCTTAGCTTCAAAATGGAATCACTTGGGAAGCTTTTAAAAACCCCAAGGTTCAGGTACATACCCTAAACCAGTTAAGTAAGGATCTGGCAGTGGGATCCGGGCAACAGTACTTTTTAAAACTCCTTAGGTGTCATAATGTAAAGCTACCTCTTTGGTTCCTTTCGCTTTCTGTTCATAGCCCTTTCCTCTGGAGTTCAGACTGGGGTCCTTGGGGTTGGGAGCAGGGACCAATCTCCCATACTCACACGCTTTCCCTCAATTTCTCTTCTCTTCTGATCTGCTCTAAACCTTAAGCAAACCTATCCCTAGTGGGCCCATCTCTAGTACCTTATGCACACCATCCCAGATCTGAAATCCAATGATGGCTACACCTTGCCCTCAAACTTGGGGCCCTACCACATAGTAGTTGACTGGTAGATATGAAAGATAGTTCATAGATTGTCTAGTGTGATGGTTCCCAAATACCAGTACAGAGCCAATTATTATCCTGAATAAGAATAACCCAGGGAGCTTGTTAAAATATATATTTCTGGGCTCAACCCCAGAAAGTCTCATTTAGTAGGTGTGTAGAAAGACCTGGAAAGTTGCGTTTTAACAAGTTAAGCTTTTGGGGAAAACTGATCTAGTCCAATGCTTCCAATATCTAGAGGTATCATAATCTCAGAGCGGATATGACTTGATCAAGGTCACTTGGCCAGTTAGAAGAAGGGACAGGATTAGAATCAAGAGGTGTCCTGACTATTAAGAAAAGAAGTCATGCTGTGGAGAAATATAATTTTTGTATTTCAAAAAATTTTTAGAAGTCAGTGCAGTCTTCTTTCCAACCTTACCAGTTAGATATTCAGGAAAGAGCAAAGCATTCTGAAGTCAGATCTGAGTTCTAGCCACTGCTTAGCAACACATTAACTGTGTGGTTTGGGGCAAGTATTTTGATCTCTCTGAGTCCCAGTTTCTTTATCTTTCAAATGGGCTACTATTTGTCTCATAGTGTTTTGTGAGGTTTAAATGACATAATGTTGCAATGTAGAGGACTTGTTCTCAGATACTGTTTGGAGACTCCCAAAACTAGGGCAGGTAGAGGGTTTTGCTGTGGGCTAGAGCTAGAGAAATATTGTTTCTGCTGCTTTTGTAATCTCCCTTTAACATCATGCTATGTGGCCTACAGATAATAAACAGATGGGGAAATGGAGGCCCAAGGTGCAGTGACTTGCTCAAGATCACATAGCCCATCTCTTTCAGACATAGGTCTCCTGACTTACCAGTCATTGCTCTTCTACATCTGCTTGTCACTAAAAAATTTCTCCAAGTCAGCACATTTTTACATTAGGTGATAATAGTACTGTATTACCTACCTGAATTTCTTGAACCTAGATACAAACACCAAGGATGGATTGAGGGAAGGGTCAGTCAGCCCCCTAACCTTGTTCCCCTATCAGGTTCAGTGGAGGAAGGGAACTTAGGGCACTTCAGTAAAGGACAGGGGCACCTAGGGGCCCTCTTGGATCCCTCTAGAATAACCTGAATGCATCCTGATGTTTAAGGTTTAAACCTTATCCTAAGCAATGTTGAAAGTACCTCCATTTAGCCCTGGGCTATCCTGGGCCCTGTAGGTGACATGCTAGACAGAAGCTGGGTCAGTGCCATTCCCAGGGCTAGTGGGGTAGGGATGGACCCTGAAATCATTGCATTGTGCCTCTCTTTTTCCAGACCTGAAAGCTTTGTTAACACAGGAAGCACATAGAGTTGAAATGACATTTCAATTTGAGCAAAAACTCTTTGCTGAGTAGCATTGCTGGATAATTCTATCTGCTAAATCTGGCACCCCTACGAGCAATTGAGGATTTGCTTTAACTGAATCATTTCATTTAGCTGTCTAAAATTAATTGATCAGATTCACAGGTTAATTGGCTTAGGGCTTCATTTTGTTTTGTGGTATAGACTTTGATTATCACTGGAGGTATTTCTTATGCTTGTAACTTGTTTTAATTATGGCACTGAGATGCTCAGTAAAAATAGATGGAACAGGGTGTTTCTTCTGAGAGCTGTTCTCATTTTAGTTAATGACTGCCCATGGCTGGCCACACTTTTGAAGGTCAGAAGTAGAAAAGGGCTGTGGATACCCCCTCCCTCGTACAGATGGCCTTCTGTAGTGTCTTTGTGCACAGGAATGAATGCTGCCTCTCGTAAAGGCGGTAGTGTACATGAGGGATTGTGGGAGTGAAAGGAGAGGGCGGGCAAGGCAGCATAGGGACAGCATACTACACCAGGCCCACTGCTCACTGGGCCAGGTCAGGCTGTTTGGTGTTCACCTAGGTAACCTGTTGCCAGGAAGATGACAATAACTTCCCCATGGCAACATTAAAGCAAGGTCCCTGGTATTGCAAACAGGGCCAGAAAAGTCTGCCCTTCAGTAGGCCTGCTGCTTAATGAGCATGCATTTGTGCTGCAATCATTTCCGGAAGGGTGGAGGGGGCAGAGGGCATTCACCAGCTTCCCAGCCTCTCCATCCAGCTCCTTGACAACCCCACTTTTTCTGCCCATCTGTATACCCCAGAGCTGCTTGTTTTTACAGTTGCTTGTTTTGAGGTGATTCTGTGCTTTCTTTTTTTAATTTGTAGACGGACTGAATATTGTATGAAGGAAACTCCTTTAGAAATAGGAGATATACAACCTGCCGGGGACTTTTCCTGTACAGATGGCCTTTCATTATCCCCTTGACTCAATTTCTTCACCTGTAAAAGAATCAGCTCCCATTTCCTAAACTTGACTGGACTTATATGAGATCACACTGCCGAGTCACACTTGCTGTAACTAACTGTTGGTCTTGAAATTCATATTCGGACACCCTGAATAATGATACTATCATATTGCCTGCCTCATGAAGAAGTCACTTTTGTTTCTAAGTGCTTAACCCTCTAACAGTAAATCTTGTCCTGTCCTGTCCTTGAAAGGTCAGCAAAGCAGACATGGTGGCAGCATTCCAGGTAGGATCTGAGGAATCAAAGAAGTTCCCAAAGAAAAATGTTTTTCTCTGGTGTTTCCTGAAATTCCACCTTTTTGTAAAGCACTATTTGAAGATTTATGAGAATATGATTTCTCATGGGAAGATAACTCCAATCGGGTGTAACCTGGGAATTATGGGGAATGAAAGCAGGTGAAACAGAAAGGTTCCTCCCATCTCATTGCATCACAGTCATGTCTAGAGCAGCCCTTCTTTAAAGTCTGAGAGAAGTTAATAGCATTACTTGAAAAAAAGGCCTCATAGTCAAGTTCATTTGGGAAACATTGGGTTAAATCAGGTTGAACAGGTCTCTTTTCTGCAGGTCTTTGTCAGAGACTTAAATATTTTAATGCACAGTGTGAATCTCATTATGCAATATTCCTCAAACTTATTTGACCAAGAAACCATATTTTTTCCCACAGAGCAGGAGATCTATTGTTCAGTGGATTGAATTTAAGAAACTAGCTCAGAGCAGTTTTGAAAGGCCTTTGATCAAGATCTTGTTCTGTCATTCTTTACTGCTTAGAAAATGCTGGAAATCTCTCCCTGTCTCATAAGATTTTATTACTTGCTGATTCTTAAGGAAACTGAAGTCAATTTTTAAGAGAAGGCTTAGTTTTTTAATTTGTAAGATGAGAGTAACAATAACCTGTCTCATAAAGTTGTTATGAGAATTGAAGGGGGTAGCTCAGATGAAGCAGCGGTCACAGAGTACACAATGCTATAAAGACTAACAAGGAGCTGAAAAGACTATCATTGAACCAAGAATCCCCTGATGTCATAACAATAAAAATTGTAAACAAAGAGAAATATACTGCCTATTCCAGAAATGTTGATACCACCACGTATAAGGTTTAGAATACATGGTGTCTAGCACCTAGTAAATGTTCAATATATTTAATGAATGGATTGATGGGCTTAAGAATGCCTAAATATACATCTATTCTGAATGCAATCTTTATCAATAGGGACCACATGAGGATGACTCCTGCATTAGTTACAGTGGCTGAAAGATTATAGAAGTTTCTTTCTACCTCATCTAGCAGTCCAGAGATGGGTGGGCCATGTAGGGTGGGTTGACTGGTCTCTGTCTCAGGAAGTCATCCAGAAACCCAGGTGGGCTGGTCTGCTCTGCTGTTTCAACATGGGGCTTCCATCTTTGGGCACAAGGCTGCCACAGTTGTCCCTATTTTCAGCCAGCAGGGCAGGGGAGGGAGGAAGATGAGAGTAAGTGGCTTTGTTAAGAAGGTTGTAGACCAGAACATAGTCGCATGACCATGCTTGGCTACAGGGAAGGCTGTTTGGGCAGCCAGGTGCTCAGCTAAACCTTGGGGGGCTTTTATCATTAAGAAGAAAATAATGATGCATATGGAGAGCCAGTTAGCAGTCTCTGCCTCAAAAACTAGATCAAGGAAGGTGCTATCAGTAAACATTGATCATTACAGTCAAAGTGTTGATCCTTTGGTGTTGGGTTGGAGTATTATCTTTCATTTCAAGTTTCTACTTCTACTAAAGATTTAGGCAAGCTGGAGTGAGTTTGGAAGACTTAAACCAGGATAGTTAGTGGTGAGATGAGACTACAAAGTATATGAGAAATCCTTGGAGGAATTAAATATATTTAACCTGGAAATGAGAAAATGTAGGGATAACTAGATATCTGTCTTTAAATGCTTAAGGACTCCCAAGTTGAAGAATGGTTAGGATTGTTCTATATGGCTTCAAGAGATAAGAGACAGATACTCAGACTTCAGTCCCCATATGCTCTTCCTCCCACCCCCTTGCACCACTTTACAACCCAGCCATTTTGAATGTCTTTGTGCTCCTGTAATGAATTATATTTTTCTCACTTCTAGGCCATTGTCCCTGTGTTCCCTCCGTCTGGAATACTCTTGCCCCGTGTCTCTCTTCCCACCATATCTTCATCTGACTTCATCTGACCATCTCGTCCTTCAGATCTTACCTTAGACATTCCAAAATTTGAGAAACCTTGCTTAACACTCCAAGTCGGTGTTTAGTGTCTGCCTTCTGTGTTCCCATGGCATCCCACATTTCCTCATCGTAACCTATCAAAATCTATCATAATTGGGCAATAGGTGATATTTACCACCAACCACTCTCGCCTAAGCATAGGCTTAGGGGGTTTTCCTGCTGCTCAGTCACTTCTCCGGAGGTCAGGAGTTCCACCTTCTGTTTTAAGGGACCAATGAATGTCCTGAGATGTTGAAAAGGGAGAGTGAGGGCAGTTCTGTAATGGTAGTTTGAATGGTATAGTGACCTCCCAAAATGTGCACCTGGAACTGTGGAGTGTGAACTTATTTGGAAGTAGAGTCTTTACACACATAAGTTAAGATGAGGTCATATTGAATTAGATGGGCCCTAAATCCAGTGACTGGTATCCTGATAAGAAGAGGAGGGACACAGAGAGACCTACACAGAGAAGAAAGCCACGTGAATATGGAGGCTTGTGAAAGCCATGTGAATATTAGGGTTATGTTCCCACAAGTCAAGGAATGCCTGGGGCCTCCAGAACCTGAAAGAGGGAAGGGGGATCGTTCTTCTCCAGAGGCCTCAGAGGGAGCGTGGCCTGCTGATACCTTGACGACGGAACTTTAAGAATCAATTTTTATTGTTTTAAGCCACCTCATTTGTGGTAATTTGTTAAGGTAGCCCTAAGAAACTAATACAGATGGCCCAGGGCATGGGCCTTTCTACTAGATCATCTTAGGGTGGCATGCATGTAGCAGTCAGTAGAGGGTAGTGACCATTCAGCAGTGGGAAGAATAGCTAATGTTACCCTTCATGTGAGTAACATGCAGTGCTTGTGCAAATGGCAATGGGTGATTTGTATGTACTGGCTTAGCTCCTTCCTGGCTCGCCTGGTGCTTGTAATGGGTGATTATGAAAAGCTTCTCACTGTTGACTCCAGTTTTTCCAAGTTATCCTGAATCCAGTTCCTTTTCTCAGTAAGCTCAGCCACTTCCCAGCTACCGCCTTTTATTTCATCTCTATTTTGCTTCCCAGCCCAGATGCAGGTCATTTAATTTCCCCCAGACCTTAGCCTGGATCTTTCTCTTTCCAATCCACTGTCAAAGGTCTAAACTCTACACTAATGGTTCTTAAAGTGTGGTGCCTGGACCAGTAGCAACAGCATCACTTGGGAAGGTTTTAGTAGTGCAGATACTCGGGTTTATCCCAGACGTACTGAATTAGAAATTCTGGGTGGATACCAGTAATAGGTGTTTTTGCAGTCCCTCCAGGTAATTCTAATAATAAGCACCAAATTTTGAGAACTATTGGCCTCTGCCTTGCTGTCCTTGAGATCTTGCTTTTTGATTTTAAAGAGCCTTTTCTTCTCTTGGCAGAATCCAGAGCATATGAATTAAAATGGTTTGGCTTTTGAAACTATTGTTTCTTCTGTGAGCTTACATTGGATATACCAAAAGTAAGTTTTAACCATTTCTGTCTATTAGCATTTCTGCCTATTAGCATTTCTGCTGGAATAATCCTCATTTTCATTAAGGATATGTAAAAGCCTTTGGCTGACTTGAGGAAGGGTGTTATTCAGAGAAATATGGAAAAGCACAAAGATTAATAGCTCAGTACAATATCTCACTGCATTCATTTATTCATCTGTATCTCTATCTAGACTGTAAGCTCTTTGAGGACAAGGATTATTTCAGTCTGATTCACCATTGTGTCTGGTCACTTGTTGAACAGGTGAAAAAACTAATAAATTATAAAAATTGTGAATTTCCCATTACTGGAGGAGTTTAAACACAGAGTAGATGCTACTGGAGGGATATTGTAGAGGAGGTTCTTGTATCAGATGAGTGGTCACATATGATGGATTTTAAAGTTCTCTTCCACCCTGGAATGCTGTAACTCTTTGTTGTAGGATCCTGCAGAGATAGAGAGCAGAGCTTGGTACAGTGTCTAGCTCATTTTAATTGATAAATGCTTTATAGCCTTTTGACTTCTCTAGTGAGGTGGGTGGGGTTACAGTGACTCTATTATGGGCTGCTGGTCACCGCTTAGTTCTAGAACAATTTGTGAAGTGTTAGAAATACCCATTGAGAAATATTTTACCATTCAGCGGTATATCCTCCCCCCACCCCGGCCCGCCCCCCCGCCTGCCGCTGGCTGTCACATTTGTAAATTTGGAGGATTATTCTTGCTTTGATATTGAAATGTTAATTATCAGAAACAAGCTGAAAAAGAAAGAGTAAGAAAAAGAAATAAAAGAGTAAATGCAAAGGTGCCCTGGCTGGTTTTATGCAGGCCTGGGTTCACAGACTCAGAATGTTATTGCTAGAGGGGACCTCAGAGAATTTTTGGTTTACATTCAAGGAAACTGTGTCCCACAGAGGTGGAAAACTTCTTGACCCCATACAGCTGTCTAAGTAGAGAATATATTGGGGGAATGAAAAAGGTTTCAGGTCATTTCTTTAAGTGTTAAAATTGTAGCTTGGCAATAAGACAGGATTTGAGAGTCTTATTCCCCACTGGAGGCATTTTGTGACAAATGCTGTTGGTAGCTTGCCTGTGTTCCCTTGGCACTCACCTCACAAACTATGGTCACTGGAGCTCAAGGGAAGCAGGCACGGAACTGCAACTTGTTAGCTTGCCATTGATGTCCTAAGAGCCATAAGTGTCATACTCCAGTTCTAATGGAGTAATAATAGTGAATGTTTATTAGATGTTTACCACATCAGGCACTGATCTAAATGCTGTATGTGTCTAAAATTTTTCCCTCTATGATAAAAACAATTATTATCATCCTCATTTTACAGATGAGAAAACTGAGGCACAGAAAGCTTAGGAATCTCATCCAAGGTCACATTGCTAAAGATAAGCTATAGCAGGATTCCAACCCAGGCCAACAAGACTTCAGGATGATTCCCCTATAAACTCCTTAACATACATAATCATGCTTGGTTTCAGGAGTCAGAAGACTCAATCTTTCTTGGACTCAGGGCTTGGTTTCTCTAGGTTCCCTGCTTCACAGAGGCTGATCTGCCAGTGGATCATGCTTTGAGGTGGAGCTACAGTATACCTGTATATACAAGCAAGAAGGTGGGAGGCAGAATGGCAGGTGAGCATCCCTGGATTCTACCCCATGCTGCTGTGTTTCTGTGACTTTCTGAGATGTGAACACTGCCATCTGCTGCCATTTAGAATGGGTCCTTTTCTGGCTTTAGTCAACTGAAACCCTAGGAGGAGCTGTGGCCAAGCCATTCTTTAGGGACCACAGCATCCTGTGGGCTGCCTTGGAGAACCCAGAGGAAGCTTGGAGAGGTCTTTGTTCTCTTGCTTCAGCCTTTTCAAGCTGCAACGGGTGAGTCAGTCTCAGGCCTCTGGTCAGACTCTATGGAACACAACTTACTGGCACTGAAGCCCAGAAGTAGCAGCATCCAAGGCTCTTCCCATCAGTGGACCACATGAGTGGAAACCCATATGTGCTGGGCTACATGAGCATTGCATTGATATCAGTTATGAGTGGGGAGAGAGTGAACAACCCTCCAACATGCCTGCAACATGAGTCATGTGCTCATGGAGTTTTCTTCTTCCTACTTTCTCTTTGCCCAGAATTCCTCTGAAGGCCTAGGTTCATGATGTTATTCAAGTGGAATTTGACTTGAATAGTTAAACACAAAACATTTAATTCCACTGGCCTTCAGGCACATTGGCCATTGACCACAACCCTTAAGTTTACCAGGAAGAAAATGGTAGATAGGAGGAAGCTAGGCCCAGGTTAGGGAGCCACATTGTCTTTGTGTCACATGTTATGTGAGGCTGTTGCTTGTGCACAACTCCAGGGGCACCATTGACATTGACTGCAAAGTGGATGGTGACCCCTGGAGTTGTGCAGTGTGGTGACAGTAATCGAGCCTTTATTTAGTGAGTTTGAAGGCCCTATCCATCCAGCTTCACAAAGCAGGAAGTTCAGATATATTTGTGACTCTTTCTTTTTCATCCTTTGTATCACCTGATTCTGCACCGATTTCTAATCCCCCCCCCCCCCAACAAGCAATTCTCAGATACCAGCTGGGTGTCCTACAGTTCAGCTCAGTTCTGACATTATCTACCTGGAGATAGAGTCATATCTCACATGTTGTCCTCCCATACACATTTCAGATGCCAATCACAAGTCCAGGTTGCTACCTGTGTATCTGACTGACTAGCTATAGATCAGAGTTTCCAATGACCCACTCCTTGGGTTCTATTAATTTGCTGGAGTGGCTCACAGAACTCAAAGGACTTTACTTTCTAGATTCTTGTTTTATTTTAAAAAGATATAACTCAGGGACAGCCAGAGGGAAGAGCTGCATAGGGCAAGGTGTGGGGAAAGGGCAAGGAGCTTCCATACCCTCTTTGAGAGGGCCACTTTCCCCCAAATCTCCATGTGTTCACCAACCCAGAAGCTCTCTGAACCTTGTCCTTTTGAGTTTTTGTGGAAGCTTCATTACATAGGTGTGAGTGATTATATCATTGGCCATTGGCAATTGATTCAACTTTCAGCCCTTCTTTTGTCCTCAGAGGTCTGGGATGGGCTGAAAATTCTAACCCTCTGATCATATGATTGGTCCTCCTGGCAACCAGCCCCCATCTTTAGGTGCAGTCCAAGAGTCACTTCATTAACATAACAAAAGACACCATTATTACTCTCATCAGTTAGGAATTCCAAGGGTTTTAGTAGTTATGTGTCAGGAAAGGGGTTGAAGACCAAGTGTATGTTTTGTTAAAAGATAAACTGAGCATA
Organism: Camelus ferus; assembly: GCF_009834535.1. Taxonomy (NCBI): domain Eukaryota; kingdom Metazoa; phylum Chordata; class Mammalia; order Artiodactyla; family Camelidae; genus Camelus; species Camelus ferus. The sequence continues at coordinate 30,102,838 of NC_045699.1, forward strand.
TTAAAAAATTTAAGAGTTTATTTGAGCAAAAATATATTTGGGCAATGCCAAACCAAAAGTGGTCAGGATTGCTCCACAAGCAGGAACTCAGGGAGAGGGTTTTATAGTCACCATGGCATTAGGGTCACATCAGTCTAATTGCTTCTCTGTTAAATTAATTTAACAGTTTCCCCCCTTTTTTGTCATCCTCTCATACGTGAGAAATTGACCAGAAAAATTGGTATTAGTGCCATTCTCAGTCACCATCAAAGTTGCTTTTCCCTCATTGTGAAACTCAGGTTATGATGTCAGATACACGGGAGAATGGTTTTTGCTGTTCATCTCATTGCTCATCCTGTTTTCTGTTTTTCCAAGTGGAGTGAGACCATCTGATAATAGGACTGCTGATGGCGATGCTACAAACATTCATTTAAGATCTTTGAGAGAACATAGTGTACCAGGGAGACTATAATGGTAACGGGAGAATACCAAGAGACTGAAGTATACTCCTCAGCCAGGGCTCCCCTAAACCAAATCAGTTGGTATCAAGTAAAGCAAATATACCTGAAGGGGCATCAGCCTGTTTAAGCTAATTGGCTTGTTTGTTAATTTCTTGTATTCACTATAATACCTGAGGTACAGCAGGAGATATTTGCTCTGGCATAGACGGCTCTTCATTCAGCCGATAAGTATCTAAAGCTTTTATGTCATCTAAAACCAACTTAGCAAGAAAGTCTTAGCAGGACCTTAGCAATAGATTCAGCAATAGTTTACAGAGTTAAGGAGCATTGTCTTCCTGTGCATTAATAAAGAGAAAAAGCAAATAGGGAAAAAGGCAAAAAGAAAATTTTCATATTGGAGATGAAGATCTTGATCTGTGATCTTGGGAGAACTTGTCCACCTCAAGATACTGTCTACTTCGGGGGAGGACCCTCCCTCATCAGTTTTAATTTAATATGTGGAGCTGGTGTGCAGTTCCCAGAGAGAGTCAAGAGGAGCCCTTATTAAATGGGAGATGTGGACCCAAGACTCAAGTGCCTGAAATTTGACTGCCATCTGGGTAGTGAGGAGAACCTGGTATGATTCCTTCCAAGGTGGTTCAAGGGCAGTCTTTGTTTTTAGTTATTCCACATCAGAAGAGTGAGAGAAAACTGGAAATATTAGTTTGGAGAGATGTAGCCAGATATTTGAGAAAATGTGACAACTTCAGGATCTAGTTCAGTTTATAGGTGTATAACAAAACCTCAAAGACAATAAACAGGACTAGACTATGATATCCACAAGATTGTGTTATAATTTTCTACTGAAATACAATTTTTTCCTCTATAATCACCTTAATTTCTATCAAAAATAATCATAATAAGACTAATTTGTTTGCATAAATAGTCCAGACTCATTAAACTTGGCCTGATTTTTTACATAAGAGCAGTAGGAACAGTCATTGACCATATATGCTATTTTAAAATCTGCTTTGCTGAACTTTTCAAAAGGAATCTTAGATTGGAGTTTTAAAAGCCACTACAGGCTAAGAACCCAAGCCAGTAATTCACCATCAAACATCACTTGCAATACCTATAGATTTACGTGAATTCCTCTCTTCTTGTGGTCCAAAATATCTCGGGGTTTCTGAGCCTGTCAAGTGGTGACCTTCCTTACTCACCTGGTGAGGCTTCTGGGAACCCTGCAAACAAGGAACCAGGCCAGTTTTCCTAAGGGGCTTTTATTTGCTCCATTAAGTCAACTTTAGTTCCTTAAAATTGTCTGCCCGTATCTGATTTTATGCATATTCTCCAATATGACATTCTAGTCAAAGCTTTGGTAATATAACCAATGTTTCCAATTTTGCCCTGTTACAGGGAAAACAGATTCTTACTGAACTTATGCAAATAACTGTGTAGCCATGAAAATAAGAATAGTGTTTCTGAATACTGGAGGGATCAGGTAGGGAGAAAAAGATAGTCATCTTTGTTCAAAAAAGTATGTTTTACCAGATTGCTGATAGCTTAAGATGAAAGAGAAAAAAAGGTTTCCTTAAATCTGGGAAAACAAAACATTAAAGAACCACAGTGTTTCAAACAAAAGTCTTAAAATTTATAATCATCCTCATCAATACATTTAGCCCTATGTAATTAATTCTTGTTGATCTTGATCTTTTGTTAGCAGTTTTATGAAGCCATCAGTTTCTCTATTAGCTTTCTGCAAATTCTTACTCAGTTCAGTGGTATAATCTGAAAGTTATCAGAAACTTGGATTTGTTAAGAGTCTTTTCCATGAGTCTCCCTGAAGATGAAGTACTTTTGCAGGAACATTTTTGCAAAAGCATCAGAGTAAAACAGTTACTGTCTGTAAGTGGCAAAAGTCTTAAAAATGGCCATCGTTAAAGACTGGTGAGAGTTCCTTATGCTGTTGACAAAAAAAACTTGGTTATTTCTGTGATATACAACATTTTAAGTTAATAACTAGAATCACAAGTGACAATATTATACCAGGACATCCAAAATTTCTAGGATACTTATATTGATAACCTATATACATATAAATAAGACATAGTTATTACTTCTTATTTGACAGTGCTCCCCATGTAATATAACATACCAGATAAGCCTAATTAGTTTAATATCTCTTTTTTTTTATAAAGAGAGAGAACAAATCTTTTGAGGCCTTGCAGGGTCCCTCTGCAGAATCCCAAAGTAACTTTCAGGTCAAAAAGACTTAATTTAGAGTTTGATTTTGGGAAGTTTGCAAAGATATCAAATGGTTTTAAACGCTTGACTAAATAGGATTGCAGATCATTATGAAACAATGTACTTAGTTATCTGTTTAACCAAAGCAACAAAAAATTTTAAAGGCAAATACAGGTTACATAGTTGTGAGCAAAACTTAGCTCTTTTAGTATTGAGAAGACTCAGTTTTCTTAATTGAAGACCTGATAAGGACAGTACAAAACACAGGAAATTATTTTAGCAAAACACAAAATCTTTGCTTTCTAGGCAGCTTACTTAAAAGGTAAAGGAAAACCATTCACAGTCTCTTCTTATAAAGAGCAGAACAGTAGTCCAGGAAAATTTTGTCGTCTTGGCACATGAAAGGAAATTAAGTTCTACTTTTATATAAGTATACTGTTTTAGGACAAAATTACTTTAATTGTTCTTAACAAAAATGCATCTCCATACTTCATACATTTTTCTTAGTCAAAAACAGATCTTACTTTCCTTGCATACAAAGTTGTTTTCCTTATTATTTCTAGTGCTTTTTATTACACATTAATTAGAATTCTTAATCCTCAGGAACCTTAATTTCAGTGAAAAGTAAGAAGTAAGCAATTGTAAACTGTTACAGCAGCATTCTTTAGATTGCAAATTTATGAATACAGGTTTAATAATTTCTAGAAGCATATGCTTCCTCACAGCATAATTTTTTAGTGAAGCACTAGCACTTTTACTAATAGACCCAATTATCTTTAGTTCCTCTATAATAACCCAAAAGTAGATAAACCTACGTTCAGTAATTAATGTTTCAGTGTTATACCTTATTTGGAAGTGATCTAGATAGTCAATGAATATTCATCATTTAACTTATTTCAGTATAGCTTTAAGATTTCAAGTTACCAAAATGATTTTGGAAACCTTTTCTTTTTTTTTATATATTGGAAACTATTTTTAAGTAAATATATCATAAAGCATAATTATCCTTTAAAGCTTCATTTGTAAACTTTTATGTTACTTATGTTGGGGAGAATAGATTCTTGCCTCATGCAGAAAAGAATTCAAGAGCAAGACATGGTAAAGTGAAAGTAAGTTTATTTAGAGAGATACACACTCCACCGACAGAGTGCAGTCTGTCTCTCTCGGAAGGGAAAATGGCTTAGGAGATACGCACTCCATAGGCAGAATGTGGGCCATCCCAGAAAGGTGAGAGGGAGAGAAGCTGAGAGGTGTGGAGTGTTTAAAGTAGAAGTGGATACACAATTCATAGACAGAGTGCGGGCCACCTCAGAAGGTGAGCACGATGTAGCGAGAGAAACCACGAGGTGCCAGAGTTAGGTTTTATGGGCTTGGTAATTTCAAATGCTAATGAGTAGGAGGATTATTCCAACTACTTTGAGGAAGGGGCAAGGATTTCCAGGAAATACCACCCCCCCCACCGCCCAATTTTTGACCTTTTATGGTCAGCCTAGGAATTGTCATGGCGCCTGTGGGCGTGCCATGAGGCTCAAGGTCTACTAGAAGTCAAATCTTCCACCATCTTGGTTCCAGCCAGTTTGTCCTCTCAGTTGCTGTGTCATTCCTTCAACGGCTGTGCCCTGTCCCTTTTCCTCCTACTTCACTTACATCTATTTAATTTACTTGTTCTTAACAGTTATGTTAAGATTACTCATGAAAATTTTATGAGATATTAAACAGCTCACCATCATCTTATCTTTCTTGCTGATAAATTCTGTACCAGAGATAACATGAGCTTTTTTGACTTTAAGTAAACCTAAAAAAAAAATTATATTTAATGCTGATAACTCTAAAGATATACCTGTTTTAATTAACAAACTGAAACTATCTTTTATGTACCAAAGATTATCCTAGACCATGTGAGTTGAAAAACATTTAGATTAGTGTTTTACTTCTGAAAATATACTTAATTTATATAATACTTATTTGTCCTTAAGCCAATTAAATAGAGCTCTTTATAAACTAATTTTAGCAATACCATCCAGGGGTAGAAAAATATTATATATCTGTAACATATGTATGTTGACTGAAATAAAAGCGCAACCTAAAAGTTGAGAGTTATGTTTTATTTGGTGGGAGGACTTGAGCTGGGATGACAGCCTCTCAGATCGCTCTGAGGGACTGCTCCGAAGAGGTAGGGGAGGAGCTAGGATATATAGGAGCTTTACAACAAAGACCAGGAGTTGGAACAATAAAAGATTACTTGTTATCTAAAGAAAAACAGGCATCTCAAGTTAAAGAATTTAATGCTTTTTTATGTATGGGAGGAAGCAAACATTTGGGCTCATTGAATTCATTCCTTTGACAAGCATCTAGCTATCTAGGGCCAGTATCTTGTCCTTTATTATCCTGAGTCCCCTCGTAGTGCACCATTGTGAGTGGCTGCAGAGGCTGGGCTGCAGGCTTGTCTTCACCGGGGTAGAGTATTTACATGTCAAAGGCACAAGGAAAGAATGCAGGTTCCTTCAAGAAGGACTTTGTTTCTACAAGCCTTTTGAGGTGAATAGGGAGGCCTGGTAAAAAGGATAGGTGGGCTTTGAATTGTTTCTAGGGCAGCATTTCCATTCTTACAAAGACTTGATGAGTAAGACAAGTACAGTTGTTTTTAATTCCTTAAAGAATTGGGTTGAGCCTAAATGTTACTAAGGCTGACCCATCCAACTACATTATCTTCAGTTTGCTTCTTTATGTTGGGGAAAAGATCTGCAACTAATATGGAAATCAAAAATTCCTATGTTCTAGATTTAGAGCTATTTACCTTTGAATATTTTTCTTCTCTGGGTAGTTTCATTTCGCTTAGGGGAGGAGATCTAAAAAAAGAGCAAAACAGAGAAACCTCTTTCCTGTCAGGCTCTGAATGAATATCAACTTCCAGTTTAGCCAATTTAAGACCTTAGAGCTTCTTAAAAAAAATTCTTTCAAATATCTTGTCAGTTTTCTTGGTAGTATTGAACCACTCCATGAATATAAGACACATACCCAAAGAGGTACTATCCTCCCAATATTCAGGGCCATGCCTAAAGAAAAGCTTAGACGATTCCCCTGAGAGCTGGCAGCAGTGAGTAAGACCCTAGCCACAAATGGAGTGCAACCCACACTTCTGCCCAGCCATATTTTGGGAGCCCCCAACCTGATGGTTACCAGGACAAGTTCTCAGGACACAAAAATGAAACAAACAAGAAGCTGTCCCTGAGATAGAAAGGACTGACATCCAGTGGCTATCCCAAAGCAAATTTATGAGTCACAGTTCAGAGACCTTATTCTCACAAATGTTTTTTTCCTGCCAATCTGAATTTGGAAAGGAAGGGACAATGTGAAATTTTACCTTCCTCTCTTGACCAGGCACCACAGAAGAAAATAATTTTCCTTCTACCTTTTATGGTGAATGCTTGGCTCAGACCCATTTTTCTCTAGAGTATCTTCTAAAAGGATAAGCTTATCTAGGTTAAAAGTTCTCCACTGTGGCCACTGTAATTCAAGATTATCTTTGGTAAGTTTAACCTGCTTCTTCAGCTTTAAAACAAAATTTTATTCACCTGAGGCTTCACGTTGGTTCCAGTCCAGCTTAAGTGGATCCAGTCCAACCCCAGACCCAGTCTGGTTTCCAAGTCAAATGCAGTCTGACTCTGGCCAATTTTGGACCCCGTCTGGAAAAAGAAACATGCTCAAATAAAGTCTGAAAGTTCATAATGCAAAAACTGTAGAGCTAGGATCTGAGAGGTACTTACCCACCACCTCTAAAAGCAGCAAGAAAACAGCAAAGGGCCTCAGCAGACAGCTTCTGTGGGGCCAACTGGCATCCTTCAAAGTCCAACGATGACCCCTATTCCTGGGCCCTCAGATGTCTACCTGCAATCCCTCAACAGATAAAGTACATTCTTTACTGGGCATGTTTGCCCTAACACACTAATAGACCTATGTAATGCCTAATCTCACAATTGCTCAGGCTGGTTTGTTTCAGCCCACCTTATCAGTCATAAACCCTAATGCCCCTTCTTGGACCCTAAACTAGGTCACCTCAACCAGTCAAAAACTTGTGCAGTATCTGATGTAACCCTCCCTAATAAAACACTTCAGTAACCGACCCTCAGGGCTCACAAAGGCATCTCATCTGTGGCCCACTGTTGTCTATGGCAGCGTAACCTAATAAACTCTATTCGCATCCTTTGCCTTTGGTAAATTCCTTTACCCTCTGTGACACAGGCCCACCTTGTCCCTTGACAGCTTCCCCTGGTTGCCTGTTGCTCCTCGGGATCATGGGAGGGGGTATTCTTCAGTTCCCTCTTCTGATATCAAAACTGTTAAAATATAAACTGAGGCATGTTAAAAATGTTAAGAGAAAAAGAATTTTTTTTTTTAAATGCTGAGTTTATTTGAGCAAAAATCAATTTGAATTAGGCAGCACCAAACCAGAAGTGGTTAGGAGCACTATACTAGCAGGTGCTTAGGGAGAGACTTTTATAGACTAAAGGCAGAAGAAAAGTAAGGAAATTATTGATTGGTTATAGCTTAAAGCCTAGTTGGCTGTTAATGATTAGTTGTCCTTAGTGGTTTTAATTTTGTAACCTTGAGGCATTTATAGGCTTAGATTTTGGTTTGCTTACATAGACTGCAACGGCCTTAAAGCCACATCAGACTAATGGCCTCCTTGTTTAATTAATTTAAAAAAATTCTTAGTATTAATCATAATGTCATAGTATCTGATTCGTCTCAAAATCTAAATCCCATTTGAATCTGCCTAGTCTCCTCATCTCCTCCAGCACTTCTCTATCCTCTCACTTTTGTTGTCCCTCACTTAAACTACTGGAGTAGCCTCCTAACTGATCTCCCCATGTTTCTCTTGATCCTTCTTAACAAAATGCAAATCTGATAATGACATTTCAACCTCCTTCTTTATCCCACTCCCAACCCCAACACTATTCAAATGATTCCTCTTTGCTCCTCAGATAAAGACCAGAGGTTTGAACATGGCCCCAGGCCCTGATATCTATGCTCTGCCACCTCACCATAACCATCCTGCTCCCTTTGCTCTCTCACTTCCACTGTTCTGTTCAGGTCCTGGAAACCTGCTGTTCTCTCTGCCTAGGAGACACTCCCTTCTCATCGCCACTCCTCTGCAGCATTAAATCTCTTTCATTCCTCATTTTTAGCTCATGCCTCACTTCCTCATCAGACTTCCTTGATGTGAATCACGTTGTAACCTCCATATGTGATTATCTGTTTTATGTCTTTCTTTCCCATGTGACTCTAAGCTATATATCTTGTTTAGTGCCGTACCCCCAGTGTCAGCACAGGATACTCAATACATACATCTTGTTGTTCAAGGAATTGCTTTGCCCTTTGGTGGGAGAAGGGAAAACTGTCACTGTGAGAGGACAGGCAATCCCACAGCCACAGATTCTTCACACCAATGCCAGCCCCTCTGTCCTCCCAAACCAAGCCTCACACCTCCTCTGCTTCAAGTGCTTCCAGCCTGAGTACATTTCCAAATCACTCTTGTTCTTTGTCCCCACTGTAGTTACAGACTCTGTTTTAAAAAAATTGTTGTAAAATGAATATAACATAAAAATTACCATTTTAAGTGTATAGTTCAGTGGTATGAAGTATGTTCACATTGTTGTGCAACCATCACCAACATCTGTCTCTAGAACTTTTGCATCATTCCAGATTGAAACTCTGTACCCATTTAACAATAACCCCTCCTCCCTCTTCCCCTCGGTAACCACTATTCTACTTTCTGTCTCTATGATTTTCACTGCTCTAGGTACCTCTGAGTACCTTGTATAAGTGGAATCATACAATATTTGCCTTTTTGTAATTGGCTTACTTCACTTAGAATAGTGTCTTCAAGGTTAATCTATGTTGTAACATATGTCAGAATTTCCTTCCTTTTTAAGACTGAGTAATATTCCACTGTAAAAATCTCTCTCTGTATTTATATATTGCTCTATATATCACATTTTGTTTATTAACTCATCCACTGATGGACATTTGGGTTGTTTCCACCTTTTGACTATTGTGAATAATGCTGCTATGGACATAAGTGTATAAAAATCTGTTCAATGGACTCCATTTTTAATGACATGCTATAATTGTAAGATCAAACGATGATATCTCCCTCATCTTGATGTAATAAAGTCTTGAATTGAGTATTCACTTTTTCCCAAAAAGTATTAAAGTCTTTCACTGAGGTGGCTCCAAGTTAGACATTCCCTTCTCTGAGAAATTAAACATGCATGGAGAAAGTCTGTGCCCCAAATGGCACTTACTCTTGGATGAGGAAACAGGTTCTGTAGAGTTCTGAATGCTATATTATGTATTGAAACTTACTCAGAATTTAGAGGAGACAGAAATCAAAGTGGGCCTGAGTGTTAGAGAGGTATGTTCATTTCCTATTGCTGCTGTAATATGTTACCAAAAACTTAATGACTTAAAACAACACAAATTTATTCTCTCTGGAGGCCAGAGGTCTACACAGGGCTAAAGTCAGCGTGTTAGTAGGGCTGTTTCCTTCTAGGGGCTCTGAGAGGGAACCGTTTCCTTGTCCTTTTCAGCTTCTGGTTACCTTCTTTATTCCTCAGCTTGTGGCCCTTTCCTCCATCCTGAAAGCGCATCACTCTAGTATCTGCTTCCATCACTGCATCTCGTTTTCTGAATCTGACTCCTCATGCTTCCCTCTTAGGAAGTAGGCTTTGCAGGATCTTCTTTTTCCTGTGTATGATTCAAAAGACATATATGCAGGGCCCACTGTGAGCTTGGACCCTCATTATTGTACTTGTTTGAGTATTCTTGTTTTGCAACTGCCCACTAAGTGTTTCTGACCAGTGAGCAATGCCCGGGTCCCTGGACATATAGCAGCAGTGGAGACGACTGGCATTGAATGCTCACAGGTCTTCAAAAAATTCACTCATCATCTACATTTATTGAGCATCTCCAAGTACCAGGCGCTATGTTAGGCTTTTGGACACAGATAACTGACATGTAGTCCTCTCACCCAGAGCATCTTTTCCTTTCTTAAGCTTCATATCATGAATAGGACTACTTTATAATTGAAAAAAAATAAAAATAAAACAAGGTATTTATCTGAAAACTAAAGGAGTTGCTTTTAATGTCAGCTATATGTGAAAGTAAATCTAAAGGGTGCTTTGTCCCGTTTTAGTGCAGATGAAAGTTTGAGAAGGTTGAAGAAGCACCCTTTGTTTTGCAGGTGATTGCAGAAACATAGGTGTTTTCTAGGAAGGGGATGCATATCAGAGATTGGAGAGTGACCAGAAGGCTAAATGAGGACAGGCTTTGAGACATGGGCTTAGTAAAAATTCCTAGTAGGCCTTGAAAGTCCATCACAGATGCTGATTTAAAGATGAACTGTGTTGTTCCTTAAGTCTTGCTCTTTTTCATGCTTGCCCAAATGTTATGCCCTAGCACATTTCTCAGAGTTCTAGTCACCACATTAGGGGGTCCTCTACTCTTTAAAGTGGTTTCAAGGGGAACTTGTCACTCATCAAGAACACACAAACAGCCCCAGAATAGGTCCTGTTCTGGCCTCAAAAGTAAAACATAAAGGAGAAAAAATGTGATTGGGTCTGCAGTCTGGAAAACCCAGATCTATGCATTTAAAGGTCAAGAGTATGCTGAAGAATACGGGCTTTTCAGTCACACCAGTTACATTCAGTTCACATCCCAGCTTAAGGATTTACCCACTGGGTGGCCTGGGCAACTTATTTAATTTCTCAGTGACTCCATGGTCTTGTCTATAAAGTAGGAACAAAACTAGTACTCATAGCATCAGGCTGTTGTTGAGGATTGAAGTATTTAACATATTACCCAGTACATAGTAAGTTCTCAGTAAATGTACTGCCATTCAGTGGGTAAAGATGCTATTTAAGCTTATTGGTGTACATCTTTTAGTTTTTAAAGCAGAGTAAGAGAAAATGATTTCCAAAATTAGTCCTCTTTTAAACAAACTTGAGCAAATCACCCAAAGCCAAAACAAATCAAGTGACTTACAGAAAGGGGGCAAACCAAATCAAATGATTTACAGAAAATGATGCTTACTGACTCATTTGCAGGCTTCCTGCTTCCTTGCATTTTCCTTAACAATTTATTTGAATCCTGGAATATGTGTACAGATTGACCTCAGTCTCTTTATGAGAAGATATTTCAGAATCCATATCTGCTGCCAAACTTATGTCAAAGGAGGGGGAAAAGTTTGAAACAATCAAGAAAGAATATTAATCAAAATAATAGCTACTATAATACAACTAACATTTGTATTTCCTCTTATGGTTGACAAAGAGCTTTTTCACCTGTTTTACTTCAAAATAATCCTGTGATGGATTCTGTGGTATCTATGGTGAGTGTTTTTATTAATTTGATTTTACTGATGAAAATACTGAAATCAAAAGAAGTTGAATAACTTGTCTAAGATGACACAGAAAATAAGTGGCAAGGTTCATAACTCCAATTCCTGTGCATTTAGAAAAAGTCAGCATTCTGTGCTACTAGCATCACTATGAAGTAATTTAAATAATAGTAAACACACCCTGTTCCATGTAGCCAGATGAGTGTTGTTTTTCAGAGGTCACTTTTGGGTGCTGTGAGCTATTTTGAAAATGTGGCTGTTTTGCAAGCATTTTTGGATGCTTTTCCAGTTACCACACACATACACACACACACATTAACATTTCATTATTTTAAAATTCCTTCCCATTATGGATCCAAAATGCCCAGTAATTCATTAACCTTGGCTCTAAATTACTTTTTGCTGTTTTCAAAACTAAAATTCACCCTCTTCAGATGCAACTTGAGATCAATAAAGATACTCAAATAAAATCCACAAGCTCTAATGATACATCCGAAAGATTTTAAACCAGAGTAGCCTTATTGGAATATATGTGTCACTTCCTCAAGGAACTTTTTTTTTGCCCTGGGAGGGGGTGTTTAGGTTTGTTTGTTTTTAATGGCGGTACTGGAAATTGAACCCAGGATCTCCTGCATGCTAAGCACACACTCTACCACTGATTTCCCTCCCCCCCATTTTTTTCCCCTCAGGGGGCTGTTGTGACGGGCATCCCTTATTTGTGTGCGAAAGTTCTGATATGTGTGTTGAAACACAACGGTCATATACTTTATGGTTGTGGTTTTAGGAAGTCAATAAATATCTCCCTTTCTTCCCCACCTGAGTTCACTACCGGTTGAGAAATGAGACAGGGAAAATAGACAGATGGAGATCAAAGTGTGAACTTCATCACTGATAAGATGGGAGAACTGACTTGAGAGCTGTGGCCAAAAGGGTTGCCAACAACTCAGCCCAGAGTTAGAGACTTTCATACCAATCACAGCCCTCACCCCCACCCCCAGGGTGGAGCCTGTCTCACTACTGTACCACACTGTAGAGGGGCAGAGCATAGCGGAATGTCTGAATTTTGCAGCCAGACTGATGAGAGTTGGTGAAGGATGGAGGGCAGAGAAGGGTTGAGTGCAGGGGGCTAGGGGGTATGTGTGGGGGAGGGGCAAGGGAGGGTTAAAGAGGAGAGAGAGAAAGAGAAGGAAGAGGAGGAGGCAACCATTGCGACTGAAGCTTGGATGTTGACTTCTCCTAAATTCACTAATCTGTTAAATCATTCCTCCTCCTTCCCAGGGGAAAAGTGAGTAAGAAGTAGGGAGTGAGGCCAAAAGTGTTACAACAGGAAAACTGAGGTTAAGTGGAAAGGGGATTCCTATCTAGCATTTTCCAGGTATTTATCTACTTTAATGTGACCAGCATTTCCAAGAGTTAGAGCAGTTGGTTGAATCTGCAGATGCAGAACCTGCAGAAACAGAGGACCGACTGTACTACACCATTTTATATGAGACTTGAGAATCCTCAAATTTGTTATTTGTGTCAGGGATCCCTGAGACCAATCCCCCTATGGATAGTGAGGGAAGACTGTATAGATAATTTCTAAAGGTAATAAGGAGGTAATAGGAGAAAGAATTTGAACTCAGGCGTAAATACAAAGCCCGTGTTTGTTCCAATACATCAAGAAGAACTTTAGATCATGCGCAGGTAAGTGCTGTGTAAAGTAGTATGTGATAACAGCCTAGAGATTGAAGAGATCGTCCCATTTGGGAAATCAGGGAGATATTTTGGGGGAATGTGGCATTTGAAGTAGGCATTGTGTAGGATCTAAATACTCAGAAATGAAGAAAGAACTCTCTGGGAAGAGAGAATTGCATAACCAAAGATACGGTGATGGGAAAATATCAGGCATAGATGAGATAATTGAGAATAGTGCACGTGGAAGTCATACTGGGTTGGGATTGTATATTAGGGTAGTGTCATTTTCAAAGTAGAAAGAACAGAAGTGAGCAAACAATTAAATGTGAGGGGTTGGGGAAAGACCAGAATCAGACCTAATGTCAAAAATTTTAAGCCTGGGTGACTGTTAAAGAATGATGATGGCATTAAAAATATACGAAAAGTCAGTAAGAGACACTGGTTTACAGTTATTTATCTTCGAACTTGTTTAATTGGATGTACTGTTCAGTAGAGAGAAATACTTATTTTCAGGATTCATTCACTCATTTCAAGTAACAGGTCTTATTGAGTCCTTATGATATACTAGAAGCTAGGAATTTAATAGCAGTCAAACATACACATGGTGCCTACTCTTGAGAGGCTCACAGCCAGGTGGGTGGGGGGACAGATCACAAACAATCCCATGATGTGAAATTACTACTGTGGTAATGGCTATAACAGAGGCATACAAAGTGTTTGAAGTTTTATAATAAATAAGGGGGTCTTACCTGGCTATGAAGGTCAGGAAATATCTGATGAAATGACACCTGACCTGAGAGATAAATAAGAGTTAACTGGGCCAAGAAGAAACATTGCATTGTAGGCATGGGGACATTCACATAATGGAGTATTACACAGAAATGAAAATGAATGAATCTCTGCCACTCACAGCTACCCACAACTATATCTATGGATGAATATTGGCAACATGATGTTGGGTGAAAAAAAGGATGTTCTATACTTTAGTCATATAGGAGTATACATATATTTGTTTTCATATTCTTTTTTCACCATAAGTTACTGTAAGATATTGAATATGATTCCCTGTGCTGTACATTATAAACTTGTTTATTTTATATATGTATCAGTTAGAATCTGAAAATCTCAAACTCCCAATTTATCTCTTCCCACCACCTTCACCCCCGGTAACCATAAGTTTGTTTTCTATGTCTGTGAGTCTGTTTCTGTTTTGTAAATAAGTTTGTTTGTCTTTTTTTTTAGATTCCACATATAAGTGATATCATATGGTGTTTTTCTTTCTCTTTCTGGCTTACTTCACTTAGAATGACATCCTACAGGTCCATCCATATTGCTACAAATAGCATTATTTTATTGTTTCTTATGGCTGAGTAGTATTCCATTGTATAAATATGCCACAACTTCTTTATCTAGTCATCTGTTGATGAACATTTAGGTTTTTCCATGTCTTGGCTATTGTAAATAGTGCTGCTATGAACATTGGGGTGCATGTGTCTTTTTGAATTAACGTTCCCTCTGGGTATATGCCCAGGAATGGGATTACTGGATCATATGGTAGGTCTATTTTTAGTTTTTAGAGGAATATCCATACTCTCTTCTATAATGGCTGCACCAAACTACATTCCCACCAACAGTGTAGGAGGGTTGCCTTTTCTCCATACCCTCTCCAGCATTTATCATTCATGGACTTTTAAAATAATGGCTGTTCTGACTGGTGTGAGGTGATACCTCATTGTAGTTTTGATTTTCATTTCTCTGATAATTAGTGATACTGAGCATTTTTTCACATGATACCTTTTTATACTGTTTAAAAACAAGAAAAACTAAACAATGTGGCACTTAGATACACAAATATATGTGATGTTTTAAAAAGGCAACAAAAAATAAACACAAAATTTAGAGTCAAAATTTGGAGGAGGAGTGGTGGGGGAAGGGATGAGGAAGTTCATAAAGGGACATGTAGATTTTTGGTGATTTCTAGATACTAGGGTGGATGGGGCGTTCTAAAAAGCTCGTTATATTACTTAAAATAAATAAAGAGCACTGTGCATCAGCCAATTTTAATGGTGTGGTAAACCAAGAATTACAATTAATCCAATTTTGGGCACCTGAGTTTTTTTTTTTTGTTTGTTTGTTTTTAAGGGATATAGAGAACAAGAGTAGTGGTTACTAGTGATGGGGGCAATATTGGGGTGGGACTGGGAGGTACAAACTGGGTGTAAGATAGGCTACAGGGATGTATTGTACAACATGAAGAGTATAGCCAATATTTTGTAATAACTGTAAATGGAGTGTAACCTTTAAAATTTGTATAAAAAATAAATAAGGGGATTATGCTGAATGTTGGGGACTTAAAGAATATCACGATGGTTGGAATAGAAAGGCAGAGGGGGACAGATAGGAAATGAGGTGGCACAGATGGCTGAGCTCTGAACCATGTCTTGCAGGCCTTTTCAGGGAGTTATCCCTTTATCCCAAGAGCTGTGGGAGCTACTGAAGGGTTTTTAAGCAAGTGATACGCTTCAAAATTTGCATTTTGAAAAAAATCACTTTGCCTTCAGTGTAGTGACCAAATTGGAGAGAGGCCAGAATGTGGATGAATCACTTAGAAAGGTTTGTCTAGATGTAAGATAGTGGGAGCTTAGGATATGGTGGGTGTTGCAGTGGTAGTGGTGATGATGATGATGGTGGTGTTGATGTTGGTGACGGTGGTGTTGGTGTTGGTTGTCGTAATGGTGGTAGTGATTATAGTGGTGCTAGAGGTGATAGTGGTTTTAATGTTGGAGAAAGAGCTAAGTGGACAGATTTGAGAACACATAGGAAGTAAAATCTATAGAATTTGGGATAGATGTTTGATATATGTGTAGATGGAGAGGAAGACATCAAGGATAATTCCTAGGTTTTGGGTTTGTCAGTAAAGTGGGGATAAGGCAGGAAAAATAAGTCAATAATTCAGTTAGAGGCATGCTGAATTTAAGATGCTTTTTCAGGTTCCACCTCTTTCTTAGCTCCTTTCCAGAGATGATATTCACTTTCCCCTTTGTTGCCTAAATGAGAGCTCAGAAACTTGAATTCTTTCTGGGCCAGGCAGGTTACTGGAGTGAGTGAAGCAGACTGACTCAGAGAGACATTCAGAATGGTGAGGACTTTAGTGACCTGTAGAGAACATGATCCATCAAAGAGGAGGTGGTGGGAGCTGTGACTTAGCCCATTGGGAGGCTACATGTTGTAGACTCTTGATTTTTCAAGAAAAGTGAAAAAAATCATGATTTTTATGATTATTAGTTAGAAACTAATTCAACACTTAAATAACAACAAAAAACCCTACTGCAAGGGCCAATCCTGTGGGTGGGCCAAACAAAACTAATCTGTGACCCATAGGTAGCTAGATTAGAATTTTGGTTCTAAATCATTCATTTGTATTAATTTATTCATTATATTATTGACCAAGTACATTTCAGTGCTTTATTGGGATAGAAATTTTCTGATAATATAGCACTGTTAAGAGCTATTTGCATTTCAGTTTTACCAAAATGTACTGTATACTCAATTTTAAGACATTATTTTTTAATATTTGAAATTTTCGTTTTGAAAAATACTAAATTCTCAAAAAAAGTTGCAAGAATAGAATAATGATTTCTTCACCCAGATTCACCTTTTCTAGCATATCTTAACATTTGACTTAACATCTCTTCCCACCACTTCCTTGGCCCCTGCCCCCCCACCAACTGAACCATTTCAGAATTAGTTGCAGACATCATGACCTCTAATACTTTAGCATGTATTCCCTGTACAGTGACATTCTCTTACATAACCCGCAATGCAATGATCAAATTGAGGATTGAAAATAATACTATTATCTAATATATAGTTAATATTCAATTTAGTTAATATTCAATTTTGCAGTTTTTTTCTGATCCAGAATCGAAGGTGAATCACCCATTGTATTTGGCTGTCATGTATATTTAGTTTCCTTTAATCTGGAACAGTTCCTCATGTCTTTTATGACATTGACATTGTTGAAGAGTACAGGCAAGCTGTTTTATAGAATGCCCCTCAATGTGAGTTTGCTTGATTATTTCCTCATCATTAGACTTAGGTTATGCATTTTTGGCAGAAATACTGTGTATATATTGTTGTGTCCTCAGTGCATCACATCAGAGGCACATGATGTCACTTAGATCATTTTGAGCAAGTTGTGTCTGCCAGATTTCCCCACTTACAGGCACTTACCTTATCCTCTTTGTAATCAGCAAGTAATCTGTGGGGAGATAGTTCAAGGCTCTGCAAATACTCTCTTCAGCAACACACTTTCACCCAGTAGGTTTAGCATCCATTGAAAATTCCCATCTGAATCTATTCCTATTATGGGGTTTGCAAATTTGTGATTAAAAAACAAACAAACCCCAAACCCGTAAGTTTTCTTCTACATGTATTAGCATTCCACTGTAAAGAAGAGCTTTCTCTTCCCCTTGACTTATTTACTTCGTCTATCTTTTTGCGTCTGTATAGCTACTTGGATTCATTTGTAGCCAATGTTTTCTAACCTGTTATTGTTGTTTTGATGCTAAAATTGCCCACAATTGGCTAGTGGGAGCACCTTCAAGCTGGTTGCTATGTTGACATCTCTCCATCAGTTTTTGAGGATTTACTTTGTTGTGGCTCACTTTGTACTTTCCCCATCCTACCCCTGAAATCTGCCGTTTACCCAAGGAGCCCTGCTTCCTTTTAGTGGGGAATGTATTTAGAACCAAAATCAGAGACTAGGGGTACTCATCACTACTGAAATGTCATTGATCCTAGGTGCTTTCAGGGGACAGAATAGAGGGCTCTTCATTGCTTTCCCTCAGTCCACAGATGCATCTCCTTTCTCCCACACTGAATACAAGGCTCCTAACAACATTAATATATTTGCTCATTTAAAGAATGAATTTTAAAGCAAAGGAGCTTTCCTCCTTTCCTCCCTCCTTTCCCAACTGCTGAGATGATTTATTTTGACATTCCTGAGTTCCTATGGTTTTTTGTAGTTTATTTTTTTTCACATTATAAGCATGTTCAGGTTTATCTAAGTGTGTCTTTGCAAAGATTTCACCCTGTAGAAGTACTATATTAATATTATTTATTATCAATCATACAAAGAATGATACCTTGTTTTGAGTGAAGCTAAAATGAGGGTTGTTGATAATAACTTCCATCTGCTTGACAGTTTACAGCTTCCAGAGTATTTCTTTACATATACTATTTCATTTACTCGTAGTGGTTTGAATTTTTTAGGTCCCAGACAAAATGAACAATACATAAACCCAGAGCTTCTTGAGTGTTTCACATGGTAGGACTCAAGTAATATGTGCTGATTTTTAAAAAGATACATGTAGAATCTATGGTGGATGAAAACAGTTATATAAAAGCATGAATAATTCTCAGCAATAGATGATCTAAAAATGCTTATACTCATATCATCATTTCTTACCATTGTTATTTTGTAGGATTTGTGTCTTAGACTGATATTTTAAAAAATATGTCCGCTTCCTAAACATACACTAAAATACAGATGCCTTTAAAGCAGTGGTTTTCAAATGTGACTCCAATCATAGAATTGCTTGGGGAGAGATGAGTGAGGGCTGCATCTCTCACCATCAAATCAGAATCTTTAGGATAGGCATCAATACTTCTTAAAACTGCCCGGACAGTTCCAATTAGCAGCCACTACGCTGGTAAGGGAAAGCTGTACTAAGCTTTGGTGATAGTGGCTTAGGTCACAGCTAAACTCGAGGGAGCTTGATCTGGGCCTGATTTCTGATTTAAAGATTGGTACTTAAAGTATGCAAGAATGTATTTTGAGCTTGAACTCACAGATGAAAGGCACTGAACATACTCTTATTTTTTTCACTAGCCAGCCGTATTTTCTTTATTCTAAAATTTACATGATTTTTACATTTCTGTGTTTCTGAAATATGTCATGACCTAAAATTAAGGGTGTGTGTGCGTGTACACGCATGCCCGTTTGCACATGCACATACATGTGTTGTAACATTCTAAAGCCATATCTAGAGCAGGGTTCTTAAACCTCAGTGTGCATTAGAAATATTTGGAGTACTTGTTATAAATGTGGAATCTTAGACAGGTTTCAAGCCTTCCTTTTGAAAGGGCCAGGGTTAACCAGCACGCTAAGTAACTGATTTACCAGGTCCTTGGACTTGGCTTTGAACAGTGGTTTTCAGAAAGTGGTCCTTCCCTCTTCCTCCCATGCACTACCATGTCACCTAGGAACCTGTTAGAAATTCATATTCTCAGGCCTGTACCCCAGACCTACTGAATCAGAAACTCTGGAAGTGGGCATCAGCAGTCTGTATTTTCACAGGCCCTCAAGAATTCTAATATAGGATAAAATTTGAGAACCACTGTTTTGAGAAACACTGCCAGGGTTTCTCATGCTTCTTGGGTGAGAAGCATCATTTAGCATACTTAAAAAAACAAACAAACCCAAATCTGGGCTTCATTGTGGATCTACTGAATTAAAATTACATGGGAAGAGGTGGGTAATCTGTATATGAACAAGCTTACCAGGTGATTCTTTTTTTTTTTCTTTTACATTTTTCACTTTTATTAGGTAGAATTGTTACAATTTGACTGCACATATACAATGTATTGCCTATAAATACATATACACAATATACTGCACATATTTTTAACAATTTACATATATGTACTATACATTGTTTCTAAGAACATTTAGAGCTTTAGCTTTTTAAACTTACATAGTTATCAAAAGAATAAAGCCAACCACAAAATAAGAATTAATTCAAAAAGATACATACACCCCACTATTAACAGCAACATTATTTATAATTGCCAAGATCTGGAAGAATCATAAGTGCACATCAGTAGATGAATGGATAAAGAAGATGCAGCATATATGTAATGGAATACAACTCACCCATAAGAAAGAAGGATATTTTGCCGTTTGCAGCCCTTCATTCACTTTTTTTCCACTTCAAAAACCAGAATTTTATAATTGGCATAAACGTTTCTATTGCATCAAAAACAACAAAATACCTAGAAATAAACTTAACCAAAGAGGTTACCTATACTCTGAAAACTGTAAAACATTGGTGAAGGATATTGAAGATGATACAAAGAATTGGAAAGATATCTTGTGCTCTTGGATTGGAAGAATCAACACTGTCAAAATGGCTGTACTACCCAAAGCAATCCACAGATCCAGTGCAACCCCTGTCAAAGTACTCACAACATTTTTCACAGAACTAGAACAAACAATTCCAAAATTTATATGGAACCATAAAAGACTCCAAACTGCCAAGGCAATCTTTTGTAGGTCTTTTTTCCCCTCTCTCTTGTTTTTCCTCTCTTTTCTTATGGTTTGATGACTAGAGAAGTTCCTTTAACATTTGTTGCAAAGCTGGTTTGGTAGTGCTGAAATCTTTCTAGCTTTTGTTTATCTGTGAACCTTTTGATTTCTCCATCAAATCTGAACTAGAGCCTTGCTGGATAGAGTATTCTTGGTTGTAGGTTTTTCCTTTTCATCACTTTAAATATATTGTGCCACTCCCTTCTGGCCTGTAGAGTTTCTGCTGAAAAATCAACTGATAGCCTTATGGGAGTTCCCTTGTATGTTATTTGTTGCTTTTCTCTTGTTAATTTTAATATTTTCTTCTTATCCTTAATTTTTGTCAATTTGATTATTAAAGCTTCCTGGGTAATTCTTACCGTCAAACAAGCTGGGAAATACTGAGATGGAAAAGCCAAGGATTTGCTGCTTCAGAGTCTTATATTCCATATTTAGGTTTATCTTCAGTTTTGTGTTTAGCACCACAGGGAAATTTTCTAACAGCCTTATGAAGTGGATCACTATTATCAAACCCATTTTATAGGTGACAAAACTGAGGTTTAAATATCTTAAAAAGCAAACTGGGTCATATAGATCATAAAGCAGAGAGACTTAACCCAGGAACTTTTTGAAACCAAAACCTTTGTTCTTAAACTGTTCTAAGGTAACTGCTTGCAAATCGTCGTCGTTGTTGTTGTTATAATGTAGTGTAGCCTTATAGATAGATACTTGCCCAGTCATTCCTTGGGTCAGTATATAAGAAATGCCATCTGTAATCCCAGCCTAGCTTGCAGACTTTCATCCCCACTGGTTCTCAACATGAATTGTTCCCTCCAGCAAAGCTGTTTTACTCCTCATCCTTGACTGCCCTTTGCTCACTCCTACCTTTATTGCTGTACTCACTGTACTTTTATTAATGAGAGCTCTCTGAGTCTTGTTTTCCAGGCCCCTTAATTACTTTCTTCTTACTTCTCCTCACAAAAGGACTGTCCCTCCTCTTCTCTAATAGTACAATACCTGGCCATGCCTCAAACCTCTATTTCAGTCTCATTTCCCCTGTGAAGAACCCTTGACCTCACAGGCATCAGTGAATTCCCCTTTCTGTGACTCACAGTGACACTCTTGGCCTGCACCCTCTGTTTGGTCCCCATCATGGAGTGCCCTGCTTAGGCATTTTAATCTTTCATCCAAATTTTAAGGTGCCACTCTGTCCCTGGCCAAGTAGTAGGAGTGCTAAAATATCTGTTGACCTGTAATAAAGTCAAAAGACCCACACAAAATGAAGATGGATTTTAAAAGTATGAAAGACAAGTTGTGGAACTTTCTAGGATAATCTGTGATGGGGTTAAACTGACTGTCATGTGAGCTGTCATTGAATTCGAAGGGTATTTAGATGAATTTAATGATTATTCCTTAGAATTTAGTTTGTAGGACTCTACCCTCTCTTCCAAACTGAGAAAAAGTTGAGGAAATCATTTTTGGTGGGGGTGAAATGGCAGTGGAATTGGGAGAGGGAGTGGAGGTCTGGTGTGTATTTTGTAAAAGGGAATGGCTTTAATGAAAAAATAAATTCCATTGTGATCATCATTTCAGATGAGAAGTACTTTCTTTTAAAAATACAGTGGGTAATGCCTATTCTGGTTCCCTTACATATGTTAGGGTAGTATCATGTTTTGGACAATAGCATCCTATGAGGTAACACAAGACTTCTGATCTGAAAGTTTTACATTCTGCTAGTCCAGACCTGGAAGAACATGTCCAGGTACCTCTGAGCTGGCGTCATGGCCAACGCTGGTGAAAGGGTGCCACCTACTGACCAGCAGTAGTCACACTGTTTCCTGCCAGTAGCCTCACATTTGGTTTGGCTCAGAGCTCTTGCCTCAAAGAGGATGGTGTAAGAGACCCAGGGAAGTTGTCTGCTAACACCCACTGTATTTCATGGGGAGGTTCATAAGGGCATAGCCACATAAAGTGAGGTATTCCAAGTGTATGTACTCTGTAAGAATCTCTTTCAGGAAAGGAGTTCTCCTTTGAAGAAAAATAGCAGCCTCAGTGCAGAAAATAACAGAACTAATATTTGGTTGAATGGTGTTGTATAAAGCTATGGTTCCATCACATGGATTTCAAATACAGTTGTGTTGTTAAGGGGTGGAGGGAACAGAGAGTGAAATTTAGGACTTAACTCTGATTTAGAAGGGTTTGAATCCATTAAAGGTTAAAAATTTTTTTCATTTAAAAATAAAATTTTATTCTCTAACATATTATTAAATGGGGAGTTTATATATAAAAAGTTTTACTCTTTTTATTTAGTTTATGTTGATGGAAATGATGGGACACTGACAGAAAGGGTACCAGTGTCTCCTGGTAAACCACTCAGTGTCAAGCTCCTTGTCTAGGCGATGGCCATAGTTACTTGTCTTCTCAAGACCGTGCTGGGTCATTTTGAAAAGTACATTAGAGGTTAATAAGGTAGACGGATAGGATTTGTTTCCTTCACCAGGAAAATGCATTCGAGACACATGATTGCAGATGTGAGAAAAGCTACTTCCTAAATCAACTGAAATCTCAATTTAGATTCTTTTGCTTCTTTGGTGGGAGTGGCATCTTAAAGAAAAGACACTTTGGTTGAGTCAGTACACAAGGAAATGAGAGAGTGGAAGGATCATGAGAGAAGAGAAGGAAATGTTCCTATAGCAGCTGGAGAAGGACTTTATGAGCTGCATCTTGGCAAACTGGCTTTTGGGGGCTTCCCACTATCACCCTCAGCAGCCCTTAATCCCTGGGGAATTCCAGCCCTCTGGATCCTGATAAACAAAGTCACATTAAATTTAACCCTCCACTGAGATGCACTCTCAGGAGGGTTTCACCTCAACTAGAATGAGAGGAAGGGAGTGCTGCTTAGCCCAAAGAAGTCGTACTAACAGCCAGTGCTTACTGGTATCAGGCACTGGGCCAAGTGCTGTCCACAGATCAACTAACGGGTGCTCCCTACAGTTCAGTGAAGTAGGAATATTATGCACTCAGGGATGAAGACTAAGAAACTTGCTAATGTCCCAGAGCTAATGAGTGAGAGGGCTGAGGTCTGAATCCAGTTCTGCCTGACTCTAGAATAAGTGTTCTAATCCATGTGACATTTCAGAAATTGCTAGTAGAATTATCTTGGAGCTAGAGAAGCTACAGAAGACCCATGGCTCACCTTTTTTAGATATAAGAGGCTCTCCTGTGCCGTGGTTGACAGAGAGCCCCCTAATTTCTTTTCTTTTTTTCTTTTGACTGAAAACTGTAGCTTCTCCAAAGTTCTAGATTAACTGAAATGAAAAAGCAATACTTACCTATTGATGTGAACATGCTTGTGTATGTATGTGTGCACACATGTACATGTATATGCATCTTTTTGCATGAAGTGGGTTTGCTGAACCAAGAGTAGAGACGCTGAAGCAGTGGAGAGCAGTAAGCTACACAGTTCCAGGAGATGGACCCTGAAATAAAGAGCACTGGACTAGAAGTCAGGCGTCCTCGATTCTAACTCTGGCTCTGCCACTTACAACAGCAACAACAATAATAGCAGCAGCTAACATCTGAGTGTTTACAATGTGTCAAGTACATTCCAAACATTTTACATGTATTAATTTACTTAATCCTCATGACCATCCTATGGATAAGTGTATTATTATTCCTATTTTAATGACGAGAAAATTGAGTTGCACAGAGGTTAAGTTACTTGCATGCCCTAAGTCATACCAGCCTAATAAATGCTAGGAATTTGGCTTAAACTCAGGCAGGCTGGCTTACTACAGTAACTATTATGTAATATTGTCTCTCAGCTAACTGAGTTGTGTCAGTTAAGCTTTTTGGGCTTTAGTTTTCCCCACTTATAAATTCATATCTTTTAGTGAATACTGAGTTCCAAGCTTGTGTAAGACCTTATAGCTCAGGTAGACATGGAAGATCCCATGCACATAGATGCCACCCCCCAACACACACACAGAGTGCAAAATGCAAAGGAGAAGGAGTCCACATGCGGTTGGCATCACCAGGGAGAGCTGCAGGAAGACTGGGCATTGGAACTTGATCTTAAGCCTGGATACTGGGCCAAAAGGGGCATCCCAGGCAGAAGTAAAGTTCAAGGTGACTTTGGGGACTCTAGTAACTAGTCCATTTTGACTGAAGAACAGGGTATTGGGCAGAGGACACTGCCAGAGGGAAAGGGATTAAGGACCCACATCCAGGACCATTAACTATCTTACATGTAAGTCAAATTCATGTGGGGAGAGACTGGAGGCAAGGAGACCATTGTGGTGGTCAGAAAACTGAGGATCTTAAGTTGGGTGGAGGAGGCAGGGATTTAACCATGGGGATTGATGCCAGAAACATCAGGAAAGTGGGATGGTGAGGCTGAGACAGGATAGAGGAGGTGGTACAATGAGCAGAATGGCTAAGTGAGAGGTTTAACCATGGCTTGCAAAGAAGCACAGTTCAATTGCTGACTTCTTCAAACTAAGAAGTCCATTTCTGTGGACTTTGTAGGCAGACATGCTTGATCAGAGCTATTAGATTTATGTGGCTGAAGCTCAGAGTAATGATCTTTGGAGGGATATGATAATGATAGGTATATGCCAGGCATTCCTCCATCTGCAGTATCTCTAATCAACATACTCAATATACTAGTGTGTAGCTTTCATTTTAGAGGATTTTTCCTTCCCCAAAGAGGCAGGATAGCACAGTGCTAGGAGGGGAGACTCTGAAGCCAGAAGCCTAGAAAAAGTAGAGGAGCTACTGACTAGTTGTGTATCCTGGACAGGAACTTTAATCTTTCTGTACCTCAGTATATGCATGTGTAAAATGGGGTTAACGTCACCCACTTCATAGTACTGTTGTGAGGTTTAAACAGATTAATATATATATGTGTGTGTGTGTATATATAAATATAAATATATACACACATATAAATATATATATATAATGCCTGGCTTAAGTAAGCACATAGGAAATATTGATTATTCCTATTGATGAGCAAACTGAGGAGCAGAGAGATGAAATGACTGGTTGAGGACACACAGCAAGCAGAGGCAGGATTCAAACCCAGGCCCATCCATAAGTTCTCCTTAATTTCTACTGTGCCGTGCTGGATTGAGAGCAGAGCCCTAAAAAAGATGAGAAAATAGTGAAGAGGATAATGGGAAAAGCACATCAGGTAGCAGAAGAATGAAAAGGAATACAAGAAGGAACAAAAGAAATTATGAGGAAGAACAGGAATAAAGAACTTTAAAAAGAGATTCAGTATTAGGATGGTGGAGTAGAAGGACCTTAAGCTCACCTCCTCTCATGAACATAAGAAATCAAAACTAACTGCTGAACAAGTATTGATAAGAATGTTTGGAGCCTACCAAAAAAGGCCTACATCTAAAGACATAAAGAAGGAACCACAGTGAGACAGTCGGAGAGGTGCACTCATGCTATAATAAAATTCTATATCCACCAGGTGGGTGACCCACAAATTATATTGCAGAGGTTCTCCCATAAGAGTGAGAGTCCTGAACCCCATGTCAGACCCTCAAGCCCAGGGGTCTATCATCAGGAAAAGGAGTTTCCAGAGCATTTGGCTTTGATGGCCAGTGGGGCTTAATTGCAGGAGCCCCACAGGACTAGGGGAAACAGAGAATACATTCTTAAAGGGCACACACAAAATCTCATGCACACAGGGATGAAGGGCAAAAGCAGTAACTTCGTAGAAACCTGGGCCAGACCTACCTGTGGGTCTTGGAGAGGCTCCTGATGAGGTAGGAGTGGCTGTGGCTCATCCTGGGTGTATAAAATCTGGTGGCAGACATAACAGGGAGTATTTATCTGCATGAACTCTCCTCAAGGCTGACATCTTGCTTGGGTCATTAGCACCAAGACCTGGCCCCACCTAACAGCCTGTAGGCTCCAGTACTGGGATCACTCAGGCCAAGCAACTAACAGCAGACAGGCTGCCTTATAGACTTCCTGAGCCCACAGCCACTTCTAGACATGCCCTAAACATGACCCTGCCCACCAGAGGGGCAAGATAAGCTCCACCCACCAGTGGGCAGGCACTGACCCCTCTTGCCAGGAAGCCTGCATAAGCCTCTAGACCAGTCTCACCCACCAGGGGGCAGACACCAGAAGCAAGAAAACTATGATCCTGCAGCATGTAGAACGAGTCCACAAATGCTGGCCAGGCTCTACTCTGGGACCAGCTGACCCCTGGACCTTGGGTGATGAGAGGGGAGTACATTGCTGGGATGCATAAGGCATCTCCTACAGAGGGCCATTTCTCCATGGTCAAGAAACCCAATTAACCTACCACATACATAAAAATACTTAAAAATTAAAAAAAAATTCTAAATAGAAATTTAGACAAAATGAGGCAACAGAGGAATGTGTTTCAGACAAAGGAATCAGATAAAATCCCAGAAGAACTAAGTGATGTGGAGATAATCAATCTACTTGAGAAGGAGTTCAGAGTAATGATCATAAAGATGATCAGAGAACTTGGGAGAAGATTGGATGCACAGAGCAAGAAGTTAGAAGTCTTTAACAAGAAGTTAGAAAATATATAAAGAACAACCAAACAGAACTGAAGAATACAGTAACTGAAATGAAAAATACACTAGAAGGAATGAATAGTAGACTAAATGATGCAAAAGAATGGATCAGTGAGCTAGAAGACAGTAGTGGAAATCACTACCTCAGAACAGAAAAAAGAGAAAAGAATAAAAAGAAATGAGGACAGTTGAAGAGACCTCTGGGACAACATGAAGTGCAATAATACTCACATTATAGGGATCTCAGAAGGAGGAGAGAAAGGACCTGAGAAAATATTTAAAGAGATAATAGCTGAAAACTTCCCTAACCAAGGAAAGGGAACAGTTACCCAAATCTAGGAAATGCAGAGCGTCCCATACAGGATTAACCCTAAGTGGAACACACCTAAATATATAATTAAAATGACAAAAATTAAAGATAAAGAGAGACTATTAATAGCAACAAGGGAAAAGCAACAAGTAACATACAAGGGAACTCCTGTAAGACTATCAGCTGAATTTTCAGCAAAAAGTATACAGGCCAGAAGGGAGTGGCATGATATAATTAAGTGATGAAAGGGAAAAACCTACAACCAAGAGTATTCTACCCAGCAAGGCTCTTTTTCAGATTTGATGGAGAAATCAAAATGTTTACAGACAAGCAAAAGCGATAAGAATTCAGCACCACCAAACCAGCTTTACAACAAATGCTAGAGGAACTTCTCTAGGAGGAAAAGAAAAGGCTACAACTAGAAAGAAAACTACAAAATGGAAAATCTCACTGGTAAAGGCAAACATACATTAAAGGTAGGAAATCATCCACATAGAAACTAGAAGGAAGGTTAAAAGAGAAAAGTAGTAAAATCATCTGTATCCACAATAAGCAGTTAAGGGATATAGCCACAATTAAATATAAAATATATAAAAAACAGTAATCATGAGGGGAGGAGCATACAAATGCAAGGTATTTAAAATGCACTGAAATTGAGATATCAGTAACTTAAAGCAATCCCATATATATATAGATTGCTGTACCAAAACCTTATGGTAACTGGAAACTTAAAATCTACAATATATATACACACAGAAAAAGAAAAAGGAATCTGAACATAATACTAAAGATAGTCACCAAATCATAAGAGAAGAGAACAAAAAAAGACCTGCAAAACAAATCTAACACAATTAACAAAGTGGCAATAAAAACACATATATTAACAATTACCTTAAATGTAAATGGACTAAATGCTCTGACCAAAAGATACAGATGGGCTGAATGGAGACAAAAACAAGACCTGTGTATTTACTGAATATAGGAGACTCATTTCAGATCTAGTAACACATACAGACTGAAAGTGAAGGGATGGAAAAAGATATTCTATGCAAAGAGAAATCAAAAGAAAGCTGGAGTAGCAATACTTTTTTATGCATCCTTTAAAAAAATTATTTAGTTTTTAGTTTTTTGAGGGGTGGAGGTAACTAGGTTTACTTATTTGTTTTATTCTTGGGGGACGTGCTGGAGATTGAACCCAGGACTTTGCATATGCTAAGCATGCACTCTACCACTTGAGCCATATCCTCCTCCCTTAGAGTAGCAATACTTATATCAGACAACATAGACTTTAAAATAAAGATGGTTACAAGAGACAAAGAAGGATACTACATAATGATCAAGGGATCAATCCAAGAAGATCTAACAATTGCAAATATATACACACCTCACATAAGAGCACCTCAGTATATAAGACAAATGTTAACAGACATAAAGGGAGAAATTGACAGTAACACACTAATAGTGAGGGACTTTAACACCCCACTTACATTAATGGACAGATCATCCAGACAGGAAATCACTAAGGAAGCAGAGGCCTTAAATGACACATTGTACGAGATGGACTTATTTATAGAGCACTCCATCCAAAGGTAGATTATACATTCTTCTCAAGTGCATATGGAACGTTCTCCAAGATAGATCACATGCTGGGCCACAAAGCAAACCTTGGTAAACTTAAGAAAACTGAAATCATATCAAGCATCTTTTTCTGACTACAACACTGTGAGATTAGACATCAAATACAAGAAAAAAATGCAAAAAACACAAACATGTGGAGGCTAAACAATATGCTACTAAACAAGCAATGGATCATTGAAGAAATTAAGGGAAAAAAAGAAATACCTAGAGAAAAATCAAAATGAAGACAAGATAATCCCAAACCTGTGGGACAGAGCAAAAGCAGTTCTAAAAGGGAAATTTGTAGCAATACAAGCTTATCTCAGGAAACAAGAAAAATCTTAAATAAGCAACCTAACCTTACACCTAAAGCAACTAGAGAAAGAAAAACAAAACTCAAAGTCATAGAAGGAAAGAAATCATAAGGATGAGAGCAGAAATAAATTGAATAAAGAATAAAAAAGAATAATAGAAAAGATCAATGAAACTAAAAGCTGATTCATTGAAAAGATAAACAAAATTGATAAACCTTTAGCCAGACTCATCCAGAAAAAAAGGGAGAGGGTGCAAATCAATAAAATCAGAAATGAAAAAGGAGAAGTAACAACTGACACCACAGAAATGCAAAGGATGATAAGAGGCTACTGTGAGCAACTTTACACAAATGAAATTGACAACCTAGAAGAAATGGACAAATTCTTACAAAGGCACAATCTCCCAAGAGTGAACCAGTAAGAAATAGAAAATATGAACAGACCAATTACCAGTACTGAAATCCAGGCACTAATTTGAAAACTCCCAGCAAACAAAAATCCAGGACCAGGTGGCTTCACAGTTGAATTCTGCCAAACATTTAGAGAAGAGTTAATGCCAATAATTCTGAAGCTATTCCAAAAATTTCAGAGGAAGGAACACTTCCAAACTCATTCTATGAGGCCACTATCATCCTGATACCAAAACCAGACAAAGATATAACAAAAAAGAGAAAATTATAGGCCAATATCAGTTATGAACATATATGTAAAAATCCTCAGCAAAATACTAGTAAACTGACTCTAGCAATACATTACAAAGATCATACACCATGATCAAGTGGGATTTACCCCAGAGATGCAAAGATAATAAAATGGACCCAAATTGGAAAAAGAAGTAAAACTGTCACTGCAGATGACATGATATGATACATACAAAATCCTTAAGGTGCTACCAGAAAAACTACTAGAGCTCATCAACAAATCTGGTAAAGTTGCAGGATACAAAATGAATATACAGACACTAGTTACATTTGAATATACTAACAATGAAATATCAGAAAAAGAAGTTAAGGAAGCAGTCCCATTTACCACTGCATCAAAAAGAATAAAATACCTAGGAATAAACCTACTTGAGGAGTCAAAAGAACTGTACTCAGAAAACTGTAAAATAATGATGCAAGAAATTGAAGACACACATACAGATGGAAAGATATACCATATTCTTGGATTGGAACAATCAATATTGTTAAAATGGTCATACTACCCAAGGCGTTATAGAGATTCAATGTAATCCCCATTCAATTACCAACGGCATTTTCCACAGAAGTGGAACAAAATTTTTTTTTTATTTGTATGTAAACACAAAAGATCTCAAATAGCCAAAACAATCTTGAAGTAGAACAGAGCTGGATGAATCATGCTCTCTGACTTCAGACTATATTACAAAGCTATAGTAATCAAAACAGTATGGTACTGGCACAAAGACAGATCAATGGAACAGGTTAGACAGCCCAGAAATAAATCCACATCCTTATGGTCAATTAATCTATGGCAAAGGAGCTAATAATATGCAATGGAGAAAGGTGGTCTCTTTAATAAGTGATGCTGGGAAAACTGGACAGCTACATATAAAAGAATGAAATTAGAACATCCTCTAACACCATATACAAAAATAAACTCAAAATGGATTAAAAACCTAAATGTAAGACTGGATACTCTAAAACTCCTAGAGGAAAACATAGGCAGAACACTCTTTGATATAATTGCAGCAATATATATTTTTTGATCTGTCTCCTACAGTAATGGAAATAAAAGCAAAAATAAGCCAATGGGACCTAATTAAACTTAAAAGCTTTTGCAGAGCAAAGGAAAGCATAAACAAAACAAAAAGACAATGGAAGAAAATATTTGTAAATGGTGCTACTGACAAGGAATTGATTTCCAAAATATACAAACAGCTCATACAGCTTAATATCTAAAAACAAACAACCTTCAAAAATAGTCAGAAACCTAAAGAGACGTTTCTCCAAAGAAGACATACAGATAGCCAACAGGCACATGAAAGGATGTTCATCATTGCTAATTATTAGAGAAATGCAAATCAGAACTGTGAGGTTAACACCTTGCACTGGTCAGAATGGCCATCATTAAAACGTCTACAAATAATAAATGCTGGAAAGAATGTGGGAAAAAGGAACCCTCCTACACTGTTGGTGGAAATGTAAATTGGTGCAGCCACTATGGAGAACAGCATGGAAGTTTCTTAAAAAACTAAAAATAGAGTTACCGTATGATCCAGCAATCCCACTCCTGGGAATATATCTGGAGAAAACACTAAATCAAAAAGATGCACCCCAGTGTTCATAGCAGCACTGTTTACAATAGCCAAGACATGGAAGCAACCTAAGTGTCCATCGACAGATAAATGGATAAAAACGATGTGGTATATATACAACAGAATATTACTCAGCCATAAAGAAGAATGAAATAATGCCATTTGCAGCAACATGGGTGGACCTAGAGATTATCATATTAAGTGAAGTAAGGCAGACAGAGAAAGACAAATATTATATGATATCACTTATATGTGGAATCTAAAAAAAAAAGATACAAATGAACTTACTTACAATCAGGAAATAGTCTCACAGATTTAGAAACCAAACTATGGTTATCAAAGGGGAAAGGAGTTGGGGGGCAGATCAATTAAGAATTTGGGATTAACATATACACACTACTATATATAAAATAGATAACCCAAAAGTCCTACAGTATAGCACAGAGAACAGGAACTATATTCAATATCTTGTAATAACCTATAATGGAAAAGAATTTGAAAAACAATTTATGTATGTATATGTATAACTGAATCACTTTTCTGTACACCTGGAACTAATGCAACATTGTAAATCAACTATACTTCACTAAAAAAAGAACTTAAAAAAACCTTTCCTGTTTTTCTGCTTGTTAAATTGAGATAGCCTAACTGTAAAAATTAAAACATCATAGAATTAAATTCCTGTGATCTAACCACCTCCTCTGCTCCCCTGTCAGATAGTCACAGCTAGCAGACTTTGAAAAAATAAAAACACAGGACTTTATATAGTATCATAGAAAGTAGGGGAGACAACTGAAAAAAACATGGTTGACAAAGTTGGATGCAGGAGAGTTATGGCCACAAGGCTTGGTGTTGGGGAGAGCAGAGAGGGAATATCATGGTAGGGGTTTGAGTGGCAGATGATGCAGATCTGGTAGTTTAATTTGAAATGAATCTGGTATGGGAGGGAGGGGGCAGAGGGCATAGACAGGTCCACAGTAAGGGTGCTGAAGTGGAGAGGTGTCGGGGTAGGAAACTTTGGGCTATAAATCTCTTTGGGAGTCTCATGAAGCTTAGGGATCTCTTTTCAAAAAAAAAAAAAAAAAAAAGGTTTTAATGCCTAAAATAAAAGACTTGAGATTACAAAAGGTTATCTTTTATCCACAGACCTCTTAGCATTCAGAATTCCTATATGGACACATCCAGTTTTAAGATTTGGTATTTCAGTAAAGTCTCCATCCTTAGAAGCTCCCTTTTGCCCTCAGAATCCTCTAAATTCTGTCTGCATAGAAACCTGAAGATACCCCTAGAATGGCAGAAAGAGTCCAAATCTCTGGCTCCAGACTGATTTTGGATGAGGGCTTAACTTCAGGTGGTCTGGATACCCTAAAATGTAGAGAAGTTGGGGTAAAACATCAACATCACACCTCCGTTTACTAATTTCAGAAGGATTTTTCCAGAGTGGAAAGTGCTTTGGAGACTATATGCTGATCAGATCCTCGTAATGTTCCAAAAAAATTCTGTTAAGAACCAGAGGCAGGTAATCCCGATTTATTGACTCATTGCATGAGGTTCTTGGTATATTCTACATGCTTGCAGGATAGAATGGCTGATGCGCTTCCTTGTGGGGTTGGATCCATTCCCCCATCCCCAGATGGGCATATTTGGGGTTTAAGTTTGCAAATAAAATTCAGAAAATCACGAGTGACTCTTCTTGCACCAGGTGGAGGGCAAGGGGAAGGCTAGCAGCAGGCATTACCCAGGGCGAATTCATTGGGGCAAATACACTAGAAAGGTGAGTTTCTGAGATTTTTTAAAAAATTACCCATTCAATTGGAAATTGGCTGGGCTTGCCTATGAAGTCATTATTAATACAGTAGAGGAGGGGTTTACATAAAATAATCTCATTTACTGTTTGATTATGTTTTTATATTTTTCCCCAGGCCACAGGAATGTCTATAGGA
This sequence comes from Camelus ferus, assembly GCF_009834535.1. NCBI lineage: Eukaryota > Metazoa > Chordata > Mammalia > Artiodactyla > Camelidae > Camelus > Camelus ferus. Next base: position 30,135,955 of record NC_045699.1, read on the forward strand.
AAAGGGTTTTTCTACTTCTTGCCCCATAACTTGAAATGGAAATCATCATCCTAACTACATCCATTGCTGGAAGTACTATTTTGGGTTGGCCCTGTGTAATGTGAAGTGAAGAGGAAAAGTGTGTAGCTGAATCCCGATATAGAAATCTAGACTTAAAAACATTCTCTGATGGTTTGGCATCTGTAGGATAAATTGGTCATAGTTTTCAACAACTCAGATCAAAGCCAAATGCTGTTTGCATTGAGACAGTGATTCAAGGACCATGTCTTATTTGGTTTCTTTGAAAATAGAGCACAGACATTTTTTCATACTTTCGAGAGAAGTGTTTTGGCTGCCAATTTGTGCCTTGTAAACATTATTGTACCCTAATACAAAGTTTTACCTCTTGTCTCAAATGTCTTTTTTGTAGTTATTCCACCATCCCCAAGCTGAGCGGCCTGTTGCATTGAGGGTCTCCTGATGTAATGTAAAGAGAAAAAAAAAAAGGCCAACTGGTAAAGATAAAAAAGAAATGAGAGTAAATAAAACACATATGGAACGTCTACTTTGAGAATTAAAATGTATACGAGCATGTATGCAAATCAGCCATCCAAATAGAAATCTCGACTGGGCCAACCTTAGGCACAGTTGTGATGGAGGAAAGGCCTTTCACTCCCCTTACCTAGATATTCCTCCATCACCTCCACGTCTCTTCTTTCTCAAGCTACTTTTGATTGTTCCCAGTGAAAGAATCAGGATTGCCTGGTGTCAGTACTTGCTTTGGGACTCCTCCATCTGCCAAGCATGCACTTCCTTTCACTTCTACTGCCCTTCAAATGCCTGTGTCCTGTGCCCCTTTTCTGTGGGCCTTGCTGTTAGGGAGGAGCTCCAGGGGTAAATGAGTATTAAGTGTGTATTATACATACTGGCTCTGATGTAGTGGGAATTACGAGAGAGCCCAGTTGTTAATTGGGGACTGGGGTCACATACACAAAAAGTTAAACAGCATGGCAAGATAGAGTAACAACTTGGAGATGATGCAAGCTGATTTTATCTAGCAAATGTACATTCAGTGTGGCAGACACTGTTCTAAGTGCTTCTCAGATATTAACTCATTTAGTCTTCAAAACAAATGTTTTAACTCATTTAGTCTTTAAAACAATGCTCTGATATTAGTACTATATTCATTTCTGTTCTACAGATGGAGAGACAGGCACAGAGGTTAAGTGACTTTCATAGAGTCACTCAGCTATTAGACTAAATCCCAGCAGTTTGGCTCCAGGGCCTGGGTCCTTAAATCATCTTGGTGCAGCCTCCCCAGCTTTAGGAGATGAATCCCAAGTGCGAGACACAGGCAAGGGCTCTGAATTTGACAGCAGAACCATTCTAGGTGAGCTGGAGAGGTCAGAGAGGGCTCTATGACAGTGGCTGCCCATTACAGTGATCTGGGAAGTTTAAAAAAAAGGTCCTACAGTTTGATTACATCCATCTAATTAAATCACAGCCTCAAGAGTTGAGGCCTGGTCAGTTATACAAATAGCTTCTCCATGTATTCTAAAGGGCAGTCAAGTCATCATGGGAACCACTGCAGGGAGAAGGCACTAAAAACTGGATCCTGGAGAGTGGGCTGGAGCTCAAAAGGTAGGAGGAGAGAGAGGGTGGTCAGGTGGGAGATGGAGAAGCAGAGAAAAAGGTTCTTCCTCTTTCTCTTTGCCTCTTCTCTCCCACCACCATGCTTTTGGATCTTCCTCCAGCTACCATTCCTTTTTTCTCCTCTTTTCAGACCTCATCGTCCCCTTCTTTCCTTTGCTTCTGTCTTCCTCTCCTGTCAACCCCTATATCCCCTTCCTTCTTGTGTCCTTCTGCTGCTCAGTCTTTTCCAGTTCATGACCTTTTGGTCATGTCACTTAACATTGTCCTTCCTTCCAGCAGGAGGTGAGCAGAGTAGAGGCTTTTGGGTCAGTTGTAAGACCCATTCATAGTGCTCCTGAATGGAATTAAAGGAAAGTCTGGAAGTATAGACCCAATTCCTAAATCTTATAATTAATGTTAAATATTGGTAAGGAACTGTATTCTGTGGGGACCTAGAGCATATCGTGCCTGGCTCTCAGGGTGAGGGCAGAGAAGAGAGCTTGGAAGTGTACTAGTTTTCTTTTGCTGTTCTAACAAATTACTCTCAATATAGTGGCTTAAATAACTTAAATTCATATCTTACAGTTCTATAAGATAGAAGCCTGACCTGAGTCTCACTGGCAGGGCTGCATTTCTTTCTGGATGCTCTAGGAAAGAATCTGTTTCACTGCTATTTCTAGCATCTAGAGCCTGCTTACACTTCTTGGTTCATGGTTCCTTCCTCCATTTTCAAAGCCAGCCAGATAGCATCTCTCTGGCCCTGCTTCCACAGTCATCTCATTACTTTCTCTGCCTTTCTTCTTCTGCCTCCTTTACTACTTGTAAGGGCTCTTGTGATTACACTGAACCCACCTGGATAACCCAGGATAATCTCCGTATATTAAGGTTATTTTACTAGCAACCTTAATTTCATCTGCATCTTCATTCCCTTTTGCCTTGTGTCCCAACATACTCAAAATTCCAAGGATTTGGATATCAACATTTTGGGAGGGACATTAATCTTTCTACAACAGAAAGCCCCACAGAGTAGGAGGAGAAGTAAAGATCATTTCGTGTAGACAGAACAGCAAATACAAAGGCTTGGGGACTTTGGAGAGTGTTGAGGTAGGTTTTGAGGAACTACTGTTCAGTGTTGCTTTGTAGTGTCATACAATAGGCCATTACATGTACCATTTATAAAGTATATTTTGTTCTTAAATTTTACATATAATGATGTTCACCATATATCTCAGCAAAACATCTTATAATAAGCAGTACTCTGTGGGGGCAGTGTTGCAGCTAAGGGCATGCGCCTTGGAGTCATGGAGGGTAGGTTCAGGTCCCACCTCCACCAGTTACTAGACGGATACCTCTGAGGACTAAATGAGATCAAGAATCTCAAGTACTTTGCCATACTTAAACTGTGTCTTAAGCTAATGATGTATAACTTGCCATTCTCACTTTTCCCCTTAATGTCCACTTCTTGCTGGAAAAAAAAAAAAAAAGAAAGAAAAAGCAGTGACAGGAAGAACATTTCTGACCTATGCAATCTGCTGAGATAACATCATTATTCTCAGGCTCAAATTATCTAACTGCTGGGCCCTAAATTCAATCTGGAATCTAAGGACTCTCTGCCCCTGCCGCTTACGTCAAATGGTATCTATAGCTGAGTTTTAAATGACATTTGGTTAGGAAACAGAAAAGCATGAGATTGGAGGAGGGGTGTTCCTGGCTGAACTGAACCTTCTAAGGTAGAGTTAATAACAAGAGCAACAACAACAAAAATGAGTGGGACTCAGAGATGCCTGGATACAAATTTGTTTTATATCTGAAAGTCATTCCAGGAAAATCTTGGTTGTGCTTTGGGAATGAGATAAAGTCAAATTTCAATAGGAATTTAGGAATGCATGTATTTCCTATTATATGTTGAGTTCTGGGACTACATTTGTTAACCAGTAACTGAGGACACGTAGAAATGGCCTGGCTTTTCAAGTCAGTTGTCTGACAACCAAATGGATAAACTATTCTAGCTGACCCCCCAAAAGTTGACTGGCTGGTCTGAAAGGGCGCATTGTATAATTACGGTGGAAGTAGAATGTTTCTTGCTTAATATTATACTGCCAAATGGTAGGACTATCTTGAGAAGAGCATGAGTTATAATTTATTTTTTTTAATCAGTCTAAAATGATATCACAAAAACTACTTAAGTAGTTACTAGGTAGTGAGTGCCTTTAAATTTGTCTTGCTTATCTTTCTATCCTCCATGGTGCCTTATAGAACACCATGGGTACTTCCATAAGTTGTTGTCAGCTACCTAAAAAAGAAAGGGATCTACTTACTGGCTCCTACAAATGAAAAAGTCTAGATGTCAGACAGAGATCAGGTGTGGTTCTACTAGGGCTCTGGCCCTTGCTTTCTGCAACGTATACACCCTGCCTTCCACAAAGTATCAGCTCTCTTCAGGTTGAGAGGAAGACAGCTTCACTTTCGTCTCTTCACAACACATAGAAGAGGAAAGGCCACCTTTTCGGTGGCTCCCTAGAAAGAGGAGAAGCCACTTTCCTTAGAAACTACCAAAGAAAATTCCTCTCATGAGAACATCTCACTGGCTTAAATTTGGTCACATGCCTATCTCTGAGCCAATCCCTGTGACCAGGGATTTCCTTTTCACATCTTATTGGCCCAAATTGGGTTGCATGCTCATCAATGGACCAACCCTTATGGCCAGTTGAATGTCATACATTGATTGGCTTAGGTCTGGATTTATGAGCAATTCTCTTTGGCCAGGGGAGGGAGATTTTCTCAGAGTCATTAAGCCCATTCCGGGAGCTGGGGCTTGGATACATTTCCCTTGAAGTATGTGGGTTGTGTCCCTTATCAATAGAGGAAGCCCCTGGTTGCATATATGTGCTGACTAATGTTGCAATTCCCATTCAGTTTTTGCAGTAACTCAGGTAGCTGAACTGATGTCCCTAGTGGTCCAGGAACCAGCTCAAGCTTTCACAGTAAGTGGTGGAGTTAGAATTTCTAGGTTTTCTGATTCCAAAGTGCACCCTCCTTCTAACACACCCTCCCTGAGTGAATGAACAAATAAATGTATGGTGGAAGCAGAGCCCCCTGCCCTGAAAGAGTAAAAGAGTAATGGTTAATGTGGGAGAATATTTCTCTTTGAAGCCTGGACAATAATATAACACTTCTCTCTGCTGTACAGAACTAAAAGGGAATAGAAGTGTTTATACATGTAAAAATCTCCTGAGTGCTTCAGAGTCATAGGGATTTAGAATTTGTAGAAAACTTTCAAGTGTATTCAAACCCCTTTACAAAGGTATTTGGAACTTGAGGTGAGTTGGGGGAAGAGTCCGAAAAGCTACTGAATCACTTTTTTTCAAAGCTTAATTCTACCCAAAACTTGTTCATTGTTCTCAGTTATCCTGATGGTGTCCTAATGCTGCCCTGCCTTCTTTATTTCCTCTCATTTTTAAAACATTCATTTTCCTCTCTGCATCCTCATTCTGTATTTTCCCTTTTTTCTGTCCATAATTTAGTACAGATATTCTGGGAGGAGAGTGGGGGCTGGGGAGAACACAGGGTGTGATGCAAATGAGCCGGTTTGGAGTGGTGTAAAGGAGGTAGTGGGGTGTCAGATAAGTAAAGATCATCTTGGCATTGGAGAAGGAATTTCACCTTCCTGATTCTAAACATTGCACAGAGACTGTGAATTTTCTTCCACAGGAAATAGGAAGTAATATTTTAATCTTCAGTTAACAGTGAAGAGCCTCGGGGCACAGAAAGAGAATGACAGGTATTTAGACTCTTTTAGAGTATTGAAATGATTGCACATATACACAAAGACAGTGTATATTCACCAATCTGAAAGTAGGGAAACATTCTTTCACTTCCTCATTAATTCAGACATTCACTTAGCATTAATTACTTTCTAGCGCCCAGTGCTGTTAGGCCATGAAAGACTTATGAAGAAATGTAAATTCTGGCCAGTAGAAGGCAGGTATAGAAGGCAGTTACGGCTAAGATGGCATCATGACCGGGTAATTAATTTTACAGTGCCATATTTAATTGCCCAGTTTGGAGTTAAGTGAAACTGGAAACTACCACAGGAAACTGGCTGCCTGTGAAACATTCTGTGTATCTAATACTTTATTTTTGTTTAGGTAAACTCTTTGTAGATATCCCTTAGTAATATGTCAAGAAATATCCTATCAAACTTTGTAGAATATAAGATGCATCTCAATTGGGTGTATATAAAATAGGAAGAAAAATTTTACCAGTGAGAAAAGATAGAGAGACTGTATAGAGTAAAATATTTCACATTTAGGTCAGTTGCATGTGGAGTGATACATTTTAGACTCTGATTTACAGTTTTGACCTTAGAAAGGAAAAGAGGTATGATGCTGTGGACGTAATGAGTATAAATAATAATTTTTAAAAATTGCATGAGGTGTAAGCAGGAGAGTCTGGGATCACTGCACTTGTGGCAAAATTAGTAGAAAGATCAACTTAAAAGTTTTATTAGGTTATCAAGCACTGATAACATTCCACTATTTTGTACTACTTGCTTAGGAAGGTAAAATGGAAATTTTTCATCTTACATATTTATAGTTCCTCTCTTTAAGTTGGCAAACACTGACTTTTTCCACTGCATTTCTACATAATTGGACTCTTGCCAGCTCGTGTGTGTGTGTGTGTGTGTGTGTGTGTGTGTGTGTGTGTGTGTTAATAGCTAGGGATACTATCACTGGTGGTGTTAGCTCAACTTATCTGCATTTTGGAGTCAAAACTCTCTCTAGATACTTTATAGGAGTATGAACCTGATCATTGTTCTTTGTAAGTTTATAAGTGATTTGCTGTCAGATCACTCAGACTAACACAAATAACAGTTTTCCTGAAGGTTTGCAATTAGGATGTTCTCTCCAGGAGTCCACTGTGTTCCATTGCTATATAGCTTTGAGATTGTGAATGTTCCTATTTTGTACTCTAGCTTTGTATGAGCAGATACACAGGACTTAGCTCTTTGTGCCCTTTCTGGTGCTTATTACTCTTCTTGGAATGGTTTTCTTTGCTTACCAATTCTCTACCCATTCTCTGAAGTTCAGCTTAAATAGCCAAGCTACTTACCCCATGTTTTGTAGTAGGAAATTATTCCTGCCTCCTCCATACTAAGTTGTGCTTATCTGACATTGATCACAAGATACCTTGTACTTTACACACTTGCGTTGTATTCTGCACACATTCAAAGAGCATGCATGGTTATCTTGTAGGGGAGCCATGTTGAAAGAACTAGGGGCTTCTAGACTGGCGAACCTCGCTCTGCCTCCCACTCTCTTTAACTGTTTACTGAGCTTCAGCTTCCTTTCATCTAAATAGGAGGCTGCCAGTGGCTATCTCATATGATTGCTTTGATGAGACAACATATTCAAAGAGTCACCATTTCTTGAGTGTTTGCTATATCCCAGGCTCTGGGCAAATGCTTTATGTAACATCCTCCCATGTAAAATGCCTAAACGTTAACTTTTTTACCCTCAATCCTGGGACAGAGTAGGTACTCACTGAATATTTCTCAAATGAGAACTGGACTTGAGCTGGCAGCAGGGCTCTGTCTGCTGAGTCAGCTGTCCTGAGTCAGCGGTTGAGATGCGTACAACTAATGACTCCAGAGAGGGAAGATAAAACTGGGTTGTAGTTCCCACCTATCTGGCTGAAAGGCTACCATGGTGTGATTCCTAAGAAAAATGGAGAGCTCATGGGGAAAGGAGAGTGTCATTTCTGAACTGCACTATTTCCTTTCCCACCTTCTCTCATTACTCTTCCCAACCCCCACTCCTGTTGACCATTTCAGTCCAGAAGAGGTACAGATCTCATTCTGAGTCACTCCATGGTTATATTGGAAACACTGTATTTTTACTATATCCCATGGAATATGGACATTGCAGATCTACATCCCTGGCCAAAAAAAAATAAAAGTCAGCCAACACATTGTACCTGTTTAGTGGTAAATGTTTTGGGAATGTTAGAAACTCATGAAAATACCACTTCAGTCAAAAATGACATTCCCACCCTTGGGCTTTTATAAATGAAGAGAATTTTGGGGATCTCCAGGTTGATGACTCAGAACTTTCCTAGTGTTTTATTTCCATGAGCCATTGATTAAAGTAGGGTGTAGCACTATATTTTTCTCTTACAACTAAGCTATTCCCATCAAGTGGGAAGTTTGCGAAGCTTCTGCAACCCACTAGGATATAATTTCATGCATCAAAACTATTGTATTTGAAATGATATTTGAGGGACTTTGGACAGGTTTTTTGCAACCTCCACTAAGGCTTCTCTTGTTCTGGGGAGCAGTCTGTACAGTATGAGAGTCATGATGAAGAGAATTTCCTGTGATGCATTGCAGGGTCAGTGTTCCCATCTTGCTCTGCTCCTGAAGGCTGGAGTTAATGAGGAGGAGTTTTTATGTGAATGTCAAGCATGTTGCAATAACTAGCCACAATGAAATAGTCATGGCAACTTCCACCACTTGGTTTCTTTGTTTTTGTGATGTTGCTGCATGCTTCATTTTATGAGTATATTCTTTTCTTATGTGTGGTTGAACCCATCTATTGCCATCTTGGGCTTGGATGGTTGAAGATCAGAGGGAGAAACTGGAAAACTGACAGAATGACATATCCTAAGAACTTATTACTTTATTTCCCTCCCTCCACTTCTGCTGACAAATATTCTGGTGATTAATACTCTGATGAGTTTGTGTCTTTGGGAAAGGGAAAAAAATGCTTTCCCTGAAGGAATCTTGAAAAGCAGATCATAACGAGACATAGGAAGTATTGTGAAAACTGGACTTTTTGGTGACGTCAGTATCTTGGATATAGACCAAATTCTAGTAATATTTCTGAAGTAAGAGAAATGAAAATTGTTAACAATCTCTGGCGAGTCATCTGTACTTGAGGGCTTTTATCTGGATCATAGCATCTACTAGCTGAATGGTAATTTATATTTGAGTGAGAGCCCTGGAATAGAATATAAGGACTGGTGAAATTCGAAGTGTCTTGAGGTATCCTCATTCATTTCATTCAGGAAGGTGAATAATACTATAGAAACGCCTAACTGGAGGATATTGTGTGCTTTGTATAAATTGACTCCGAAGATGGAATTCTGTGCATCCGTGGCAGTACATGTATGGAACCACTAATAGTTGGCCTTCTGGGGCTCTGACCAACCGAAGCAGAAGGGCAGGCGTCACAGCTTAGGTGGAGTATGAAGCTGAGGATGTTGAATTCTTAAAAGAGTATGGTCCACTATATAGATACAACATACGCAGGGAATATGCCTCCATTCCTAGCAGCCCGTGCTAGAATTTTACATCTTAGTAACACTTCCATCACCCTCCTCTCTTCTTTGCTTATTCTTTACTTTAAAAAGTTGCCAAGGGCATCTTCACTTATCCATTTCTGAAGTTATGTGCATCTAATACTGTATATTATTAGAAAGACCCTTTTGCCATTTTTCACTTTTTAGTTTTTCTCTCCTTTTTATTACTGGGTATTGTTTTAAACTTGTTTACTATTTGACATGAACTCTTGTAGAAATGCTAACACTTTTTCGTGTTAAAAAAATAAAAACAACCAAAAAACCCCCCAAACCCAAAAAACAACAGTTCAACAAATAAGGCCCAAGAAGGAGGTGAAGTATCTCTCTGCTGTTACCCTGTTGTGGAGTTCTTCGACTCCCTGGCGCACAGAAAGGAGTGTATGCTTGAAAGCGTTGAGAGAGAGACACAGCTCGGCCTTCGAATTGGCCAGCCTGGTGACCAGAGAGCCCGCCCCCACCCTTCCTCCCTCCCCCTCCATAGCTCACACTCAGGAAGCAGCTGGCTACAGGCCGGCCCTCGCGGCCGCACACACATCCACACTCCTCGCCGGGCCGCCTCCCTCCCTCCCTCCTTCCCTCTTCCCCTCTCCCTGCAGCCGCGTCCACACTGCGCCGCCCGGGCAGCCCAGAGCGCGGCGCGCACGGGCACCAGCGCTGGGGCCGCCACCGCTGCCCCTCCCCGCAGCCCCGTTCGCCGCCCGCAGCCGTCTAGGCTGGCACCAGCGTTTCCCCGACGGAACCCGCCGAAAGCAATTAGCCAGAATCCCGCGCAGGCCCCCAGACGCACCCCCCCGGCCCAGGGCGAGGATGAGCAGGACGGGCGAGGCACAAAGTCGAAACTCAACTTTTTAAAAACAACATGTGCGTGTGTATGTCTGTGTGTTTGCGGGGGGGGTGGGGTGGGGTCAGAATGAGCTGATGCCGAGGGTCCAGCCACCCCCCTTCTGCCTCCTCCTCTCCCTGCCGCCACTGCCCTCGCACACGCGCGCGCGCGCACACACGGCTCTTGGGCCGGGTTTCGGCGCTCGGTCCCCCGGCTTGGATGGGAGTTTTCATTTCCGAAGGAGGCAAAGCCCGTGGAGCGCGCTGAAGGGCTGGAGCCTCAAGTTTTTCCTCGCCAGCGCTGGCCGCCCTCTGTCACTCTCTCTGGCTGGCCGGGGGAAGGGACCCGAACGTCAGGCTTTGTTGTGGAAATCCCGGTTACCTGGTAAGTGGATGCCTTAGGAACTTTGCTCGCAGGCGAGAGACGGGAGAAGCCGGGCGCTTGAGAGTGTGGGGGAGTTACAGTGCTCAGAGACACGAACTAGGGGTTAGAAATAGTGCTGGACGCTGAGCTGATGGTGTTATCGCGGGTTTAAGAATGAGCGCACCTCAACACCCGGATTCTCTAAAAGATCTGTTTACTGAGACAGATAGCAACCCTCAATTAGGAATCAAGCTGTGTTCTTGTCTGTTGCCTAAAAGCGTCCAGTGTAGGAGATGGAAAGGGAATAAACAAGGTTTTAAAGTTTTTCTAATTAGGAAGAGTTTTTTGTTTTTGGCTTTTCCTCTAACCTGAAGGGTCTTGAAGGCTACAAAATCAGGGCAAGTTACAGGACTCAAGGGAATGGTCCTGCACGCCACTCGTGAGTCCCCACTGAAGGGGAACTTAAGAGAAGTGGGACTTGATGGGGTGACGAGAGGTCTCTCAAGCGCACACGGGGCTATAATTGCCTTTTCCAGTTCCACGTGTTTGTGGAGCTCCAACGAAGGCTCTTTTCCACCCTGTGTCTCACCCAAGCCGATATACCTCCCCATTGCTCCGGGAGGTCCTCGAATTGGGGGTGCGTTAGCTTCTCGCAGGGATGGGTCCAGAGACTCGAAGCCGCCGGGTCTATAACTATGACCTCCCACGCCGCAAAATGCGCGGACAGTTTGAGGCGCGCACTCTACCCACCAGGTTTGTCACCTCGCGTTTACATTTTTATGGAGCCCGACAAAATGTCAGCGCTGTTTGGAAAATGTCTCAGTACCTGCGCACGGCTCCAGTCACTATAAATGACCCTGTGTGTGTTTTGAAGTCGCCCGGGGCCGCTCTCTGGAAAGCGTGAGTGAGCAGCCGGCTTTCTCCTAGACTCACACCTTGCCGCGAGCGACGCTTCCAAGTTACTCATTGGAGCTAACAAGTCACCTCGGTGATGAGGAAGTCACCCAAGTGTCTGGAAAACTTGGCCCTGACGGATTTGTCATCCTATGGATGATTCAATTAGGTACCTGTACGGAGAAACTTTGGGAAAGGTTGTTTCTGGCTTCGCAGGTCGCGCCCTCGACTTCTTGGCGGTGTTTAGGAGGCAAGAAGTGAAAGGAGACCAGAGGATTAGGACACTAGTTCGCTGGGGGCTCCGGGCCCGCGCCGCGGGTGCGGCGCTGGGGGCGTGCCCCCGGGGAGCTGCGAGGGAGAGGGGATATGGCTTCCCTCGGATCCGGGCTTGGGCCGGACAACACTCAAGTCTCTGCCTCTTGGGCTTCCCAGCTGCCGGCCAGCGGCGGCGCACATTCGGCCCGACCTACTCGGGACAGGGTTGCACAACAGGAAGCCGGCACGAGTTTGTTTTGCTGCGCTTTCTTGTGGACAAGGCCGAGGGATGGGTCAGAAGCTGCTAGGGAGTGATGGGGTCACAGCAGCGCGTCCCCACCGGGCTCTGTCGCCTCTGCTCCCGAACCGACCCCCTCGCTCCGCGCCAGTGAGCCCAGGAGGCGCGGGCCTTGGATCCCCTCTGGCCAGGCTAGGGGGCTCAGCAGCAGATAAGGGCTGCCCTTTTCCTGTCCAGCCCCATGCGCCTTTCCCCTGCCCGGCGGGTCCCCAGCACCTCTTTCTGTTTCAGCCCTCCTCCAGGCTGGAGAGCTACCCCCCGCCCCCCCCCCCCCCCCCAATCTTGATATTTCTCAACCCCTTGCTAGGCTTTCCGGGCATCAGCTGGGCCCTCATTCCAGCGGCATCTAAACGGAATCAGGGGGTTGGGGTGGAGGGTAGTTTCGGAATCTCAGGGACCAGAATCCTGAAATTGTGGCCACCCTCTTACAAAGAGGGCTTTGCACCTTCTACCCACCTACTTCTAGGACATCAGCATCTTCCCAGAATTTGGGTCTGAGGCCCTGAGGCCCTGAGGCCCTGAGGCCCTGGAGTTTGTGAGGAGAGGGGTGTTCTGCAGCTCCCCCCAGTGGACCAATTCCCTTTAGGTTGTGAAAAGAGGGAATCTCAAGTATATACTATAAGGCTATGTGGGATTTGGGCGATCACCTACGGATGAGGAAACTGAGACCCAGAGACTTTTAGTTTTGCCCAAGGCCTCAAAGTCAGTTGTCACAGATGCACGGCAAACACTCAAGTTTCCCAGCACCCAGTTCAGAGAGCATTTCTTGGCCTGAAGGTGAACTCAAGACAAATGCAAAGTCTCATTCTGTCCCGTCTGAAAACTTCGTTGAGTCATGATTTTTGCCTTGGGAGTTAGCCAGATGTCTGTTTCCCCCTCTGTCACATTTACCACTGGACCCCACTTTTTACATAAACAGGGAACAGTTGTTTGTGTGTGTGTGTGTGTGTGTGTGTATAAAATTGATTTGTATTGGTTTAAAATTTCCCATTCCTTCTTTTCTCCCTCCTCTAAGTTTGCTTATGGTGGTGATGTATGAAACAGGTGCAACCTGCAAAGATTTGTAGAATAAGGATCTACCACAATAAACGTTGTTGGGGGAAATTTTGAAAACATTTAGAGATAGGAGTGTGTGATATTAGATATTATTTTTGCCATTGGGAACCGCTGAAGTTTAAGGATTGCCTTTGAATACATTACAGTTTTCGTATGTTTTCACTAGTTGTTTATGCAGCCAAACTAGCCCTAACACTACCTTGGAAAGAAAGAGTGGGGGTATTTCTTTTCCAGTTACTTTGAAACACCTTTCCTTATTGGTAGTTGAAATCCTTTCCTTTGTTGCTCAAAGGAATCAATAATCCTTCAACCTGCACAGTTAAATCTAATTGCTGCTACAACTCCTTCTCTTCTTGGTTCACCTTAGACTGGTTTGAGAGAGTATCTTTTCTCTGATCCCTGATCCCATCCAATTTCCTTAATAATAGTTTGTCAGAGGTTCAATACTTGGGTTTGGTTGGTTTGTTTGGGAGGAAGTGATCATTATTCCAGAAAGGAAAAGCAGAATTTTGGGGATGGGGGTGGACTCCAGGGTCTACCTAGTGGGTGACATTCCTATTAGGCCAAAATAGGCAGGATGGGGAGGTTAAATAATAGCAAGTTAATGTTTTGTACCAGTCCTGACTTCATTTATGTGGCAGAAAGTGGTCTTTCCATCTTTTCAAAAGAGAGCTCAGTGTTCTCAGTCTTTTTTCTCAGAGAGTTCTTTCCTGCTAGTAAATTAAATCTCAGGACATTCTTTCCAGTGTTGTCGCTCTCATATTGTAGTTACTGATTTCTGGAGTTGGAATATTAATTTGTAATTCTTCCAAAATATAGAAGGAGTACTTCTTGAAAGAGATAATTCAGAAAGTGGCATCATTATCTTCCTTGGAGAAGTCATTTTTCTGTTTCTGTAATTATTTTCTGTAGAGGATATTATATTATAAAGAAGGTTGAAATATAGGGCTTAACTAACTTTTCATGAAGTTTGGTTGGCTCATAGACAGTGAGGACTGAAAATACAATGAAAAATTAAATAAATGGCACATATCAATCTGTGCAATAAAAATGTGCTGCCTTACTCATTCCAGGAGGATGAAACTTACAATAAAAATCTTTAAATTACATTAACACATAGTTTGAATAAAAGATGTTCAAGTTCCAAGTTTTCCTAGTTTCCCACTTACTTTAATTTAGGCAGAGTTGACACAAGAGCCAAGTTAAAAAAAAATAGTTTCTAAAAGTTACTTTTCATTTATAGTTATTACGAAGTATTGACTATATTCCCTGTGTTGTACAGTACATCCTTGAGCTTATCTTACACCCAATAGTTTGTACCTCCCACTCCCCCACCCCTGTAGTTTCCCTCCCCACTTCCCACTGGTAACCACAAGTTTGTTCTCTATATCTGTGATTCTGCTTCTTTTTTTTTCTATTAAATCCACTAGTTTGTAGTATTTTTTAGATTGTACGTATAAGTGATATCATACCGTGTTTGTCCTTTTCTGACTTACTTCGCTTAGCAAAATGCCCTCCAAATCTATTCATGTTGCTGCAAATGGCAAAATTTTATTCTTTTTATGGCTTAGTAGTATTTCAGTGTGTGTGTGTGTGTATCACATCTTTATCCATTCATCTGTGATGGACACTTTGGATTGCTTCCACATCTTGGCAATTGTAAATAATGCTGCTATGAACATTAGGGTGCATGTATCTTTTAGAATTAGTGTTTTTCATTTTTGCAGATATATACCCAGAAGTAGAATTGCTGGGTTATATGGTAGTTATATTTTTAGTTTTTTGACAAACCTCCATACTGTTTTAGGTGGTGGCTGCACCAGTTTACATTTCTACCAACACTGTGCAAAGATTTTCTTTTCTCCACATTCTTGCCAACATTTGTTATTTGCTTTCTTTTTGATGGTAGCCGTTCTGACAGGTGTGAGCTAATATATCACTGTGGTTTTGATTTCCATTTTCCTGATGATTAGTGATGTTGAGCATCTTTTCATGTTCCTATTGGCCATCTGCATTTCCTCTTTGGAGAAATGACTGTTCAGTTCTCCTGCCCATTTTTTAATGGGGTTGTTTCTTTTTTTGATGTTGAGTTGTATGAGCTGTTTAAATATGCTGGATATTAACCACTTATACAAAAGCCAAAATTTTTATTGAGATAAAATAAAATACTGATACAGAAAAGTACACTTATCTTAAGCTTGATGAAAATTCATCAAGCTGAACACAACTGAATAATTAGCATCCAGATTAAGAAATGGAACAGTGTTAATACCCTAGAAATGTCACTCTTACTCTCTTCTTGTCACTGTGTTCCCACAACGCTTCCAGTCACTGTGTTCTCCTCGAGAATAATGACTGCCTTAACTTATTATATCTAACAGATATAATACGTTTGCCTGTTTTTAAATACCTTATATAAATGGAATAATTCAGTGTACACTCTTGGGTCTGGCTTCTTTCACTGATATAACAACCTTTCAATGGGTCAAATAGTCTGGACTCCCCTTTAAAGTTTGTGTGGACAGTTTGGCTGGCAGAAATTAGTTGGTCAATCATTACTTAGTATGATAGAATTAAGGAAAAACATGAATGAAATAAAAGTCCTATTCTCTATCCTGATGACTGTCTGATTAGGGAGACTAACCAGACATGAGTGAAAGTATACTGTGAAGCCAGCTTAGGGTGAGCAAGGAGAATGCTGAGGAGCAACTTCTACCATGACAACCCCAAATGCATTTGGCAGTCTCTCTGTTAGAACCAACAACTCCCACAACAAAAGAAGTGCCTGGTCTTCGTACTGAAATGTCTACATTTGTTTCGTGGCTTTTACCTAGTATTTTTCATTGTTCACGAGTATGCCAAGATAAAGGCAAGAATAATGTGGCTTCTCAGAAGAGTGGAATAGCATTTTCGTGCTGCTTTTTTCCTAATAGAGAGAGGAATAGATTAGAAGGAATAGATCAGGAAACATGCAACTGTAATTAAACTGGTTCCACGAGACAGAGCATAGGGTTCATGATTGTAAGGTCACACCTTACTTAGACTATATTTATTCTGGCAATATGGGATAAATATAGGATATGAATATATAAATATGTAATTATATGCTTCATTTATGCCATACTTTACAGTATAAAAGAGCAGTACAGAATGATAAATATAAATATAATAAACATGTGCACATATGTGTATATGAAAAATCTTTATTGTACATATAATATGAAAAATATAAAGATATAATATAAAATAATCTATGTACATGTAAGAGCTATGGAGAGTTCAGAGATAAATTAGACATAGACTCCAAACTTAATGAAATTAGAATTTAGACAGGAAGATGAAACACAGGGAAATAAATACAAGGCAATGTAGAAAGTTGTGAGTGTTAAAAGAGGGGGTACATAGAGTAAAATAGTTAACATCTCAGATCCTTCTGTGTACCAGGCACTGTACTAAGTGAGTAACATGCATTATCTCATTTAATATTCTGTAATGCTGTGAACTAGGTACAATAGTGTATGTCTCACCATTTTACAGATCAGGGACATAGCGATTAATAGATGATCAGGGAAGACCAAAGGTGCAGTGGGCCCGGAGGGTAAGTAGGATCTGGATTTAGGGGAAAAAGAGGGCAAAAGGAGGGAAGAGGGGAAAGACCATTCAGGTGGACTCTAAGGCAATATGTAGGATGAACAGAAACAGATCCAATTATGTTCTACTTTGGTAAGAAAATCAGGGGATTTGTCTCTAAAACTGGATCATGAAGGCTCTAGTTAATTGAGAGCAGACTTGAAATAAAGAAAGCTGGCAGGGCCATTTTTGTCTGACATCTCTTCAAGGCCAAGAACGGGAGCAACTGCACACTTTTTCAGGTGTAGCAAGCTTTACTGAGCTGCAGATGGGCAGATAGAATTACAGTGCAAGGTCAGACCCTGTCCTATGCTCCTTGATAAAGAGATCAGATGTTCTGAATATCAGTTATTTCTGAAATTCTGAGCCAGATCTATGAAGTTTCGTTTCTAGGCCTACTGAATACTGTGCACAGAAAACTAACCAGATGCCAGGGCAGTGTATGAATTCTTGTTATTCCTGTGTGTGAAGAAATGGATTAATGTTTTCCCAACCTTTGCAGCATGACCAATAGATTCCACTTCTGTCTGTAACTTGACTGAGTCATTCATGTAGGGCTTTTTTTTTTTTTTAAATAAATATGTTGTCATGTTGGTTAAGGGCCTAGTCATTGTTGTGGACGTTCATACTTCTGCAGTGATGTCAGTGAACATAATTTAACTTGTATAAAACTTCTGTCTACCAACAGCTAAAAATAGTTACATTGGTCACTTTTAAGCAATAACTAACTACACTGAGGGAAAGAAATCACTCAGTTATACATGTGATAGAGACATTTTAATATACTTGAATATTTGGTTTAGTGAGTGCTAAATTCAGTTTATTTCTAGAATCTTCCATAGGTAGATGTTTATTACTCTTTAGAAAGGATTGTGATTTTTAACTTTGCAAATAGTTACTCACATCTGCTGAGTAGTTATTTATACACACTAGATGACAAAGAATGTGCCTTCATTTGCCATCTTTTACAACCTATGTATCTCCTTGTGTGAGGATGGATTTTTTTTTTTAAAGAAAAATCTCCAACCAGTTACTTTTCTTTTATATTTCTGAAGAAGCCTTTGTGTCTTAAACCATAGCCATGTGCTGTTCACTCTGTGCAATTCAGGTAATTAATTCAGTGGTGACATCATAGGGAATGTGTTCATTTTTCCATTTCAAATTCCTCTTCATAGGATCTGATGGTTAACTCATATTAAGAACACATTTGGAAAACTCAATGCTCAAAGGCAGTTATGTGTTAATTTAAACTTTCCCACTTTTAGCATTTAAGAGTGAAGTTTTATTCTAGGGAAGGTCGTTCACCCTCTGCAACAAGGAATTTCTAAAACTGTCAGTCATATTGATCCTGATTCTGTTAGTCAGTTGGCTAATTGATATTTATAGAGCACAACTGATCAATTGATACTAAATAAAAGGCAGAGTGAAGGATAGCAATTGTAGGAGTGTAGCTTTGTGTTACTTAAACCTTATTTTTCATAAAGCTAAAAATGTCAAACATTTAGAATCTTCTTTTCATTACAGCTATATTTTGCTATTTGTTTTACTTTGGCTGTTTAACTCTGTTTGTATCTACAGCTGTTCTTGATAGGTACCTGGGCAGGCAGATAGTCCAAATGCTTTTATAACAGTGGCTTAATGCTTTTTTGACTGTAACCCATCAGAAAATATATTTTTCATTTTACCCAGAACACACTATATACATATAGATACGCAGACATGTATACCCACAAATCACTGAAATAAAATAGTTCTTAACCATTAATATATTTGATGCACATTGATAGCTTCTATTTTATTCTAGTTGGTTCTGTTTCATTAAAAAAGGCTTTCGCCATTGAGTAATTGATTTCAGGCCCACAGTGGATTGCAACCAATTTGAAAAACACTGCTTTAGAAAGAGTACTGTGTTAAACAAAGACCTAGGAACTTATGGCTCATACTCAACTGGGTCCAATACATGGACCAAGGCATGGTTACCTTTATGAACTTACCTATGTTAGTCTTAAAAATCTTTTTGGTTCCAAGTTCATTCACATTTTGTGTGATTTCTTATGCTGACCAAGGAAATCCCTAAGTATCCTCTCCCTTGCCATTTTTGGTAGGGCCACGTTTTTCTAGAACTGCCTGTACTCATTGATGAGTTAAATGACTGAGGCAAAGTTGATGAAACACTTGTAGGTAATTACCTCTAAAAGTAGTGACATTTAGTAAGTTGAGGAATATGAGAGTTGTGTAGACGCGTTGGAGTGTGGAAAGTGGATTTTAAAAGAGGTTACTGATCTTTTAATATTGCCCTCCAGCAGGACTTTTCTGAAAGTTCTGAATTTCTTCTAGAAGTCTGTAATCACTAGAATTGTGTGGAAGTTTCTTAATGCTGCTTTAAAATTTTAACTTAGGATTGACTGACTACAAAATAAATCCCTGCGTTAGATTTGGTTTCCTTTATTTACACTCCCTCCCCCTTCCCTCCCTTCTTCTTCCTCTTTCTGTCCCTCTCTCTCCTTCCCCTCCCCTTGCTTTCCTTAGTGTACTGTCCATATTTACTGCCCATATTTTTAATATAGCCACTAGCTTGATTTTAAAAAGTCACTGCCAGATATTTTACTCCATAAACTTAGGGAAGATTATTTTTATTTTTGAGAAAATTTTATATAAAAAAGCTAAAATGTGTATATCTCTTATTCGATAGAAAGGGATTGGAATCCACAAAACAAAGTCAGGAATTCTATTAGATGGGATCCATAAGTTCATTATATTATCTTTATGGAGTGGTCTTCGGTAGAATGGACTTGAATATTTGGAGGGGACACTAATTTGTCTTCATATTTTTAATTGGTATAACTCAAAGCTAAAGCTGTTTGATTTCATTTTATTGGTGATTATTATTGCTTGAGAATACCTGTCCATCTTAGTATTCAAAATAAACATGTTAATATTCTTGGATTACCAACATTAAACCTTGGAACTGCCCAAATGGCTATATGGTCTATATGTACTAGTTACCAGGTGTAACCTCCCTAAGTTTCCACTCCACATCCCAGTGATGTGGAATTATTTCAGCCTTGTTTCTGTGTAGCTTCTGTTGTAAAGTCTGTGAATCTGTCAGTCTCAGTGAATAAAGTTATGAAACCACAGAACTGATCAACTATATTTTGTTGTTGGTTACTTTATCATAATATACTTTCAATTTAGAGAAATGATATTGTACACATCCAATGCATTTCCTCTATAATATCCTCCAGCTTCACAGGCACATGTTTGCACTTTCCTTTTGTTAAAATTGCAGACAAGAATAATTTTGATTTATTGGTGACATCTAATATAACTGTGTTTATATTGTTGCCAATAAAATGACTTACACGATTGGTTTTTGTTTATACAATCTTTTCTGGTGAGTCAGTCACCTGTGTTAGGACAAGGTACATTCTGCTTATTAAAATGAACTCCCAGGATCTAAGAACATTCAGCTCTATCTGTCCTTGATTGAATTGCAAAATGTGCTTCACACCGCAGCCGTGCATGAGAATAACTTATATTATCTATCAATAGGCTTTTCATTTCTATATTCTTCTGGCTGCAAAAGCTGTAACTAGAGAAACCCATGGGAATAGCATGGGTCTATTAACGATCAAGGCAGTAATGTTGAATAGGCAGTGTTAATGAAATTATACAATCGTTAACCTGAAGGGAGAAAAATAAAAAGAATCAATAAAAACTTTTTCAGATGGCTGAGATGTACATGTAAGAAGCCAGCCCAGGAGCAGTACATTTGCTGACCAGTATTTTGTGTCTCATTATCAGATTTGCTATTCAGTGTAAGAAATGCTTGTAGCATAAGGAATGGAAAATGTAACAAAGGCTAAATGTAGCCTAAGGAAATGAAATGATGTATGAAAATTAATTATTAACTGGCTCATCAGATGAATTATGATTCTAGATGAGTCTATTAATAATATTTACTAAGAAGGGGCTTTTGGCTGTAAATAGACATTATGGAACTTGTATTTTTGGAATTTTCTTGAATGGGTGAGTTAACATTGTTTGTTTAATCTTTTAATCCACAAGAACAGTGCCTGGAGCCTTGGGTAGAAGGTAGAGTCATGATTTTGTATTTTGATTAAAATCATAACTTTTCCAGAAATCTAATGAAATTATTATCAAATGATTTTGTGCCTTGGTTTCCTTACGTGTTAAGTAATTTCCTTTCTGGCCGAACTTAACGGGAGTGTGCTTTTTAAGAGTTTGCAAGTGGTCAAAAGGAAAGACTTATAAACTCATGTTCACTCATAAAGAAGAACAAGTGAACATTTTCATTGTTTGAACAGAGTATTAAAAATCTAAATGTATCAATATGTTAGACCTAAAGTACCATAAATTTATACTTCTGGATGTTCCTTGCTTTTCTTCTTCTTTTTTTTTCTATTGATAGCCTGGGGTAGATGGAAGGCCAAGGAGAAAGTAATACTGGAGAACTTGATTATGTTTTTAAGTAGAAAGATGCTTTTCTGGTGGAATCTTGCCAGTTAGGTTTTGATACTGATTAGTTGTTATTTTACTTTTTGGCAAAGTGTTGGGAAATTTAACCCCAGTGTTCATTTTTCAAGGTGAGTGTTGTCTTTCAGCACATTGCTGACATGAAAGCCTCCTATCAGCTCTTGCTTAGATGGAGTCGATAGAGATTACTGTTATTTTTGCTTTTGTATCTATGCAATCTCCTTGATTTAAGTGCCATAGGTATAAAGTCTACAGATTTATCCTTCATCATAGTAAATGGGTATTTTCCGTAGTTTTCCTTTTCTTAATTATCTGGAAGAACGAAGTTTCAAGAGAGGGTAGTGATTATCACCAAATTCTTCATTTTATGAATGAACAACTGTCCAGAGAAGTTATAAATAATTTGCCACAAGTAGAACTCAGGTGTCCTAAATTCTATTTGAGTATGCTTTTCCCTCTGACTCAGTGAAGATGTGTCCCTCTTAAAACTTAGCTGTTTATTCCTTTTTTGTTACTAAGTAGACTTAGAATGATACGGGATCATTCAGACTGGCCAAAAATGCTATAATACAAATAGACAAAATTGATTTTTAAATTTTGGTATCTAATGCTTGAAAAATATATTGGTATAATTAATGTGAAAACTGGATTATTAGGCATGTTTTCTCATACAATTTGTTATATTTTTGTCTTGGGGCTGGTTTTCCTCAGCTCACACACCATTGACCTGTTGGTTTTTCTTTATGGTATTAATTACTTTACTTTCTGGCTGTTGCTTTTTCAGTAATAAAATTTAAGTGCATTTTTGTTGTTGTTTTTGCTTTCAACCTAAAGCTATTTAAAAGAGGAGTGTGGTTTATAAAAAAATAAATATCTAGTCTAAGATAGGCAAGTATGAGTGTGTGATAATTAAGTTCTCAGTGCTTTAATTATATTTCCTTCTTACACACTCACCTTCTTAATGATCTAACCTAATGTTTTTATCCAGATTTTTGATGAGAATTCCTGCTTGTGTATGAACTTGCTGCCAAAACTGACTCCCTTATTTTTAAAAACCTGGATATGGGCATAGTCTGCAAATCTGCAGACACTTGTCAGTTGGACCATGGTCTTAGTGGCTCATATTTCCAGTTATGTTGGATAATTCCTCATTTTCAACAAATTGCCAACGCAACATATTTATTTTGCCTTTTTTTTTTTTTCTTTTTTTGGTTAGTACTGAATAAGTGCTTTCTTCTGCAGGGTTCAGAGTGCTCAGAAAACACTATTTTATCAGTGAGTGGCGATAGATGGGCAATATCATCTGGCAAAGCACAGAGACATTAAATGGCTATTGCCCATAGTCAACCAGTGAATCAATAGACCAGCTAGTAATACATTTGAGTTCTTCTAAACCGACATAGCAGAAAAGGCATTGGAATATTTCCAGCATGAAAAAAAATTTTTACAACTAGTCTGATACCAGGGTTCATTTCTTATTGTTCCATAAACAAATTTAAATAATGCAGATTTGGATAATCTGAATTGGATTTATCTGTTCCTTCTTGGCAGCTTTATGTAGTGAAGGGAAGGACAGGAGTGAGACCTAGGATCATTACTGAGGACTAGTTGGTACGTCAGTATTAAATGTGACAGACTGATAGAAGTTGTCGTCTTCTTTTTTTTTTAAATGAAGATACTGGACATTGAATCCAGGACCTCCTGCATGCTAAGTATGTGCTCTACTACTCAGCTATACCCACCCCCTAAAATTAATTTTTTTAATTTATTTATTTATTTATTTATTTATTTATTTATTTATTTATTTATATTGAGTAATAATCATTTTACAATGTTGTGTCAAATTCTAGTGTAGAGCACAATTTTTCAGTTATACATGAACATATATATATTCATTGTCACATTTTTGTTTTCGCTATGAGCTACCACAAGATCTTGTGTATATTTCCCTGTGTTATATAGTATAATCTTGTTTATCTATTCTGCATTTTAAAATCCCAGTCTGTCCCTTCCCACCGCCCACCCCCTTGGCAACCACAAGTTTGTATTCTATGTCTATGAGTCTGTTTCTGTTTTGTATTTATGTTTTTTTTTTTTTTTTAGATTCCACATATGAATGATCTCATATGGTATTTTTCTTTCTCTTTCTGGCTTACTTCACTTAGAGTGACGTTCCCCAGGAACATCCATGTTGCTGCAAATGGGGTTATGTTGTCAGTTTTTGTGGCTAAATAGTATTCCATTGTATAAATATACCACATCCTCTTTATCCAGTCATCTGTTGATGGACATTTAGGCTGTTTCCATGTCTTGGCTATTGTAAATAGTCCTGTTATGAACATTGGGGTGCAGGTGTCATTTTGAAGTAGAGTTCCTTCTAGATAGATGCCCAGGAGCGGGATTGCTGGGTCATATGGTAAGTCTATTCCTAGTCTTTTGAGGAATCTCCATACTGTTTCCACAGTGGCTTTCCTTGCTTCCCTCTCCCACTCTTAATGATTTAGATGTCTTCTTTTACAATATTATGTTTATTCTTTTTGTAATTCATGGCAGTTATCTCCTTTCCAGTTATGAGTTTCTCATTTTTGTAACGTCCTGTTTCTTTTCTATTTAGAGTAGACCTGTCAATATTTCTTTTAGCATGGGTTTAGTGTTGTTAAACTCTTTTTTAAGTTTTTGCTTGTCTATGAAGTTCTTTATCTCTCCTTCTATTCTAAAAGATAGCCTTGCTGGATAGAGTATCCTAGGGTGCATCTTTTTTTCATTCAGGACTTTGAACATATCTTGCCACTCCCTTCTGGCCTGTAGTGTTTGTGTGGAGAAATCAGCTGAGAGCCTAATGGGGGTTCCTTTGTAACTCACTCTTTGTTTTTCTCTTGCTGCCTTTAGGATATTTCTTTATCCTTGACTCTGGCCATCTTGATTATGATATGTCTTGCTGTGGGTCTGTTTGGGTTCTTCCTGTTTGGGACCCTCTGAGCCTCCTGTACTTGGATATCTGATTCCTTCTTTAGGTTTGGGAAGTTTTCAGTTATGATTTCTTCAAATACCTTTTCAGTCCCCTTTGTTCTTTCTTCCCCTTCTGGAACCCCTTAAAATTCTTAATAAAATGGAGAATTGGTAAAGATGAAGAAAACATTCCAGATTTATATTGTTGATAATTTTTGAAGTTCCTAAATGTATGGGCACACAGTCAACTTTGTAGAAGATACAGTGAGTGCTTGACTTGAAAATTAAATACTACAGGGTTCCCACCACTATCTGAAAGTAGAGCGTTCTTATGAAACCTTTCATCAGCTGAAATCGCAAAAAGTGAAGAAGCAGTTACCTTAGGACACAGATTGCTGAGGGATACACAAAATAAATCAAGATAAAGCACAGATGCTCACAGACCCGGTTCAGAGTTGTAGCAGCTTGAAGCTGAGGTGCTGAGTGTAGTTCCCAGGGAAGGAGCTTGTTGGTGCCACTCTCGCTGCTCAGGGTGAGCACTGCCACTGTAAGTGCCTCCTGCAAAACAAGTGCTGAACGCTGTTTTTGCATTTCACCTTTTTTCATAAAAGTGGAAATTCTCGGATTCCTTTTCTTTTCTTTTCTTTTCTTTTTTTAACATTTTTTATTGATCTGTAATCATTTTACAATGTTGTGCCAAATTCCAGTGTTCAGCACAATTTTTCAGTCATTCATGGACATATACACACTCATTGTCACACTTTTTTCTCTGTGAGTTATCATAACATTTTGTGTATATTTCCCTGTGCTATACAGTATAATCTTGTTTATCTATTCTACAATTTTGAAATCCCAGTCTATCCCTTCCCACCCTCCACCCCCCCTGGCAACCACAAGTCTGTATTCTCTGTCTATGAGTCTATTTCTGTCCTGTATTTACGCTTTGTTTTTGTTTGTTTGTTTGTTTGTTTTTGTTTTTTAGATTCCACATATGAGCGATCTTATATGATATTTTTCTTTCTCTTTCTGGCTTACTTCACTTAGAATGACATTCTCCAGGAGCATCCATGTTGCTGCAAATGGCATTATGTTGTCGGTTTTTATGGCTGAGTAGTATTCCATTGTATAAATATACCACTTCTTCTTTATCCAGTCACCTGTTGATGGACATTTAGGCTGTTTTCATGTTTCAGCTATTGTAAATAGTGCTGCTATGAACACTGGGGTGCAGGTGTCATCCTGAAGTAGGGTTCCTTCTGGATACAAGCCCAGGAGTGGGATTCCTGGGTCATACGGTGAGTCTATTCCTAGTCTTTTGAGGAATCTCCACACTGTTTTCCATAGTGGCTGCACCAAACTGCATTCCCACCAGCAGTGTAGGAGGGTTCCCCTTTCTCCACAGTCTCTCCAGCATTTGTCATTTGTGGATTTTTGAACGACAGCCATTCTGACTGGTGTGAGGTGATACCTCATTGTAGTTTTGATTTGTATTTCTCTGAGAATTAGTGATATTGAGCATTTTTTCATGTGCTTTTTGATCATTTGTATGTCTTCCTTGGAGAATTGCTTGTTTAGGTCTTCTGCCCATTTTTGGATTGGGTTGTTTATTTTTTTCTTATTGAGTCATATGAGCTGCTTATATATTCTGGAGATCAAGCCTTTGTCGGTTTCATTTGCAAAAATTTTCTCCCATTCTGTAGGTTGTCTTCTTGTTTTACTTCTGGTTTCCTTTGCTGTGCAGAAGCTTGTAAGTTTCATTAGGTCCCATTTGTTTATTCTTGCTTTTATTTCTTCTAGGAGAAAATTTTTGAAATGTATGTCAGATAATGTTTTGCCTATGTTTTCCTCTAGGAGGTTTATTGTATCTTGTCTTATGTTTAAGTCTTTGATCCATTTTGAGTTGATTTTTGTATATGGTGTAAGGGAGTGTTCTAGCTTCATTGTTTTACATGCTGCTGTCCAGTTTTCCCAACACCATTTGCTGAAGAGACTGTCTTTATTCCATTGTATATTCTTGCCTCCTTTGTCAAAGATGAGTTGACCAAAAGTTTGTGGGTTCATTTCTGGGCTCTCTGTTCTGTTCCATTGGTCTATATGTCTGTTTTTGTACCAATACCATGCTGTCTTGATGACTGTAGCTCTGTAGTATTGTCTGAAGTCTGGGAGAGTTATTCCTCCAGCCTCTTTCTTTCTCTTCAGTAATGCTTTGGCAATTCTAGGTCTTTGATGGTTCCATATGAATTTTATTATGATTTTTTCTAGTTCTGTGAAATATGTCCTGGGTAATTGGATAGGGATTGCATTAAATCTGTAGATTGCCTTGGGCAGAGTGACCATTTTAACAATATTGATTCTTCCAATCCAAGAGCATGGAATATCTTTCCATTTTTTAAAGTCTTCTTTAATTTCCTTCATCAGTGGTTTATAGTTTTCTGTGTATAATTCTTTCACCTCCTTGGTTAGATTTATTCCCAGATATTTTATTACTTTGGGTGCTATTTTAAAGGGGATTGTTTCTTTACTTTCTTTTTCTGTTGATTCATTGTTAGTGTAAAGAAATGCAACTGATTTTTGAACGTTAATTTTGTAACCTGCTACCTTGCTGAATTCTTCAATCAGCTCTAGTAGTTTTTGTGTGGACCTTTTAGGGTTTTCTATATATAGTAACATGTCATCAGCATATAGTGACACTTTAACCTCTTCTTTTCCAATTTGGATCCCTTTTATTTCTTACTCTTGCCTGATTGCTGTGGCTAGGACTTCCAGGACTATGTTGAATAGGAGTGGTGATAGTGGGCATCCTTGTCCCAGATTTTAGTGGGAAGCTTTTGAGTTTTTCACCGTTGAGTACTATGCTGGCTGTAGGTTTGTCATATATAGCTTTTATTATGATGAGATATATTCCCTCTATACCCACTTTGGTGAGAGTTTTTATCATAAATGGGTGTTGAATTTTATCAAATGCTTTTTCTGCATCGATTGAGATGATCATGTGGTTTTTGTCCTTTCTCTTGTTGATGTGATGTATTACATTGATTTGCGTATGTCGAACCATCCTTGTGTCCCTGGGATGAACCCCACTTGGTCATGATGTATAATCTTTTTTATGTGTTGTTGGATTCTATTTGCTAAAATTTTGGTGAGGATTTTGGCATCTATGTTCATCAGTGATATTGGCCTATAATTCTCTTTTTTTGTAGTGTCTTTGCCTGGTTTTGGTATCAGGGTGATGGTGGCTTCATAGAATGAGTTTGGGAGTATTCCCTCCTTTTCAATCATCTGGAAGAGTTTGAGAAGGACTGGTATGAGTTCTTCTTTGTATGTTTGGTAGAATTCCCCGGTGAAGCCGTCCAGTCCTGGACTTTTATTTGTAGGGAGGTTTTTAATTGCTATTTCTATTTCCTTTCTAGTGATCGGATTGTTCAAGTGTTCAGATTCTTCTTGATTAAGTCTTGGTGGACAGTATGTTTCCAGAAACTTGTCCATCTCCTCTAGGTTATCCAGTTTGGTTCCATATAGTTTTTCATAATATCGGATTTCTTTTGGTTAGCAAAACAGGTATTTATGTAGTTCTTTTGTAAAAGTGAACAGTGTAAAGTGAACTTTTGAAAAGCAAGGGATACCTGTACTTCTGATTTTCTAAAATGATAAAGGAAAAAACTCTTTGCAAAAAAAATTTGCCGTCCTTGATATCCTGTCCTTGATGATTTATGGAGCATTCATCTAGGAGTTGAGTTGGAAATATTTGCCTAAGAGTTTGAGTGGCTCATAGAGAAAAAGTAGGAGTCATCCAGTTGAGGATATCTGGCCATTACTACTTTGCACTCAGTCTGTATTTCTTGTGTTTGTTCAGCTTTGACTTCTTTCCATGACTATCATGTCTATATAAAAGAATACAGATTATGACTGTGTCAGTCATTTATTTGGAGTAGTGGCACTTAGTCAAGTCGTTGTATACTTTTTGGGGAGCTATTGATTAAGGGAGGAAAAGGTCTTTCCTAATGATTTGTAACCAGGGAGTGCTGACTGACATTATTATATATGGATGGATGGTGATGTTTTGTGGCCAGATCACTACTTTTGGTTCTCCCTCTGTCACATGAGGAAGGGGGTGGTTGGATAGCAAACAGAAGCTTCATGTGTGTGGTGCATGGTGAATGTACTCACCTTTAGAAACGCTGTTCTGTCCTTGTGCTTTCTGTGAGGCATTTTTGCACAGCACTTTCTTTTTCTAGGGTCTTACTGGAAGGTAAGAGTATTGTGATGTTAATTCTGTTTCCATCCCCATAACTCAGGATCAATATGGGACCAAGACTGCTGTGAATATTTGGATATATGGATGTACGAAGCCTTTGTGAGATTCCCCAGGCCTATATTTTTATCTTTCGTAAATCTACGGACTGTGAAAAAGTTGCTCATAGAGTGAAAAATCTGAGAATTTTAATGTCCTCATAATCTCACTTAGAGGTTATATCTGCTTTTTGTTTACTGGAACCTTCAAAGCACTAGTCTCACAGCTCATGAAGCTGATGGTTTTGGGTTTCCCAAGACACACTGTAGCAAAAGTGAACTAGTCCAGACAGATCCTCTAGGGAGCAAAATAAGTTTCATTTTGCAAGCCGGCACCAGTAGATTGGTTGTAGTTGCCAAGAGCACTATATTGATAAGGGATTGGTGGCAAAAAAAACACAATGCAGTGATCCATAATCCATGCCTACTGTGAATGCAGAATGGGAGAGTGCTTGCCAGTCAACCATGTATGTATTCTATAACCCTCTTATACGTAAAAGACCCATTTTGCTGACGGTGCTTCTTTTCTTCCTGATGTGAATGGTACAGGGGTTGAAAACTTACTGTAACTTATTTTCGTTTTTACTTTTAAAAATGCCTGCATTTATTTTTTTAAACAGGCTAATAACCCACCATGGATAACTTATTGGACTTTGCCTGAAAGGAGTCATTATTGTCATTGGATATTTGACCACCCTGGCTACAGGTTTTTTCAGAATGAATGGAAGGTCATGCAGCATGAATCTCCACCGGGCATCAGGAACCCCTCAGGGGCCTGGGATGGTCAGTGGTCAGCACATTCCTCCCATCCGAGCCCACTCAGGGACTTCTGGCCCATCATCCTGTGGCAGCACACCGAGTCCTGCTATTGGAAGCCTTGCTAACAGCCTCCATCTCAAGATGCCCTCAGGAGGAGGGATGGCTCCTCCGAGCAACATGACTGAGAGCCCCATCCATCTGCCAGCCTTGAGCCCCAGGAGACAAGTGCTCACCAATGGGAAGCCACGATTCCAAGTTACCCAGGCTGGAGACATGTCAGGGACACACAATTTAAAGCCAAAGCAGCAGGAGTTTGGAAGCCCTTTTCCTCCAAATCCTGGGAAAGGTAGGATTGTTTTCTGGGATCTTTTAAATGTGGATGCTTTTTTCTCTTTCTACTCTCTTCTCTTCCAGCAAGTCTTATGGAAAAATACATGATTCAGTGTTAGGGTCAAACTTGATGGTCTCATCATGATATCCAGCTTTGACAGAAAGAATGTGAATGTGGATGTGTGTGAAGGCAAGGGAGCCACATTAGTAAATGTGACACCTCACGGGACTATGAAACAGAATGGAAGATGAGATAGAAAGGTCAGAAACAGGGAGGTAGAGTTTGTGGTGGTGGAGGAAGGGCAAAGCAAGTTTAGAATGATTCTGCCCTCGGGACACACAGAGCTCACCCTGGTTCACCAGGACCTCCATTCTGCAGGCCAGGGAGGAGATGGGTGGCTGGAACTGTCATTATGTTAGTTGGGTGCTAGAATAAAAGTGATTTGGAGGGAAAAGGATTAAAAAGGGAGAAATTTTAATAGCCAATAAAATGAGGAACTAGTACATAAAAATGGTAAAAAGTTATTCTAAGAGCAGAACCTACGATTTTTATAATGTAACTAGTGACAATAGAAAAGGAAATGAAGAATATAATGAAAAGATGTATTTTTGTGCTTATAGAGAACTAGAAAAACTTGTTAATTTGAAATGCAGAGAGAATGCTTTTAATTCAGTAGTGTTTGAATTATTATACATTTTAAATTAAAGAATAATTATTGGAGAATAACAGATTATTTAAATGACAGTCTCTCTATAGAAACTGATGTTGACTTATTGCTAATGATATGTCTATTTGGACTAGAAGATGAAAGAATATGTATCCCACGTAAAATATAGCTTTGTTATGTAAAATAGTACAATTATATATTCTTTTAGATATTTTAAGCATTTAGGTTAAATGTTTATACACCAAATAAAATTACTAGCAGCCCTGTGAATAGCCATTTACCCAGTTAACTCATAGCACATCCAGTTATAGTGAATAATGATTTATATCAGGCAAGTAGCCCCAAAGTTGGTTGTTTTAGTGTTTGTATTTCTGTGTATGGAGAAATTGATATAAATGAGTAGATTTATAAAGAAAATACTAAACATGTGTAACTTTTTTCCTTTAAAAATTTTTTCTATTTTGATCTAGGTTTGGTTTTAAGTTGTTTTATTTCTCAAAGCTATTAATCTTTAGTGTAAGTATAGGAAACATTTTCCCTGGGGGCTGCATCCACAATGCTCTGTCATTGTTGGGTTGCTATGTTCATGGTGTGGCAAACTAAGTTTCTTAATGTCAAGCTCATGTGTTTGTATATTCAGGGGCTGAGGCCAGTGAAATCTTTCAGCTCATGCTTGACTAATGAACTGTAGCTTGCTTTTATATATACTTGTGTTTGAAATCCCGACTGGCAATAATAATGGTCATAATATTAATAACTTTCATTTATTATATCATAACTCAGCATGTACCAAGCACTGTGTTAAGTGCTTTCCAGTACATAGGCTCAGTTATTCCTCACAACAGCCCTGAGTTGTAAGCTATTGTTGATGAACTGATAGGGGAACTAATGTCTAGGAAGAGTAAGTGACTTAAGCACTACCAAGGCAGTAACTGGGAATGCTGCCTTAATAGTGACTAGAAGTGGGTATAATTATAATCATGGTTTATAAAAAATGCTTCAGGTACTTAAGGAATAATGAACTCTCAGGGTTAATACATCTTGGAATTTATGTAAAAATCAGCACTGCTTCCTGATTTGCTTTTTGATTTTCTGGCTCCTTGCTCAGTTTCCAAGCTTGTAGTGCCTATTCTGGATCTACATGGTTGCAGCATGCATTCACATGGATAAGGGGGTTGAGGACAACTGTATTATTATCCTCCTTGGCCTTGCAGCTTGGATAACACCTGTGGTCTGGGTGGTGCTAGGAATGGCTGGATGTGTCCCTTTCAGATCTTGGTTGACAGTTCCTAAACTAGGCCAATAACTGGTTGAGAATGGTGATCTTGGGCTGTTTGAACTTCACCCAATTATTTGCTCAATAAATAATTATTGAGTATATATTGTAGGTAGGCAACTGTTTGTGGGATATAATAGCCAGTAAAACATAGTCCAGGACCTCAAGGAGTTGAGAATTCAGTCAAATAAGTGGATAGTTAAAATAAAGCACAATTAAGGCTCTGGTACGGATATCTCAGGGTGTTATGGCAATATTTGGAGGGGTTTCCAGTCTGTGCTTGAAAAGTGGATCTGGGAGGAGAATATGATATCTAGGAAAACACCTGAAGGATGAGGAGCTAGCCTTACAGTCATGGGAGAATATATCCTGTGTATGTGTGTGTGTGTGTGTGTGTATCTGCATGTGTGCATGTGCATGCCTGTGAAGGAGCAGGGCTGTCTGGAACTTACTCTGGGTAGAAAGAAAAGGACACTCAAAACTTGGAGAGAAGAGATCATGGTGAATTTCATGAACTTCTACCCAATTTCACATTGTGGGGAATTGCAGAGACTGGTAAGAGGTGAGGGTGGAAAAGAATAAGCATTAGCTAGATAAAGGGTCATGAGTGACACGCCGAGGAATTTGGATCTATCTTGAGGACACTGGAGAGCTGTGGAAGGATTGTAACCTTGGGGATGATGTGATAAGCGAGGTTGACATCTCTCCCTGACTTTGCTTCTGCTTTCCCATGCATTATTGAGAATGTCATGCTCTAGAAGGATTAGTGCCTGTGACTCTTTGGGTATATTAGGGTTCTCCAGAGAAACAGAACCAGTAGGAGCTGTGTATCTCTCTGTGTATCTCTAATAGAATTAGTTACCCAGGGATTGTCACACAGACAAAAATCTGGCTGGAAGACTCAAAA
This sequence comes from Camelus ferus, assembly GCF_009834535.1. NCBI lineage: Eukaryota > Metazoa > Chordata > Mammalia > Artiodactyla > Camelidae > Camelus > Camelus ferus. Next base: position 30,167,920 of record NC_045699.1, read on the forward strand.
TTTCCAATGGGAGCTTCATGAGAAATATAAATTTGGTTGTAATGTTTATGTTTCTTAAAGATTGAGTTCTGCTCATATGAAAACTCAAATAACTGTGGTTTTAACATTGTTGGGTGTGGTTCTCAAATAGTGTGTCCAGGGCACTGGGGTGTCACAGGAAACTCAGAGGGAGCCTGAGATATTTTAAATTTTGGAGGAAACAAGGGAATATGTGACATCCCTGAACACCAGGCAAACTACTAGCTTGAGAAGTTTCATAGTTTCACTATTAGATTGCAGTATGTTACTTTTGATGATATCATATCTTTGAGAAACTATATATCTGGTATTTGGGATTAAAGAAAGCATGTAGTTTGATAATCGCCAAAGGTAGAAGTAACACAAGTGTCCATCAGTGGATGAATGGGTAAATAATATGTGTCATATCCATACAATGGAATATTATTCAGCCTTCAAAGGACAGAAATTCTGACAAATACTACAACATGGATGAACCTTTAAGACTTTATGCTAAAAACACAAAAGTGAAATATGCCAGACACAAAAGGACAGATATTGTATGATTCCTCTTCTCTGAGGTTCCTAGAATAGTCAGATTCATAGAGAGAGAAAGGAGAATGCTGGTTGTTGTGGACTGGGGGAGGAGAGAATGGGGAGCTGTTGTTTAATGGGTACAGAGCTTCTTGGGAAGATGAAAAAGTTAGAGAAATGAGTGGTGATGATGGTTGCACAACAATATTAATATATTTAATGCCACTGAACTGTACACTTAAAAATGGTTAAGATGGTAAATTTTATGTTATTTTACCACAATTTAAAAAAAAAACAACCAAGTTCTCTGAAAATCAGTGTGGAATAGAAGATGAAGCAGGGAATGTCCAGTCTGATTCTAAGGTTTGAGAAGCAGTAGAGGGCATAATTGAAACTTCCCATTAGTAACTGTGATTATTTAAAAATGAAACAAAAATGTTTTTATTTTAAATTTATGTTATTTTTTCAAATAGTTAATAAATTATTTTCAAATAGTTAATATATTATATTAATAATATATTTTATTGTTAATAATAAAATAGTACATACATACTATTAAGTTATTGACACCTGACTACTTAATAAATGAAACTGTCAGGTTGTTCCATTTGGCCTAGGGGCACCATGAATAAATTACCAAGACACTAAGAATGCCATAAACTGAGAACATTTGGGAGCCTCTGTCTTAGGAGTTCATTTTTCTCATACCAAGAGCAGGCAAGGGTAGGTGTTTGCTGCTGATGGTTAGAACCTCAGGGAAGATAGGCCCAAGATGACAGAGCTTCCCTTAGTCTTTCCCTCTTGATTGCATAATGGCTGCCTCACTCCAGCTCCCTCTGTGGATTCAGTCTTCTGAAGATAGTGAAGGAGGAAGGAAGAAGGACAAAGGCAAAAATTCAAAAGAGACTACTCCCCTGCAATCGACTCCCTTTAATTGGCTTTCCCAGGAGCCCCACTCAACTATTAACACTTAATTAGCCAATTGTACACAACTGATTTCTTAAGTAAAACTCATTCTTCATTTCTGAATAAACCTTTAAAAAATAGTTAGATTTTGTCTTATTTTGTATTATGTTCTATTGTATTTTACTTTTTAGCATTAACTTTCTCACAAGTGAGTTGAAACACTTGAAACTAAGTTGCAGACACTGTGATTCATCACCCACAAATTCGTAAGCAGTTATCTTTCATGCCATATAACTGAAACACATTAATCATAACCAAGAAACTTAGCTTTGATATCATAATAGTATTTACACACAGTTGTATCTTAGAAGTATAGTTCATATTCAAGTTAATTTTATGTCATTTTATATTTTATGTTACTTATACTGTAATTTATAATATAGTCTTTTCTTTCCTCTCTTATAATCTAGCGTCCTTTGTAGCCATTTTTTCCTTTTAATCCAGGATCTAATCAAAGATCAGGTATTACATTTCATTGTCATGTCTCTTTGGTGCCTTTAATCTAGAATGGCCCTCTCCCTCTGCCATTTTTTTGTGTTTCATGACAGAATGTGTTGATATTTTTAGAGTTTAGGTCAGTTGTCTTGTCAGCTGATTACAATCTGATTTATTTGGTCATTTCTTCATGATTGGGTTCAGATGAAATATTTTTTGGTGGGAATACTACATAGGTTATTTGTGTACCACCCATTGGATTGATCCAGGAAGCCCTAAATGTTCATTCACCCTAATATTTGTGATGCTGCTTTTGGTTGCCTGGCTAAGGTGATGTCACAGATCTCTGCATTGTGAAGGACATTTTTCAAAATTAATAAATAATCATATGCAAATATCTTGTTCTCCAACGGCCTTTCATAGCATCCATTGATGATCATTGACTGAAATAGTTACTATGTTCCTGACTGCATAATGGTTATTTTCTGATTTTATCATTCCTTCTGTGTTTATTAGCCAGTATTCTTTTGGGAAGGAGAGCTTCTTTCCCTTCTTTTTTTGAGAATCACTGCAGATTGATGTATTCTTTAAAAAAAATTCACTATGCTGTAATTTATTACCATCACTATTTTTTCTGATGCTCAACTGTTCCAGATTTCCCCTTCAGGTTAGTTCTTACATCCTTTTGACATGTTCCTATTCAGCACTTTCTTGCTTTGAGACATAACTGGATGTTCTAGGCTTACTTCTACTCCCTTGGCCCAAACCTGAAATCAGCCATTTTCCCAAAAATCTCAGGTCCTTTTTAGTGGGAAATGATATTTGGAAAACTGGATAAAAGGGTGTTCTTATGGGCTCTGGGATGTCATTGCTTTGTAGGTCCTTTCTGTGGACAAGTGAGGAAAAAAAACCAGAACAAGATAACAAGTTCCAGTTAAAAATACAACATCAGAGTTCTTCCTTACATTTCCTCATTGCTAATTTTCGGTAAGACCCTGGTTCTCAACAACGTAAGAATATTTGTTCATTTGCTCTATACTATAGCAGAGAAAAAGGTTACTTTTAGCATTGTATTTCTAATATATAGACATTTGTTTTAAAAATGATTGTTTACTTCATGTAAATTTTCAGTGTGCTGAGATAAGAATTTTTATTTTTATCGTTGCCACTGAGTGAGTGTGGAGGACATTCTGCAGCTGGCAACTTTCTGGACCTGCTAGAATGGGTGAGTATAGAATCCCAATTATATTGTGCCAGTAATGGCATTTCCCTCTACTTCCTGCTCAACAGTTACAAGTTGTAATTAGACTGGTAGAAATGTATTTTTCAGAGCATCTGGGAAATCAGTTTTATGATCCCCGCTTTAAGCACATTTGACACAGCTATTTAAATATTTAAGACAATTCCATATTTATAGTACCTGTAGGACTATATAATTGGAAGATTTTTCATTGTAAAGGTTTTTTATTTTACTTCAGGGCCTCTGACATTTCTTATTGGGTTCTTCTGTCCTTGGAGACAAAGGGAGTTAGTTATTCATTAGTGCATTGGGTTATTCATTATTGTTGGTCAGAAAAGGCAGAATAATATCAACAAAGGACATCAGACTAATTGGGATTTTAAAACTCTTTTTGTGTCACTTAAGGCTTGTGTCTCTTGTAAAGACTTGGTCTAAGAAAAATAATGTATCGTGTGAACCTGGGAGGTCTAAAACTAATGTTTAAATAATACATCATTTTATTTTTATTTTTCATTATTTGTGGTTTGCTAATTCACTTGGTTATAACCTGGAGGTTAGGTTAGAGCTTGATTTCTTAGTGGGTCAACACGCTTCATATTTTTCTCCCATTGCTACATTATAAATTTTAAAATACTGCCACTGCTTTAAAATATCACTTTCTCATATCACTCCTTCACTTATGTTAATCCCAGGAAAAATAACAGACAATGAAAAAAAAAATCTGCTGACACTGGTGAGTAAACCATGTTGAATGTTATCATGTTAGGAACTGGGGCAAAAATGGCAATTGGGGATCCCATATTTTTTAAGAGATACAGCTTAAGAAAATTGGGGCAAAATATGTCATTACTTTTTTTTTTCCACTTCTGCTTTTTAGTCATTTATATTTCCTTGCACTTCCAATTTGGCTTCCTGCAGAATTAGAGCAAATAAAGTTAATATTCCATAAAAGATTCCAAAAATAACCAAACCAGTCAGAGACTAAGGGCATTATTCCAGTTGAGGTAGCCAGAGTTTTCATTTTGTCTCGCCAACAAGGCAGGTGAAACACAATGTTTACTTTTGTTTACTCCTTGGGCTACACAGGGTCCACTTTGTATGATTTATTGATGCTGGGTGTAAATCAAATTGATGATGGATTTCCAAGTATTACTGAATGGCAGGCACGGTTTGTTCCAGTTATAAAAGTAGTTTGTCAATCTTGTAACATTCCACCTTTAAGACAATGTATTCCATTAACACCGCTGCTGTCTTCACATACCTCAAATGCTATAGGACATGAAGTTGAAATATTACATGCATTAGTTATCTCTAGTGTTTTCTGAGGCTATTAAACAGCAACAACTTTGGACTTGTACAGTACTTTGTAGTTCATGACCTTTCATATTAACTATTTCATATGATTTGATCAAAGACATCATCCTATGAGGTGGGGCAAGTGTAACTGAGCCCATTTTAGGGATGAGGAGACTGAGGCTCACTTTTCTAGCGATCTCATTTTTCATGTGCTGCATAGATTGACATGGAATCAGACTCTACAATCTGAAAGCTCCTGCTATAGGAATTCTGATAAATCTTGCCCCATCTCTCCATTAGAGTCTAAGATTGCTGCCAATTCAAAACTATTCAGGGGTCATTTTATCCATGAGCTGAGGAAATGGGCCTTTGCTCTTGTTTTGGAAAATTGTACTTGTCAGTTTTCGACAATAGATCCTTCTCAGCAGGGAGGGCATTGTCTACCTGGGCAGGAGTCAGGCAGCCTTTGTCTGATGGCCACCTGAGTGACACCAGCATATATACAAGTATGAAATCTTTAAACCCAGGCCGGAGAATATCATGAATATGAATACATTTGCTACTTCTGATGCATCAGATTATAAGGATACAATGGATGGTGACTTGTATTTAATATCTATTTTCATGGCTGCCTTATTTGAATAATGAAAGAAATAGAAGGTCTGTAATTGGCTCTGACATGCAAAACAAATTAGAAAATAAGACTTGTGGTGTAGGACCTCGACACTCAAGGAATAGTCTGAGGCCAACAGCGTTAGCATCCTCGGGGAGCTGGTTAGAAACGTAGTCTCAGGACTGCCCTGGATCTACTGAGTCAGGTCTTGCATTTTAAAATGATCCCTAGGTGATTCATATGCACAGGGCTAGCTTAAGGGCTGTGTGAACAGCGGCTCCACAGGGTCCCTTCTCAGAAGGGGTGCCCTGAGCTTGGGGTATAATGCTCTGTGGTCACTGACTTGACATTCTCACTAATTTTGTCTTTGAAACTGTTTTGTAAGTGAAGTCGGGTGGGACACTGGAGCTTGCAAGGGCAAAGGGGCTTGGAGTCTCAATTCATACATGGTTCCACATCCTGCCAGGGTAGCCACTGGCTCTCCTGTCCCCACCCAGTGTCCACTACTGCCCTCTGCCTCAGCAGGGACGTGAGCATTGGTGTGGGGAGGTCTGGGTAAGATGTGTGTGCCCCGCGTGCCCAATCATGTGTGAGGCTCTGGGCACCTTTGAAGGCCTGCTTTCACTCTGTGAGTATCTTTCAGCAGACGCAGCCCAGTGCTAAATAGAAAATTAAAAAACACCATGACAAGTCAAGAGAGAGTTGGGGGAAGAAAGGAAAATGTTGTTTTCCTGCGTTTTCAGCGAGGGACCCAGCGTTTTCATTTTGGCCCCTGTAAATTAGGCAGCTGACCTTGCAAGTGCACGTTGCAATTTGAGAAGCATTAGTATAAGAGACAGAGCATGGATGACAGACTCAAGACCCACATCTAATTCAGGCTCTTCTCGTGTGTAACATTGGGCAAGCCACTTGACCTCCCTGCCTCAGTTCCCTCACTTGTAAGGGGGGGATGTCTTATGCCCCTTTCCAAATGGGTAGGGTTGAGGTAAAGGGCAGATCCAGCCACATGTCTTTGAGTGTCCAGGACACCTCTCATTCTTGTCTTTGATTTCGTGAGACTAATAAACAAACCCGGAAATCATGGCCTGAGAGTCGAGGTAGAAGGCATGGTTCAGAATGGAAGAATAAGGTCAAAAACCAGGTCTTCAAATCTTTGGGAGTTGATGGAAAGCAAGAGTCAAGGAACTGAAGAAGCCAGGGACTGGGATTGTGGGTAGGGAGAAGTGAGCATCAGAGAACTTGCGAGCTACATGCATAGACTTTACAGGTGGTTTTGCCCACTTGCGTGGAAATCTCAGGTGCACCTGAAATGGTGGAACAGAAAATGCATTTGTTCTTGAGAGTTAAATTTGATGATAAATGTGAAAATGTATTTTACACTGCACGCTGCCAGAGACATGTAAAGTATTGTTCTTCCCTAATTACAAATCAGTGTAAGGTGGTATGGATCTCCATAAACCACAGCACCTGCTGCTGAATGGGATGGCCTCACCCCAATACTCTATTCATTCACAGACTCGTCCTTTGAAATAAAGGCCATTAGCTTAGTCGTATATCCCAAGTCTGGGCAGTATGAACAGCTACTTGTTGTGTGGATGTAGAACCCTAAATGCTCTTTGTTTTCACAGTTTGCCTCAAAAGCTGGAGAGAAAAACATTAAAACACAATAAACAAGCATTTAGGTGAAATAACATATTTTAAGTTTGTCCTCCACCTAAAGGTTTTACTTTAAATAAAGTGATCATATAATTTATCATACAAACCAGGATACTTTCAAGAGTGAAATGGGGCCCTATTAATAATTATGCCCAGGACTACCCTGGATGAACTGGGATGCAGGCAGCGGAAACTTTTAATTGAGTTTAGATTTAGCATTTTACTCAACTGCTTTAAGGTAAAGTCATTCAACCTACTTGACAGGATTAGCCCCATATAAGTTATTTCTTTCAAAATTATTTCTTGAGGTCATTGAGTGATTATTAGTATATTATGTAGAATATATTAGTTTCTTATTGTTCTAGGGTTGAAAATAAGTGAGCTAACAGTTATTTAGCACTTTGTATTTACTATAACTGTGCTTAGCTTTATGTAATTTAATCCTTCTCAGCTCTATGAAGTATCCCCATTGAAAACATGAGGGAAGGGAGGCTTAGAAAGATTAAGAAACTTCACCAAAACCACAGGGGTATTTTAGCCTATGCGTTGCTGACTTCAGAGACTTAAGTACTTCTGTAGGGTGTTGTTTTGTTTTTTTGGCACAGGGTTTGCCTCAACAGGCTAGGTTCTTGGCCTTTGAGTATGATTTCCTGGAAGACATTTTATGTCTACCATAATTTCTACTATGTGTAGTAGTGTTGTGTGTGGTATATATTTATTTTGAAAAGAACAGTGAGCTGAAGCAGAGAACCACTGTCAAGTAAACTGTTGCAGGTATTTGTGTCAATTTGTGTTAAAATTGTTCCTCCTTACTTGCTTAAGATAGTAGTTTTGGTGGCAATCAGGTAGGCAGTGTGATGTAAAATGAAAGATACAGTAATGGCTAATTTTTTTTGAGTCCTTACTCTGTCCTAACTGCTGCAAAGAGCAGAGCTGTTGGGCCATTCAACTAGAGAACAACCTGGAAGGCCTAATATGATGGCCCTGGAGCTCAGCTTCTCTTTTAATTCTTGTAACCCCACCTCCCGCCCCATATCATTAGATTAAGAAAACCAAGGTTTGAAGAGGTGAGTAACTTAGCAGCAGTCATGTGGCTAGTATGCAGCAAAGCTGGGAGTTGAATTCAGATGCTGTCTGATCCGAGAGACTTTGGTCTTAACCATCCTACTGTGTTCTGTTGGGATGAGTCAGGTTATGGGGGCTGAGCTGGAGTCCGGGGCTTTCTGTTGCAAGTGCACTGATACAGCAAGTACCTTATTCAAGACTCTTTTGGTTGCAAGTAACTGAAATACACTGTGTTAGCTTGTGTAAAAGGTGTTTCATGGCACTCAAAAAGAGGATGGACAACCAGATCTTTTGAAGGACTAAAAGAGCAAGATACTTCGCCACACTCCTTCTCCGTACGCAATGTGATCTTTTATCTTTGCTTCTTTTTGCACATTACTTTATTCTTCTCCCTGCAGATTGCTTTTCTGTTTTTTTTTTAAGTGTCTGTGTTAGTCAGGGCTCTCCAGAGAAAGAGAACCAATAGGATATTTATTTATATATGTTAAAAGAGATTTATTATAAGGAATTGGCTTATGCAGTTATGGAGGCTGGGAAGTACCAAAATCTGTAGTCAGCAAGCTGGGGACCCAGGAGGCCTTGATTTTAGTTTTAGTCGAAGTCCGAAGACCTGATAACCAGGAGAGCCTATGGTGTAAGTGCCAGTCCAAAAGCAAGCATACTCGAGATCTGAGCACAGCTGGTGTTTCAGTTTGAGTCCAAAGGCTGGAAAAGATCGAGGTCCTAGCTCAAAGCAGTCAGACAGGAAAAGTGTCTCCTTGCTTGTGGGAGGATCCACTTTTTTGTTCTGTGTATACCTTCAACAGGTTGGAATAGGTTCATCCATATTGGGGAGGACATTCTGCTTAACTCAGTCTACTATTTCAGATGTTAATCTCATCTAGAAACACCCTCACAAACATACCCAGAGTAATTTGACCAAATATCTGTTCACCCCACGGCCTTATCAAGTTGACACATCACAGTTAACCATCAAAATTAACCATCACAATATCCATGGCCTCAACATGACTTTCTTCCCCAGCCCAAACATGTAATATACTCAGAACTTACGTGCTGTGAGTCAATTGATAGTGTCCCTCTATCCCATTTTTAGGTTCCTTGGGAAGAGAGTCTGGTTGGTCCAGCTTAGGTCAGGTCTGATTTCATCCAGCTGAGATAGGGAGAGCCTCATGGAATAAACACGGGTCCCACCAGCTCAGAAAGGAGAGTGTGGGTTGAATGATAACTAGGACTTAGTCTCCTAAATGAAGGTGGTTTTGGGGATATGCTTCAAATAACAGTGACATTTTCAAAGCTATCACAGTAATCATGTTCTTTAGCCAGAATGATTCCAGAGTAAGGGAGAAGATTTTGGAAGTATGACCACTAGCAACAGTTAATCCTAGGAAAAGTTATTTTTTAAAATTTATTTTTCTATTTAAAAGGTGACCTACTGAACTGTGATTGTAATTGTGATCTTTGCATCAGCTTTTGGTCGTGGCAACTACATTTTATAAGGTAACCCATTTTTTCAGATTTTACCCAGATTTTCATTCCTGGATGTGGAAATTAAGAAAGAGCATTTAATAGTTGATCCATTAAGCATTTAGGTTTATTTTGCATTTAGAATTTAGTGAAGGGGAGGATTGCCAGGGTTCAGGTATACAGACCTATGATTTCTATTTGAAATCATCTTGAAGAACACAGCAATTTGAAGTAGTTTGGCTGTCAGATTTGAAAATTTTCAGCGTAGCTGTTTCCTGTTGCCTTGGGTTATATAATCAAAGAACATCCATTCACGATTTGAATACTCTCAGCTTTTACTCCAGTTTTAATAGGAACCTGTCAGGCACAAAACACATACAATTAATCAGTGAGTTAAATTTTTAAAATTTGGGGTACATGGATTGGGTGTTGAAAACATATTTTCTCTGCATATTTGACCCAGGTAATTTTTCCACATAGGTAGAAGCAAATTCTGTTCAATCATCTGTGCATTATTGTGGCAGGCAGACTCTAAGATGGCCCTCAGCCTTTCCCACCTCTTGGAATTCATGCCCTTGTGTAATAGCCACCTGTTGACTATAGGCTGGACTTAGGGTCTTACCTTTAACCATGATAAAGGTGCTGAAATGTCACCTATATCATTAGGTTACAAAAGATTTGACTGTTTTGCTTGAAGGCTCTTTTTATTGTCTTCTTGGTTTGTATGCTTTGATGAAGAATGCTGTGATGTTAGAAAGGCCCAAGTAGCAGATAAGAGTAGGGGCTCTGGCTAACAGACAGTGAGGAACTCAGTCCTCAGTCCATCAACCTTAAAGAAACTAAATTCTGCCAACAGCCATGTAAGGTTTGAAGCAGATTCTTCCACAGTTGAGCCCTCAGATAAGACTCTAACTCTACCTGATTGTGAAAGACCCTGAAGCAGAAGCCGTATTCAGATTCCTAACCCACAGAAGCTGAGATAATGATACATGTATATTGTTTTAGGCTACTAAGTTGGTGGTAATTTGTTATATAGCAGTAAATAACTAATACAATTATTGCCTGGACTTTTCTCCCTTTTAAGAGGCACTAGAAAATTAGGCAACGTCTAGGAGCAGGTGCACAGGAATTAACCTCTGTTAAGGGCCCGTGGTATGGCAGATATGGTGATAGGCTCTAAGATTCAGCGGAGCCAACTTGTAAGGCCTTTTTTTTTGTTACCTCTATTTCACAAATGTGGAAATAAACATTCAGAGAAGTAAAATTATTTGCCCAAGTTTATGTGACTCATAAGAGGCAGAACCAGGGTTTGAAAGCAGGTCTGTCTTATTCCAGTGTCCTTGTTCCTTCCATGCATCTGGCTAATTCCTGCAAGCTGTGACAAACACTGGTGTGGCATTTTTGCCTAGAAAAAAGGATTAAACCAAGACAGTTCATTTTTAAGCATTCACCAAATAACCAAGTACCTTCTGTGGCTTGTTGCCAGGACTCACCCCCCTCCCCCATCTTTCTTCTCAGTGATATGTTCCGGCCAGGTATTCTTTTGCTTCTGTCTTCCTGCCCCCTATTGTCATCTAAATCTGTGTTTCACAGCCCTATTTTTTACTGCCTTTTTATTATTCTCAAGCAAAATGCATAGACAGTATTGTCTACCTACACACACATAATTTTAAAATATCAATATAATTTCATAACTGAAATATAAGGGAAATAATGTATAATAAAATAAATGCATTTAAATATGAAAATGTTTCAGCACAACTATTCTAGAAGACAATGAAGTAGATAAGCTTCCACCTAAATGTGGAATTAGCTAAAATTCTGCTGATTTAGAATTGTATTCCTTGTGTTGGTGGCTCAGATATCTAGTTGCTTTGCTTTCAGTGATAGGATTTCATGAAATGGTGGACAATATTTCATAATATTTCTATCAAAACAATAATTCACTTGATTTGCACTATAACTTCATTTTAGATAATTTAGTGTTAATAAGAATCATGAAAATAAAACTGACTTAGGATCTAAACTCAGACGATTATAAACAGGTTTTTACCTAGGTGAGTGTCTGGTGAGACACTTGCAAATCATGTGGGATGTGGGATAATTTTTATTATGCGGGACTGTGTGGCATCCCTGCCTTCACCACTGAATGACATCAGTGGTAAAACCCCCAAACTCACCGAACTGAATCTAAATCTGTTTTCGACAAAAGCTGATCAACTGATTAAAGTATTATAATTTGCAGAAGTGTTTATGTTTTACTTGGGTCAATACCTTAAGACAAAGAAAGACATCATCATGGTGGAATTTGTTTGTGGCAGGTGAAGAAAGTGGCAGTGTGAGAGAAGAAAATGCCCTTTTTGCAACTCTTAAACTACATGGAATATATTTACTCTTTATATTTTTGATTCTAGCCTTTCTTATATCCCTTTATGTTCCATATACACTTTAGAAGACAAATTATATCTCTTTCTAAGTCAAATTCTTTTTTTTAACATTTTTTATTGATTTATAATAATTTTACAATGTTGTGTCAAATTCCAGTGTAGAGCACAATTTTTCAGTTATACATGAACATATATATATTCATTGTCACATATTTTTCTCTGTGAGCTACCATAAGATCTTGTGTATATTTCCCTGTGCTATATAGTATAATCTTGTTTATCTGTTCTACAGTTTTGAAATCCTGTCTGTCCCTTCCCACCCTCCGCCCCCTTGGCAACCACAAGTTTGTATTCTACCTCTATGGGTCTGTTTCTGTTTTATATTTATGCTTTGTTTGTTTGTTTGTTTTTTAGATTCCACATATGAGCGATCTCATAGGGTATTTTTCTTTCTCTTTCTGGCTTACTTCACTTAGAATGACATTCTCCAGGAGCATCCATGTTGCTGCAAATGGCATTATGTTGTCAGTTTTTATGGCTGAGTAGTATTCCATTGTATAAATATACCACTTCTTCTTTATCCAGTCACCTGTTGATGGGCATTTAGGCTGTTTCCGTGTTTTGGCTATTGTAAATAGTGCTGCTGTGAACACTGGGGTGCAGGTGTCATCCTGAAGTAGGGTTCCTTCTGGATATATGCCCAGGAGCAGGATTCCTGGGTCATATGGTAAGTCTATTCCTAGTCTTTTGAGGAATCTCCATACTGTTTTCCACAGTGGCTGCACCAAACTGCATTCCCACTAGCAGTGTAGGAGGGTTCCCCTTTCTCCACAGCCTCTCCAGCATTTGTCATTTGTGGATTTTTGAATGATGGCCATTCTGACTGGTGTGAGATGATACCTCATTGTAGTTTTGATTTGCATTTCTCTGATAATTAGTGATATTGAGCATTTTTTTATGTGCCTATTGGTCATTTGTATGTCTTCCTTGGAGAATTGCTTGTTTAGGTCTTTTGCCCATTTTTGGATTGGGTTGTTTGGTTGTTTCTTATTGAGTTGTATGAGCTGCTTATGTATTCTGGAGATCAAGCCTTTGTTGATTTCATTTGCAAAATTTTTCTCCCATTCCATAGGTTGTCTTTTTGTTTTACTTACGGTTTCCTTTGCTGTGCTAAGTCAAATTCTTTTTAAATTTTCTGACTGTATTTTAAGAGCTTCTCTATGTATCTAGTGCTGTCAAACAATCAACTGATATTTTCTGAGCATTAGCTTTAACCAAGGTGATGTGCTGGCTACTGGGGGTCAAAGGTGAAGAAAATGTGGCCTGAAATCTCCATATACTTGTTATTGTAACTCAGTCCAGCACACATTTACAGGGCAGGGCACAATACTGGGTGTGCTGTAGATATATATAAATATGTGTGTATACTTATGTATATAAATATATATACACACATTTGTGTATATACCTTCAGGGAGCTGTTACATATATATAAATAAGAGAATCAATATAAATACAATCAAATATGAAGAAAGGAGAAACTTTAAAAAGCAAGAGATTGCATAAATGATGGTTCATTAACAACAACAAGTAAATTTCACAGTCTTTATGTACTTATATATAATACGTAACTTGTAACATAAATATATAAAGTCTGTGAAATATATATTATGTGTACTATATAATATACTATGCATATTATATATAATGTATATAACTATATAATATACTACAATTTACATATAAAGCCCTGTGTTACATGACTAAGTCAGAGTACCCAGAGGCAACTTTTTCCTCCATTATTATACATTAGAAATATATGTTCATACATAGATACTTTTAGATGGTGTTCTTTATAGTTGGAAGCTCATTTACATACTGAAAGAAAAGGGAAAATGAGAAGGGTAGTAGATAGTATGAGAAATTTCGTATCAAGACTGCTGAGACTGGTCTTGTCACACAGTATGTACAGATGACATAGGCTGTGTATGGGCAGTGTGAAGTATGTCTTTAGTTTTCATTCTCAAGAGGAGAAGATAAGCTAAGAGAAGAAGATCTCATATCTGAAGTGGTGCTCCTTTTGAAGGGCATAAGGGTCAAGGGTTGGAATTGCATTCTCTATTGATTTAAATGGTAATGGATGATTTAATATAGTGTGAGGAAGCTGGAGCTAAATGCTCATCCAGTGATGTATCAGCGAAAGCCTAGTCAGGAAAATAGAAGCCACTTCAGTTATTTCAACAGAGAGAATCTAATATCACAAATTGCTAAGCAAATTTTGAAGAAGTAAAAAGGGGGAATGGGCAGAACTCTGAGGTGATAACATAATATAGATCATAACTGCAGAAGCAGCTACCACCTTAGGGTTGGAGGATCAAAGGAAGAAATCAGAAGTTACTAGAACCTGAACCTTGGAGGAGGAGCCCCCAGAGCTGGGACCCAGCCCTCTCAGGTGGTGTGCTTAGCTGGTGCTGGTACTTTGTAGAGCTGGAACACACTGCCCTTTGAGTGGCTCTTCCAGAATCAGAGCAACAAGTATGGGCTACTAATCTCTGTGAAGCATCACTACAGACCTTGGAGTGCTCTATACAGATGTCAAGTCAGTAACAATTCTCAACACAAAAGTCATGGATTAGATCTAAACACAAGTAGTACCTTTCCTCCCTTTTATTCTTGTTCTTAAATTACCTAGAATAATTACACTAGTTAGATCGAGGCAAAATCCATTAAACCATACTACTGCATTCCTTTCAAGCGGTTTGTGTCAAGTGAAGCTTGTATATTTGAAAAGTGTTCAGAAGAAGCCCAGAGAAATAAAAGCAAAGTGAGACCTTAACCTTTTTATGATTTCTTTATAGTCTTAATCAGATAAAAATAATGATATCTAATACTTGCATAACACTTATGATGTGGTAGATACTATTTTAAGTGCTTGATATCTCATTTTTAATGTATTAATAGGGCATATTATCTCATTTAAGTTGACCCCCAAATCCAGTGAGGTGACTACTATCCTGCCAGTTGCTGTTGTTACTGTTATTCTTCCCATTTTATAGATGAGGAAACTGAGGTATGATTTAATACCTTGCCCAAGGTCACACAGCCAGTTAGTGGTAAGTTGGGATATAAACCCAGCCAGTTATGTGATCTTAAATACTAAGCTGTATAGGCAATTTATATCTATAAAACCCGGGTTCTTATTTATCTGTGAATGGATTAGCAAATCCATTGATTTCTTCAGCAATGATGTAATGTAATAGGAATTCTGGCTTGGGGATTGGGAGAATGAGGTTCAGAACCTAGGTCTTCTACTGATTTTCTTAAAGATTTTAAGAGAGTCACCATAGCAATTTGAGCTCTTTGTAAAATGAGGAAATTGAATGAAATTATTTTTGAGATTCTTTCTAACTATCATTGTTTAATGATTTGTGACGAGCCTGGTTACCTTTTAGGAATTGGAAGCTAGAGATGAAGCCTGACTTGCTGGGGAAGTTAGTAATTTTCTAATATGTGTCAGACATAGACTTGGTAGTGGTAGTGCTGTTGATAGCTAAAGTAACTAGGGACTCTCAAGGACAAACAGAATAAGGACTCATTTTTTAAAACATTTGAGCACTGTGGGGTTGGCAATTGTTTTAATTTACTATTTTTTGCTGAATTTCCATTTTTCTGTATCTAGGAGTCAATCTTAGATCCAATACTTCTTGCAAAACAGTGCTTAGAAGTTATTTTATCTCTGGGGCTTTATCCAAGAGAGGATGTGTGTCCCTTTTGATAGCTTCCCTTGCTACTAAGGGGCTGTCTACTTTCCCAATTTATAGATAACCTACCTTTAGACTTCAAATCTTAAATCTGAAGACTAGAGAGCTGTGGTTCAGAGAGCAAAAAATGCCCATGAAAAACTAGAAAAATCTAGCAAAAATGTTCCCAGATTAGAAGGTGGGAGGTGAGTTGCATTGGCTTAACAAATCTTATCCTAATGTTATAGAGGGAACTGGGTGTGTGTGGGGTGGGTGTATGTTTGTGGGTAAAGCTTTTCTCTTATTCCCTAAGGAGTGACATTTCCTTTTACTCTCAAGCATTCTTCTTTTTTCCTGTTCCTTCTCTCCCACCCACATTGTCCAAAGCCTTAATTTTTATGAAAGAACTCGAAGCCTTTACATAAGTGAGTTGTATCACAGTGTGTAACGCTTAACCAGCAGTTCTATGAAAGTTATGGGTTTATTTAGAGTCAAAAGTGATTTCAAATTAGGTTCTAAATGTTGCCAAATGTCACAATTAATGCTAGTTTTGGTAAATTTAGAGCAATGAATAATTTTGGCTCATGTTTAGTAGTAAAGAGGAATACAGATACATAGTTTGTTTTCCAAATAATTCTTTATAATCTTTGAATTGTGTCAGGATATGTTTTACTATTTATAATATTTTGCAGTGAAATAAACGTACCATTATAATAAAGGATGATATCTATCCCATATACAATCAAAAATCATAAGGTTGGTAAGGAGGATGTGTGTGTGTGAAATGTAGGCCTGCAGTTGTGGATGCTAGATAGCGTGGGCAGTGAGAACCAGAGGTATCTTGATAGAGTACACATATGGGTTGTTCCTAATTTATATTTCAGTAGATTAAAGAAGCAGAGTCACTTTACTGCACCTCTGAATTTGTGGTACCTGTTCTTAGGTCTTATGCTGTTCTAGAATTGAGCTGGAGTGTCTCAGAGGATTTTCTTAGAGCTGTGTCAAACTAAGAAGGGTACATCTGAGGCACTCCATCCTGCACAGTCAGGGGTTACTGGAAGTTTGAGGTAAGAATTTGGTTTGCTTCTTTCTCCATAAGCCAAGCAGCTGATTTTTCTGGTGACAGGTGAAGAACCAGGATAAATGTGTTTCACTGAAATATTTGGCTTTGGTTGATTCCAGGTTGTGAACTTGTCACCTCTAGTTTGTATTTAAATTTATAATCTTTAGAAGGAGATAATTCATAATGTGAGTAATATGGATGATGAAATAGTATGACAGATGTCTTATTTGATGCTTCACCACTCTAACATGGCATGTGGTCTCTGTATGTATGTACATCTTTATGCATTGGCCTGTGGTCAGTTGTCTTCAATGAATTCTATTTGTGTAAATGAGTTCTTGTGATTTAGTATAGAAATTAAATTTCAAGGAAAACAAGTGACAGCATTTTTGTGTGTGTGATATGAAGTAAAATTGAAGTATTAGAGATCATTCTAGCTCAAACCTTCCATTTGCCAGATAATGAGATGTAGATGCAGTACATAGAGTAGCATATTGGTTAAGGGGTAGACCAGGAGTGTGATAGATCTGAGATTGAATCCAAACTCTCCCTAGGATCACCTCTGGGACCTTGAGCAAGTAACTAAGAGATAACATTTGTACCTCCCTCATAGAAACTTAAAAAAATTAAGATAATGTACATCCGGAATTTCACATAATTATTGGTGCATAAGAAATGCTAATATGTTAAGTCACATAGTGAGAAGTTAGCACAGAAAACAACAGACTTTAGATCAGATAACCAGGTCTTTTGAGCTCAAAGTCTTTTCCTTGTCATCTTTCACCAGATGTAAACTCTGTGAGGACAGAAGACTGTTGTTTCACTAAGTATTTAAGAGCCCACTGTATGCTCTTATGAACAAGACAAAGTCTCACCTTATGTTTTGATGGGAATTAGCAGCCAACAAGTAAATACCTAAAGTATAATTTTATAAGGTAGTAGGTGCAATAAAGAGAAGCAGAGCAAAGTAATGGGGTTCAGAGCAATGGGGAGAATATTTTAGAAAATGCATCCAGAGAGGACTTCTCTGATTTAAGCGTGGAATAAGCCATTTGAAGGTCTAAGAAAGAGTGTTCCTCGAAGAGATAAAAACAAGTGCATAGGACCTGATGTCGTTTGGTATAGTCTGATCATTTCGGTCCTCAGAGACTGAAGTAGGGAGGTCAGAGATGTTAAGTATGATAGGACCTCCTTTAAAGGACTTTTAAGCAGAGAACTGATATGATCTAATTTATAAAAAGGAAGTTCTGGTTACTGTGTTGAGAATAGACTGGGTGGGAGGGCAAGAGTGGAAATACGAAAATCAGGTTCTTGCAGCAGCCCCAAGTAAGATAGATGAATGGTTCATATTTGAGATAGGTTTTGAAGATAAGACTTGCTTAAGGATTGGATATGATGTTAAGAAACAGAAGAATCAAGGAAGAGTTATAGGTGTTTTGCCTGAGTATGTAGTGAGTGGCAGTACCATTTCCTGACATGGAAAAAAAATCTGAGTTTGAGGGTAGGCTGTCAGGATTTTATTTTGAACATATTATATTTGTGATACCTATTTAGTCCTCTAAGTGAAGATGTCAGGTACATAGTTAGATATGTAAGTCTGGAGCTCTGGAGTGAAGTGAGAGCTAGAGATAGAAATGTGGGAGTTAACACATTAGAGATGATAGTTGATGTCATGGGACTATAAGGGACCATGCAGGGAGAGAGTGAAGATGGGGAAAATGACCAAGAACTGAGCTTTGGGGAAGCCAGTGTTGGAGGCTGAGAAGAAGAACAAACTGAGAAGGTGCAACCAGTGAGGTAGGAGGAACGTGAAAGTAGAAGATATCTCGGGAGCCAAGTGAACAAAATGTTCAAGAAAGAAGGAGTTATCAACTTGGTCAAATGTGGCTAAGAGATTGGGTAAGATGGAGCCTGAAAATCTCTATTGAATTGGGGAAGATGGAGGTCACTGTTGGCCTTGGCAAGAGGACAAAGTCCATGTTGTGTCTGGCTTGTTCACTGATGTGTTCCCTGTGAAATGCACTGAGTCTGGAACAAGATAGAAACCTAAAAAACATCTGTAGATTTTTGGATAAATGAATGAATGAATGACTGAATTGACAAACCAGACTTTCCTCCTTTTTGTAGTCTCACTGTAGTCTTTGTTCATTTTAGATTTTAGTATTTAGTCATATCAGGGACAAAATCATATGATTATAATAAAGCATGCACATGGCACCTGCTTTCTCTCAGCTAACATTCTGTAATATTGACTCAACATTTATCTCACTTGTTAATTAATGAAAAATATATAAGCCACCATAGTTCTAGACAATGTCCTTCATTATACAGTAGAGTGAAGTAGTTAAAGAAGTGATCGGTGCATTAACACCACATCCCCTGTCCTCCCTGTTCTGAATCTGCAGAGTCTCTCTGAGTCACTCTGGTGTTTATCAGTCACCCAAAGGCTGCTGTGGCTTGAATGTAGAACACTTTTAGTAGAACAGGGCAGAGTTTACTTTAGGCCATTGCAGTCTGGGCCGCACAGATCTTTTTCCCTCACTTTGTGATGTAAACCAGACAGGATACTCTCAATTGGTTATAGTGGGATAAGTCCAGCCTTGCAGTTTCGCAAACTGTCCTTTGAGGTACCTTGAGGTGCAACAGTGAATTCACAGGGAGGCTGTGGAATTAGTTTTTTTTTCTTGAGGAAAACAGAAATAGTCAACATCTGTCAGTTACTCTGTGAACTATTGGCTCAAGGTAGTTCATAGTTTCAATATTAGATCACTGCATTCCTTTTTAGTGATGTCATATCTTTTCAAAGCTGGACTTTTGGGGTTCACTGTTCTTAAAAAACCAGTAGTGTATAAAGATTAAGATAGAGCAGGAAATGGGATAATGGAATTCAAACTGATTTCAAAATTTGAGAAGATGTGTAGTGCCCAAAGTGTATACATTTTATTAATTGTGGTTATTTAAGGATGAAATAAAAACATTACTTTCCTATATATTTATGCCTGTTGTTTTCTTGAATGGCTACCAAGTTGTCAGTGCAGAAATACTTATTGAGTTGTTTGGATCTACCTATTTAACAGATCAGGTGTTTCTCTTGGCCTAGGGGTGCTATGAAAAAATACCAAGACACCAGGATGAGCCAAGAAAGTTTGAGAACTTCTGGGTTAGCCTCTTAGGCTTCTAGCAAGAAGAGGAGAGAGGGAATGGTCCTGCTGCTGTCTCCAGCCTGGCCTGTTTGCTGCCCCGTATCTCACCTAAGTCTATGCCACTTGGTAGTCTGTGAGCCATTCTTGTGACTGGTTAGGTGAATTTTCAAACTTAACAGATATTGATGAACATTCTTAAATTACAGCTGTGCTGACAGCCCTACTTAAAGTGGCCAATGTTATCTCCCACCCAGGGGAGAGTGACGGCATTTTCTGTCCCCTTTTCCTCTTTCTCCTCCTCGAGCACTGTACCACAGCTCCAAGAACCAGGTTCAGGTTTATAGTTAAAGAGACTGGACTAGCCTGGGCCTTTCTCATAACCATTCATTTCTGTTTTATTTTCGTCTTCATGACAATATGTTTTGAGCATTAGAAAACTACCTAACGCGTGAACTTTCAGAGCACAGCCCTTTGTAACATGGGGATCAGCTGGATCTGTGGAGAGCCCTCTCTGGAGATATTAGAGGATACACTTAGTTATGATGTATTATGTTTTGCCCTTAAAAACTTAAGAAATCCATATCTGTTCACAGGAAGAGTATGATGCTTTGTGTGTGTGAGATTCAAGAAAAAAGAGGGAAAAAGATTCATTTTGCAGGTTCATGAGCAGTGTCATGCGCTTTAAGACTCTGAAATGGGAATTGTGCTTAGGGAAATTGTGGATTTATGACTACTGACAAAGATGAAAGGCAGAGAAGTGACTGAGTCACATGATACGGATTTGTCCATTTTGCTCAGTGGTATTCTAAGAGCTCAGAGTGCCAGAAGTGTCTCTTTACCTTCACTTTTGTGCCTTTTTTTTCTGAGTGGGGTGACTCTCTTGAATGATCTCTTTAGTCACTTGTCAGTTTATTCTTGATACTGGCCTTCTCAGTCTTAGCCTTCAGAATTACTCTGAGCAGTTGGGAAGGATATTTGATTTTTCTCCACCATAAAGATATTCTTCCCTATCTTTGTTTCTTCCTTATCTCCATCTTTCCATCTGTACTTTCACCATCCCCTCTGTTCTCTTTCCATCTCAATCTACCCCTCCCCCTCCTCTCTTCTTCCCTCTCCCTGCTCTCTCTGTTTCCTTCTCCTCCATCCCCATATCTCCTCTTCATTGCTTCCGTCACAGCAGAGTCCTTAAGTCCCATGTCTCACTCTCAAGTATCCCCAAAGGAAAGATGTACTCATATTGAATTGTGGGTATTTACCCCAGACCTGAATTGAGTATCAAAACTTTTTGATATTTTCTGTGTTAAACTCATGGATGGGATTCAGATGATCTCTATAAATGAGTTTTCCCTAGGATGAGTTAACTGGGACTCGCTTCTCTCATCGGTTTTCTAGAATTCCGTAAATTCAGAAAGATTAGCCTGTGCTTGCTGCTTGGGTTTAAACGTCTAATTCTAGGACCACTTTATCTCCAGATCAGTAATGCCCTGTAGATATATTATGGTAGCCTCAAACATGAGCCACAGATGCAATTTAAATTTTTTTAGTGTGCCACAAAAAAGTAAAAAATCATATAGTGAAATTAATTTTAATAATATATTTTATTTAACCAAATATATTCAAACATGATTGTCCCAACATGTAATCAGAATAAAAAGAGATTAATGAGATATTTTACATTCTTTTTTTCCCACTAAGTCTTTGAAATTCAGCGTGTGTTTTATACTTAAGGCATCTCAATTTAGATGAGCCACATTTCATTGTTTGGAGCTACATGTGCTAGTGGCTACTGATTGGACAGTGAAGCACCAGGTAGTAGGTGGGACATGAAGAGAAAGACTGGTTTTAGGCAGTTAATGAACCAAAAGTATTTCTTGAGTTTCATACTTCCAGAATGATGAGTGAATGGAGCAGGTGCTTGGCTAATAAGATGGACTTGGGAAGCACTTTTAAGTTGTGTCAGTCTTTTAATGAACTTAATCAAAATAGCTGGTTGGCTGAGGGATCTGGGGACTTGACTTGAGGGCTAGGAGTCACTACCAGTCTTTCTATACAACCACCCAATTCCCCTTCTCCCTCTCTATTTCCACCTCCCATGCTTAAATGTCCCCACTTCTTGGAAGCCTAGGACTTAAACAAATAAAGTGTAGTTCTGCTGGTGAAAATAACTTAGCAGTTAAGAGCTCTAGTAAGTCCTTTTTGTCCTGAAACACATTCTCTTCCTTTTTTCACCTTGATCCACGTGGCACAGATTTACCTTTTTCCTTGCAATTACATCTTGTCCGAGAAAGTCTCAAAAGTCAGCAAATTTAAGTAATACATTTTAATACTTTGCACGTCACAATGAGTGACAGGAAGGTGCTACTTACCTCCACCCCCCATCTGTGAATAGAGACAAGTTTGAACAGGCCCTGCTCCTTTCACCTTGGTTAAGCATTATCTTGTGTTCTTTGGGTTACTCTTGCATAACACCATCACAGCATAAACTGAAAGCTCCCCTATTTAACTTTGGTCTGAGTCTGCTCTGAGGATGAAGAGATAGGGCTATGGGGGTGGGGAATTGGTGAGTTGTCAGTAACTAGGTAAATAAAATGGGAATATGGTCAGCTTTAATCCCTCTCACCTTACTCTCCCCATACTTAACTTCCATTTATTTTCTTCCCTATTAAATGAGGAGTTTGATTAGATGAGAAATCTCCAGTGTTTTTCCCCAAGGTCTGTTTTCCATTCCTCATGTGCAAAGGGAAAGGTAGAGGGTGCTGACTGCACTAGTAGGGATTGAGAACTCTGTTCTACAATCAGTTATCTGGCTTTACTTAGAAATGAGCAACTGGAGACCCTTGGATCTCATTACATCTGATAAAGTCCTTTAGTAGTCTCAGTTTCTAGGTTTCTGAGTTTTGTGGAATCCTTGAAGTGTTGCTCATCTATGCTCTTGCAGTGAACATGTAGGATCTGAGTGATGGGATCTCCATTAATGATAGACAAAGGAGTGCCTGGAATGTTTGGTGAGGGGTAGGGTTATGCAGGGTGATGGGGACAGGTAGGAGATGGCAAACCCATAAGGGTCCATTGGTGTTTACCAGAGTAAATTTGTTTGTTGGATGACATCTGGGGCTTTGTGATAGTTAAAGAACTGTGTTTAGAAATAGAATTGGAGAAATACAGAGGTTGAATAATTTCCATGTATTAAGAATGTGGAAGGTTGCTTGGATAAAAGAAGAAAGGAAAGAATCCAAGTAATGTCATACTGGTGTAGTCCAGTATTTTGTTTCCAAGGGATTTCAAAATTTTAAATATATTTAAACTTATTGTTGTAGCAATTAAAAAGGCAAATTATGAAAACACATGAAAACATAAATCACCCATAACTTCTGTCACAGAAAATCAACTGGTCTAGTTTTTTGTTATTTCTGAGAGTTCTGAGGGGGGATTTATAAGTGAACATGATTCCTGTTGGTGATGATATCCTGAGAAGCAAAAGGCCATCTTCCAAATATGCTACTTCTTTACCCATTATGAGTCTGCCTTTTTTTTAAAAGTGAACTTTTTATTTTGGAACTATTTTAGATTTACAGAGAAGTTGCAAAGATAATACAGAGACAAAGCCCCAAAGACAAGCCCCTGATACTTTCCAGCAGACCAACTATCTAACTAAGGTTATTTGAGGACTGACAATGAACTTTGAAGTATTTCCCAATCGCATCTTACTGGCCAGTATTACCTAAATTACCTTATATTACATTTGTCAAAGCTAAGAAACCAGAATTGGTATATAACCATTAACTAAACTCCAGACTATATATTTAAATTGCATGCGTCCATTGTGGATCTTTTAATCTATTAATTCATTTCAGTTTTTTTTTTAAATTTGATGTTGTCTGCTGTGATACTACTTTATGTATTTGAATAATTCTCTTTCCCTCTGAAAATGAAATATATATGTATTTTTTCTTTGTAGAAATTAGGAAAATACTGAAAATATAAATAAAAAATAAAATTAATTCTAACTCCATCCTTGATCTAATTTTGTGTTGTATGTAAATATGTATGCATTAGCAAATGAAGTTCATTATGTCTATGGTATAGTTTTGAATTGCATATTTTTCATATATTACCTTAGGAGAAATATATTTAGTTAATAATCTTCAAATCAGATGTACAATTTTAAAAAGTCATAGTCCATTGTGTAATTATTTATTTATTGATAAACAGCCCTTAGGCTCTTTCTAATTTTGGCTACACTATAATTTTTTTTAACCACTTCTCTGATGATGTTCTTAGGATAAATTTCTAAGAGTGGAATTACCGGATAAGTGGACCTGCCTTTGTGTATATTGCCAAGTTAGCATCCAGAAACATGGTACCAACTTATATTCCCAAAGTATCCTTTGAGATACCTTACTTCACCTTTACCAGCAATGAACATAATTTTTAATTTTCACAGTTTTTTTTTTTAAATTTTCACAGTTTTATAGGCGAAAAGTTGGGTCTTTTATTATTTAATTTGCATTTCTCTGTCACTAGAGTTGACTAGTCACCTATATTTTCTTAGTTTATAGAAATGAATATGTTATACTTAATGTTTTAAACCATTACTGATTAAATTTACATGTACTGAAGATATAAAGATCTAAAAAGCCTCTTTCTACATACTGCTCCCCCAAACTGTAATTGTTGAATATTTCCTATCCTGTTCTCACTGGACTGTTATGTTCTTTTTTATAGGAGTGTCTCTATCTGGGATCATTCATTTGTTCCAGTGATTTATCTTTGGCTAGTACCATTATTATTTTACCATTAAAACCCTTTTTATATAGGGCTTGGGCAAATTCCTTATCTTTTTATTTCAAAAATGTTTTAGTTCTTCCAGCCTTTCTTGATGAACTTGGAAACATTTTGCCAATTTTCAGAAAGGAATATAGGCTGTCCAATTTCATTAGAATTGCTTTATAATTGCTAGTTTTCTCAGTCAGTATTGTGGCATGTTTCTGTATTCAGTCTTTTAAAAAATTCTGTGTTTCTTAAAGTGATTTGTACGTTTCCTCAAATAGAATTAATGCATTTCTTGTCAATATTTATGTTTTACTGTTGATGTTGTTACTTTGAGTGGAATCTTCATTTCCAAATATCTTCTGATTTTCTTTTTACTAGTAGAGGTTATTGAATAGGGCTTGAACCTTATTTATTTTTTACTCCTTGTGCTCATTATTAGCACATTACCTGACATGCAGTAAATGTTGTGTTTGTTGAAATAATTGATTTTTGTAATTTTTCCTTGTTATCCAGTCACTGTTGAATTTCTCACTTAATTCAGTTAGTTTTCGGTTCTTAATCTTGGATTTTCTCAGCATATTATCATTCTATAAGTAATGATAGCTCTGTTTTAAGATTTAAATGTTTTCTTTCATACCTTATTGAATTGTCTGTATTTTCGAAGTCATGTTAAATTATAATGGTAGTAGCAAACATTCTTGTACCTGATTTTAATAGATATGCTTTCTAGTGCAAAAATTCTTAGCATCTTTAGAGATCTATAGATGGGCTTTAGGAAGGGTCTGTTAAACCCTAGATATATTTGCAAACTTGATTTGATGAGAGAGGTTGTGTGTGGGAGAGAATATTTATATTTATATATCTATTCTTATATAATGTTATATTTTAATATATTTTACATTAAAATTAAAAACATCATTTTAATCATGTAGACAATGTATCTCTTTATTCTTGTACTTCTTTTTACCTTGAGATTATTATCATTTGTTTGAGTTCATCTTTTCTTTTATTTGTTTTAAAACAACTGTCCTTTGAGCTTTAAAGATATGTTCCCTTAAATTAGCTGGTTTTGACTGATGATACTGTTAGCAGAGGGGAAAACAGCTATTGAGAAAATCCAGGCAGTTGTGAGATTTAAACTTTGTTAGAGGCTGGAGATGCTTGCAAATGGCAAAGAGAGGCTACTTTAATGGCATTTTAGTATACATTGAACTCATGAAGACCAAGGCAAGGATGACTGACAAGGTGTTTGTTTGTTTGTTTTTTTTTTTTAAATAAAATCTACGGTCTTTGAAACACTCAGATGTTTGAATGACAAAACATATTGAATAGAAACTATAACCACCTCACAAATGTGTTAGTTTATGCTTAAACCAAACTAACCAAATTTAGAGTACAGCTGCTTTTACTTCCTTTGGTGTCAGTGTTTCATTAAAGGATATGAAAAAGCCTCAGAAAAATGACAGAGACTATCTCATTGGACTATATTCATTAAAACAAATGAAATACAATTTACAGTTTATGTCAGGAGTTAAAAGGAACAGACCTGTTTAAGGGCTCCAAATAAGCTCTACAATGGGCTAAACACAATTTTGTTTTAGGAAGTGACAGGAGGATAAGGATGAGACCAGTTCTTTCCTTTAACCTTAGCAAATTTCATATCAGGTAGATGTCTTTAGTCAGCAGCAGTTAGTGGGGATTCCGAAGCCCCGTCTCAGTTTAGAAAATACATTACTAAAGTGATGGCTGTGGCTTTCTCAGCAATTACTCACCACTTAAATTTTAGTGGGAGCCATTAGAAATCCTGAAACAACTGAAAATGGCACTTAGAGAAAATGCATGTAAATTGTAGTCATACAGAATCCCCTATGGAGTTGTGGAATTATTTTACCTTAAACAAGAGCTGGAGAAGTCCACTTCCTCTCTGTATATTTGGGAATACAATGTGGCCTATTTCTTCCTGTAGGCAATGACTGACTTCATCATATGCATTGTTCTGTGTGTGCAAAAAGCACTCCAAATGCCAATCAGCAAAATCATTATTAACTATTTAAAGTGAAAGAAATGTTTTAAGAGGATTTATTGCTTCTTAGACTCAAATGATATGGGCCCTTCTAGAAATAGGGTCTTTCCTTTTCTAGCAGATAGAGGAGGTAGAAACATAGCCAAGAATTACTTTCCCTGATTATTCTTTATGTAGTTTGCTAAGTCAGACTGGAAAAGAAAAAATAAATGTCAAAGTAAGGAGTAGAAGATATGAGAGTGAACAAAACCCGTGAGCTTTAACTACTTT
Source organism: Camelus ferus (assembly GCF_009834535.1). Classification (NCBI taxonomy): domain Eukaryota; kingdom Metazoa; phylum Chordata; class Mammalia; order Artiodactyla; family Camelidae; genus Camelus; species Camelus ferus. Next base: position 30,194,588 of record NC_045699.1, read on the forward strand.
GATAGTTGGAATTCTGCATTTAGGCCTACCTTGCTTAGCATAGGGCACTTTGATATACTCTGTGATGACTCAGAGCTAAAAAGGGAGTTTTCTGTCCTAGAGGCATTTAACAAGCAGGGAAAGTTTAACTATAACATAAGGCAGGTATAGGATTATAATAAAAATGTGTAGTATTATCGGAGCCTAGAGGAACTGAAGGAATGGAAAAGATAGAGAGTTTTTGAACTTTTCAACCCAGAGATGGATTTCTGGAAGAAGTCCATTGTGGGCCCCAGTATAAGTGAGGCAAAGCCTGGGGGCATGAAAGTATTCAGGTAGAGCCTTCAGACTGTTGTGACTCATGGTAAGAGAGACAAGACTATGGAGCTATACTTTGATGTCCTTCAATGCAATTTTTACTGTGTTGGCAGAGGTGAGTTACTGAAGGATGTTGAGGAAAGAAATGACATGATTTGAACTGTGTTTTAAGAAGACTGTTTTGGCAGAAAATGACCAGGCATTTGGGGAAAGAATAGCAATGCCTTTTGGTTGCGTTTAGTCATAACATCAGTTTCTAAAACAACCCTTTCTCCATGTAATCAGGGTCTTGGAGAGTTGCTCCTTTATTTCCATCCTTTTTCCTTTGTGTATTCATCTTTTTAATCATTCTTTTGGGAAAAAATGCTCAGCATCTACCATTACATCCTTACATATATATATGTATATGTTAATATATGTATCTGTGTATGCATACATACACACACACACACACACACACACACATAGTTACTTGCACTTTTCAAAGTCCCTTTACAATATTATCTGTCTTGTTTCCTATAACTATCCTATGAAGGTAGTAGGAATGATGTTATGGTTCTTATTTTACAGACAGAGAATCTGAAAATTGCTCAAAGTCAAGAGCTGGAAAAGTAGTGAATTTGGACTAGAATTTGAATCTTCTGATTTCTTAAAAAATGTGACATCTTCCTTTTGTACAATACTTAATTCTGTGTGGAATGCTAAGGACTGTGGGCCACAGTAATCTCTTCTCTGAGAGAGGGACAGTTCTTGTGGGGTCTGAGGTCACATACCTACTAAGAAGTAGAATCCCTCTTAGCCAGCATGATCTGGACTAGTTACTGTTCAGCTAAGTAAAAAATAAAGTTTATCTGGGAAATAATAAAGCTGCTATACATACGTACCTTAAACATGTTACAGCAACTTAAAGCATCTAAATGCATATTTATGTACTAGTCTTTTGATTTGGGACCAAGGTCTTGTCTTTGATTAAGGGTCTTCTTGGAGTCCCCTTCAATCATCTATCTAGCTTACCTCTTTTATAATTTAAAAGTATTGGTTTATTTAATGTAGAGTGAGAACGTAAAACATCTGTGAAGTAATTTTGAGTGTAGAATCACTTTAGATTTAAAAATTTCCTCCTAAAATCTTTTACAAATATCTACCCCACGCCTAATTTAACAGCAGTTTTTTTTTAGCGTTGACTTTTGTTTTCAAAACTCTTTCCAATGTAGTTTTCGTAGAAGAACAACCTGCCTTCTTTTTCTGTTCATTTTATGTAATCTTTAATTAAAGTATGTAAATATAACAGCGTACAACTGTCATAAACATGTCTGTCATAAATGGGTTTGGGAACAAACACAATGACTCTTGGTAAATATCCAACTCAATTGGTGGGAGCTGAATTACACTGGCATATTTGAAAGTAGCTTCCTAGCCAAGAGCATTCACAGTGCCATGGGCAACAGTCAGACTATTTCTCAGAGGGAATGGAGGACATCAGCCATTTTGGTGAGTTGGTTAAGAGAGATTCAGCTGCAGTGTAACATATAGCAGCATACACCACTAAAGGGGCAGAGTGTGGGTGGGTTGAGGTGGTCCAGAAAGATTTATGGATGGCTTGGAATATTTATTGGGGCTGGAAAGGTGGGTAGGATTTAGGAAGAGGAGTTCTAGTTGTGTGTGTGTGTGTGTGTGTGTGTGTGTGTGTGTGTGTGTGTGTGTGTTGAGCAGGGAGGTGTGTGTGCATGGGTGTGAGGAAACCTGAGAGAGAGACAGAGACAGCAACGTAGAGAGAGAAATAGGGAAAAAGCAGGGAATGGCCAGATGTTCTCAGCAAAGGAAGGGAGTCCATTTCCTTGGAATACAAAAAAGTGGGTAGTCCGATAGACCAACTTCCTCTATTCAAAATCCTCTTCTAAATTCTGCTTCATGAAGGAAATCTCATGTAAGATGGATTTGGTGAGGGTTTGGATTTACTTCCTAATGTAAATAAAATCATGGTGGTAGCAATTTCGTCTCCCCCCTCCAATGTGGACTACACCTAACCCATCCCAGACAGATCAAGGGCTACCCTATTTTAAGAAGACTACCAGAAAAGCATTTGATTTCCTTTAGTGATCTATTCTGATGTCCCGGCCCTCTGAAATAATCCTTCACATATTTAAAAATTATTATTAAATCTTTCTTCCAATGTATAGGCTGGATTATCCCAAAGTGATAGAACGATCATTTCATATATTCTTTATTCTGAGTTTATTACATAGAAAGAAAGAGAAATCACAAAACATAGATTTTCCATTCACAATTTTGCATCAACCATAAAGGGTGTTGGTACTGTGTGTGTGTGTGTGTGTGTGTGTGTGTGTGTGTGTATATGTTAATACTATGTGTATATGTGTATGTCTGTATAGATGTACATATGTATACATACATATGCATGTATAAACATAAATATGTGTCCAAAACACAATGTATAAATATAATATGTACACACAAATGCACATATGTATATGTACACGTATCATAGCTTTTGGAAACTAAAAGATGATGGTGCCAAAGTCAGTCTCTTAGCTGTAACTTGAAAGTCAGAATGTCAAGGTTTTGTCTGCGTTCACCTGACAGCAGGGAAAGTTAATTGATACCTTTTTACCAAAGCTACCTCTGGCTGATCCTTTTTGGCCACTTCTTCCTCCTTACTGTGTTCTATAATCTGTCACAAGTTAAATAAGAGCTGATCTTCATATCAGCTTGGCTAAGCTCCTCCTGATTATTGAGGGGGTTTGTTACTAAAAAATGGATTAAGGTATCAATCTCCTTAGGGTTGTTTCTTAAGAGAGAATTCTTGGAGACAGGCGGCCTTGAAGACATAGATCTTGAAGACCCAAGGCCTGGAATCTCTAATGTGGGACCAAGTGGTTGCAGTGTTAATCATGCAAACTAGTTTGCCCAGGGACACACTGAAAATTCATTAATATACATACAAAGCTGGGCTCTCTGTGTGCATAGTTTATCTGGATCAGTGCTGTCCAATAGAAATATAATGTAAGGCACACATATGTAATTTAACACTTTTAGTAGCCACAGTAAAAAAGTAAAAAGAAACAAGTGAAATTAATTTTTAAAATAGATTTTATTTAACACATTATATCTAAAATAGTACTTATTAACATGTAATCAATGTAAAAATTTATCAATGAGATATTTTACTTTTTTTTGTAGTAAGTCTTCTAAATCTGTGTATTTTGTGTAATGCATCTCTATTTGGATTAGCAACATTTTAAACACTCAGTAGCTACCCACATATGGCTGGTGGCTACTCAGTTGAATAGTGCAGGTTGACAGAGGACATAGGGAGGACAGGGAAGATGTAATTTCTGAGTGTTGGATCCCACTAGGTATGGAGAGCTTGTTGTCAGACAGCCTCCATCAGCCAGTGCGGTTCCATAATATGCACTGGTCATGCCCAATAAGTAGCTGGAATCAGAGTGTTTTGTTGAGCACGGGGTTTAGAATACCACTGTGTGTTTGATTTCACCTCAGAAGGAACAGATTGATTCCTGTAGAGCTTTGAATAAAGAGAATTGTTCCTCAGAAAGAAAGTTGTTGAGCAACAAGTATAGGATTTCCTGGATAATAGCCAAGCCTGAGCAGGTTTTCTATAGATTGGTTGGCACACATTTTTTTCACTTCCTGGAGATGCCAGAGAATTAGAAGTGAAAAACAGTCAAGTGTTATACAGTGAGGGACTGTAAGACACAATGTACTGAAACTGACTAGGTTGAAGGTTGTTTCCAGGGGTCTGGGATGGGTCACGAAGTGTCCATAGCAGCAAACTTACTTTCCTCTACTGTTCAGACTCCTGGGGCACCCCTGTGAGTTTCTTTTCATTGCTAAAGGACCCAAAGCCACAGGATAAATATGGTATAATTTTACTCTAAGACTTAGGAAGAGAAAGCAATATTATTTTTGTATTAAAACAAATATAGTTATATTATTAGTTTAGTACAAAATCCCTTTTAATTTTAAAACATAAAACACAAGTTTTGTAAAAAAAAAAAAATTGACAGTGAATTACTTTGGGACACACCATCTTTTTCCTTGGGCTTAGAGCTCATTTTCCTTTACTTGTTAGGAATACTTGTAGAAGTGCTGCCTTTCCCGTGTACCCCACCACACTTCTTCCAGTCTTGAGTTTAACGGACTTTCAGGTTCTAGGCTGTGCACAAAAAGGCAAGAAACTCTAGTAAGTTCATAATTATAAAGGGGGGTTTTCCAGTGGTGGGAGTGAAGTTCTTTTGAAATCAATATTTTGAAAGGAAAGGACAACAAATGCCTGTTAAAGTTAATCTCAGTAGAAATTTAGTCTGGAAAATACACACACATACACACATATACACATACATATTTTCTTAGAGTAGCTATAGTTGTCTTCTTTCACTCTATGAGATTTATTTTCATTTGAATATTTCTCTTATTGAAATTCAATAACTAGGGATATGCTGTTTAGATAGTTGTCTTATTTTATTCCCTTTAGGATTCCAACTTGTGTTTTATTTAATTTTATTGAGATACAGTTAATACATAATATTATATTAGTTTCAGATATACAACATAATGATTTGATATTTATATATATCCTAGTTATATTTTAAATCTTTTCTGACATTCTTGCCTTATTTGACTTATTAATGCATATGACTATATGAATAAGGTAAAGTTATCAATATTAGTATTGTAATGTTAGTGACATCTTGTAATCTTGTTTGTGATTATCGCTATTTTAGTTTTTCTGGAAGGAAAACCATAGGAACAAAGGCTTGAAGTTAGGCTTCTAGGTGATGAAATAATCATAAGAAAGATGAGATATATGTCCATCACTTAGATTATAATTTTATCTATCGGTTGCAATTATATTTGAAAAAAGATCAAGTTAGTTGGTTGCAGATATAAATTCAGCATGAAAAAACTAAAGTCAAAAAAAGTAACTTAGTGAATGGCATAATGCAGATGGATGAGACAGGATCTTTCATCCTTTATTCTGCTAAAGATCTAATGGTTCAGAGTGAGGAAACAGATGACATCATCTGCTTGACGCTCCTGAAATCTAGTGATCATGGTGGATAGCTCATCGTCCATGGTCCTCTTTTCGACTTTACCTAGGCATAGCATCACAGTACTTTTTAATCAGCTGCTGGCATAGTTAAGTGGAAACTACTTGATATTTATATTTATTTAATATTCTCAGTGTAGTCTAATAAGAGAAGGGAAATAGGTGGTGGAAAACCATAAAAAATTTTTAGATCATCTTTTTCAGTAATGCTCTCTGAAAAAGAAGGGGACCTAATGATCAGATCCTACAGCTCCCAAAGTCTAGGCCTTCTGTTGTATTGAATTTAAGAAAAGATAGGGAGCATTAGTGTAGTGGTTCTCAACCTTGATGCCAAGATCTTAGTGACTGCCATTTGTTTACTCATAAATGATGAAAGTACTAGAGTTGGCACCCAGGTCTCTAGGAATGGTGCAGAGCCTACAGCCCACAACCTAGGTCTATTCATAGGAATACAGAAGTGTAAGAACTTCGTCACCCCCAGTCACAGAGGAAAAGAAGCTGTGGCTGCTGTGGCTAGAGAGAACAACTGTCTATAATAATTTGTTTTAAACTGGCTTTCCTATGGTGAAGAGTTCACAGCAGCAACAGCTGCAACTGCAGTAGTCAACAGTAGTTACAGCACATCTCTCAGCTGGCCATTTCAAAAGTCCGGACCCCAGGGAAAGCCTGACTCACAGAATGCTTTGGGACATAAGTGCTTCAGGGTTTAATTAAAGACAGCTCTCTGGAAGAAAGATGTCAGGTAGGCACACAATACAGTGACAGAAGGTATCTGACTCACGAGGAATGACACACAGGGAGAACGCTTGTTCAGAAAATTGTTCATTTTCCTGTTATTAGTAACTGAGAGAGCATTGGTAGTGCTTGTGTTATGCTGCCCATAAATGGTTAAAGATTCTTTGGTTGCTGTATAGAGGCCTTCTGAGTTCAGGTAGCTACAGTGGTTTTAGCACTGCAGGGTGGGGGGATATTTGGCACTTGATTTTTTGTGTGTGTGTGTGTGTGTGCGTGTGTGTGAACTGGTAGGTGTAGGTATATTTCAGGAAGGGAATGTTGGGGGATGATTAACATTTTCTCTCATGCAGGTAGATTCTCTCTTAAACAAAAAGGAGTATATTCACATTACATTCCTCTTTACTAGAGAAGTAACAGTTCCCTCTCCTCTCTGTCAATTCTATTCTGGGCAGAGGTTAGGGATGGTAAGGGATAAATACTGAGTGTCTATTAAGAGATCACCTCCCTCCTTTTGGTTTTCCTTTTAGCTATGTTGTTTTACACTGTCTCTTAGGAAGCTCTGTAGGAGAATCAACTTCACAGGAAACAGACTAAGGTCATTCCTTTCTCAAGGGAGTGAACCTGAAGGCTTAACCCTGATGTTGTGCTCAGCAGTATGGAAACAAGATGTACTAGGGACAACAAGAAATTGGCGACAGGAGATTTGGGGGAAATTTTTTGTTCTAGAGCATTCTTAGGTAGAAATTCTGAGGAAGGAATTCTGGACAGTCACTGGTCAAAGGTAGAGTAAGAGAAGATGTGAGGGACTCAGGCTGTCCTTGTGAAACCTGCTGGGCTAGTGAATGAACTGAGGAAGGGAAAGTTATTTAAAGCTACACCAATTGGATAAAGCACTAAAGTAGCTGAGGACTGGAAAAGAGAAAATATGTTTCTAGTGTTTCCAAAAACAGGAAGAGAGAATGAACCTGTTAGTTGTTATTCTCTCAATTTAGAATTAATCTCAAGTAAAACAGTGGAAAAAATGTGATAAAAAGATACATCTTACGAGAGGGTTAGTCATGTTGTGAGAATCAACAGTTTGATAAACTATGTTAAAAAGTTTACGTTTATGAAGTTGGAGGCAAAAAGGGTACTAGAAATTTGTAATGAAAGTGCTACACCAAAAACCTGGACTTGTGGTTTAAAAAAGTACTCTGAAATGATAAAAGATCCCAGTTCTAGGTTTTCAGCCACGCCTCAAGGCTCACTACTGACCCTGAAGTAGAGGTTTCTTGCTTTCACTAGAGACACTATTTTTCCTTTTTTGTGTATCTATTTGAGACTATTTATAGTTATGGTATAGATTTAATTCTATAATCTGATTTTTTTCTCAGTTAACGTAAAGTTGTGATGAGTGGTTAGTTTACGCTGTCATAATTTTTATGGCATCATATCTATTCTACCTAGAAGTGGGGAGGGTATAGCTCAATGGTAGAGCACATGCCTAGCCTGCATGAGGTCATGAGTTTGATCCCCAGTATGTCAGTTAAATAAAAAACAGCAATAATAAATAAATAAACCTAATCCCCCCCCCATAATATTCTACCTAGAGGCTGCACTTAACTGTGTCTTATGTTAGATATCTATGTTTTTTCAAAGGGCATTTTTTTGCTATTATGAATAATCTGCTATGAACATCTTTGCATAATATACTTTTTCTCCCTTATTTTGGATTATTTCCTTAAAATTATTTTGAAATAGGATGGGTGAAGGAAATGAGCATCTTGATGACTCTTTATCCTTACATCAAATTGCTTTCTAAAACATTTCTATGATTTTCACACGGGGGAGTTAAGCGTGGACGTGGTTACTTGTGCCTAATGAGGTTATACAGCATGAAAGGTCCCCTAGATTTAATGCAACTGGAAATGATTCTCACTTGAGGTGATGTTGAGTCATCTCCCAGGGGAATCTTGGTCTCTAAAAAGATTTTTAATGAATTTCTCTGGACCAGAAAAGCATCTGCCAATCAGAAGCTTTAGATAGCCTTCAATGGAAGGGTTTTATTTAATTATTTAATTTAGGTTTACATTGTCTTATGTAAGATTTTTGGGGCCTAAATACAACTTTAATAAATTGAATTTTGGTTTTTATAAGACAGCACCTAAGGATGCCTTATGCATGGTGGGCCTCAGTAATATTTGCGAGTAAATGAAATGCAGTGGGAAACTTGTCATTGAAATTGACCCTGAAATGAATGAGGTTTTTTTTGATCAACAGAACAGAAATTAGACTATTCTGGTTGAAATTTAAGATATTTTTCCATGAAGGTTTTCTTAAAATGGGATATGCTTCTACAGTTCACTACTACAGCCAATATTTGCAAATGCTGTAAGAAAAAAACCCATTTAAACATAAAAACAAATACTCAGTTTGTCACATCCCAACCTATGTGGAAAAGAGATGCTTTTAAAAGTGAGAATTCTTAATAAGTTGGTTGGTTGGATCAGGAACTATTTAAAAACTCACAGCTTTAATAAGTGAAGGAGACATACTGATGTAAACCACAAACATGTTTAGTGCATGAGATCATTCAGACTCTTTCTCACCTTAAAAACAAAAAGTTTTCTCTCTTCTCTAGTTTTTCTTTTTTCTTTCCTTTTCCTTTCTTTCTTTCCTTCTTTTCTTTTCTTTTTTTTTTTTTTTTGACAACCACGTCAAGTTTTCCTGGCTGTGGCCAGGGAGCAGTGCTCCAACCATTAAGCTGTGTGAGAACAGTGAACTTGGTTAGTAAGGATCACTTGGCTCCAGTTGTCAACAAAGGCTTGTTTTACTAGGAACAATGACTGTGCAGGTTTGTGCAGAGGGTTGTGTGCAAAAGCGTTAATCAGTAAGCAGCTTGAGCCATACTCAAAATCTCTTTTACATAGTTATTTTGCTTTTTAGGGGTTATTGTTGTCTCTGTCAATTGGCACCATCTGAAAAAGAAGTTCATCAGTATGCCGGGATGCTCTCTACAGAGAAAGCTTGACTCATTCCTCTGTTTCTTTCTTTTGATTCTCTTTAATCAGTTTTCACCAGCACACAGCCCTATTACTATTGATGTTTGAGTACAGCAAAGTGATTAAATGATAATGATCTTGATTTCCATCCAGGATGACAGATTTTTCTAGCTTTGGGAATTCTTCGGTGCCCCGATGGAGTGCCTTGTTTTTTTTTTTACACACTCACACACACAAACACACATATACACTCACATATTTCACACTTAACAGAGGAGGACCTTGATTCCAAGAAGTACAGAAAGGATGACTGTTGGCTCTTAGAAAGGGTGTTAGTCTAAAGCCAGTAGGAGTAAATGGGGGTGAATGAGTTCTTCTGCTCTGTTTGGCACTTACCAAAAGGACTGAATCACTACAAGAAACATTCTGAGCTTAATTCCACCATGGCTGAATCACTGAGGTCAAGTTGTTAGAAATTTGAAGCTGATAAAAATTTCATTTTGAGCCTGAAGGAGTGGCACATATGTGAGCCTTCTCCCTGTGAGCATATTTCAGGAGACTCTTTCCAACATTTCCCACTCAGTAACTGCCCCCCACCATCACGTTTTTATTAAGTTCAGTGGAATGTAGATTTCCATGCCTGAATGAGGCAAGTGAGACTGGTGCCAGGGAATATCAGAGTGTTTGTGAGGAGACAAAGAGTACAGTGCCTAAGAGCTGGGACTTTGGAGTCTAATACACACAGACCTATGTTCTCATCTTAGCACTGTCTCTTAATAGCTGTGTGACCTTCAGCAAGTTACTTAACCTCTCAATATTAGGAATAAACATACAAATAATGGATTAATGTAATAATAGTTTAATACTAATTGAGCCTTCACTATATATGGGGCACATACTTAAGCATGTTACAGCTGCTATCTCATTTAAATCTATGACAGTGCATCCAGGTGCATCCTGTTGTATCTGTGACGAAATTCAGATCCAGAGAGGTTCGTGTTTAGAAAATTTCTTATGTATTAACCCCTAAACAAACCAATAAGCTAGAGATTATTATCTATGTTTTAGTTAACATATTGAGATTCAGGGAAGTTATCTAATTGCTCCAAGTCACACAGCTAGTGGCAGATAGGAACCTAAAAAGGTATAGTGCTTAAGTTAGATTTTTTGTTTCATTCTTTAAACTTTTTTTTAAATTGTAAAACAGCGAGTTAAAAAACAAATTACTACAAATCTTACTTTTTAAAAAACTAAAGGTTTAAAGAAATTGTTTCTCTTGATTTTTGTTAAGTCAGGAAAAAGTATTGTTTGGGCAAATTAACTATTGTAGAACAGAGGGAAGTTTTAATGGGAACATGATGCCAATCATAGGCCTTCATCAGCTTTGTAGATGCCACTGTTTTAAATCCCATGCCTTCCATTTGGTTTGTGTATTTAACAGTGTTTCCCATGAGGATCTGTGAGTAGGAATACCATTTAATAGTACTTCCTAAAAGTGTCTATGAGTAGTAAAATCTTGATCTTTGAGTCTCTGAAAATGTCTTTATTTTGCCTTACTGGTTAAATTAGATAGTTTAGTTGGCCATACAATTCTAAGTGATAGGAATTTTCCTCAGAATTTAAAAGATCTTAGCATCATTGACCTTCAGTTTTGTTTTTAAAAAGTTTACTAACCATCTGAAAATAGTTCCTTTAAGAGTTTTGCTTTATTCTAATGTTTTTCTGTTTTAATCTCAGTGTATTAGTTATGGATTTATCTTTATCCTGTTTATGCTTTCAATCTAAGGACTTGTTTCTTTCTCCAGTTATGGGAGATATCTCCAAATACTCCAACTTTATAATTCCCTGTATTTTATTTCTGGAATTGTTATATTAGATATGTAGTGGAGCCTTTGAATCTGTCTTCTGAATCTCTTAATGGAACTTTAATGTTTGAAGAAAAATGTTTTTTTCCCTTCTGTTTCCTTTTGGATGAAATAAAATGATACCTCCTTAGTATTGTCTTCTAATTCACTATTCCTTTTAGGTATATGAAATGTAGATTTTTACCTCATCTATTGAATTTTTCTGGTTCAGTTATTCTACTTTTCCAAAATTTTAAAATGTTTCTTTTTTATATCTACCTATTCCTATTCTGTTTTTTTAAATTTCATGAATCCACTCTTATTGTCAATGGATATTGCTTTTTTACTTATTGATCATTCTAAATCTTTGAACTTTAAACTCTTTGTTATGTGAAATTAATTTCATTTGGGCAGAATTCATAACTTGATGGTTGATTTGACTTTCTTAGAATCAGATCCTTTTATATGTTTGGAATTTTAGTTTGTGGATTCATTTTGAATGCGAGGGCTTTTTACTTTCTTCTGTTGCTTCTTTCTCTCATTCCTCCTCCTTGACTAATGCTTTCGTGAGATTGCATTTGCTTTCACCTGGTGCCTCAGGCCCAGTCCATAACTGAGCATTAGAACAGTGTTTACTATGTCTCTGCTCTGTGTTGTTTTGGGGAATATCACAGATTTATGAAGCAAGCAGGCAGTCAGACTCAATTCCTCTGCTAAGACTTCTTTCCTCTTTCCCTATGCCTATAGCTGCTGAGAAAGCTTAGGAGTCTCAGGCAGTAGTTTCTCTGTTACTACATCAAGCTTTCTTTCACCAATGTGTGGGTACTTGAATATCTGCAGAGGAGGAAGGGAGCCTCATGTAAGTCCCTCCCTGACTTCAAGCAGTAAGCCAGGCTTCATCTCTACTTTATTTTTGTTTCTTTTCTAGTTTATGGAGATTTATCTTGCCTTTGAGATTGATGATATCTTATTGATTTTCTCTTTATAAAATTAAACTTTCAAATGTAAAATGTGTTTGGATCAGAGAAGCTGTTTTGGAGCTTAGACTTGTAGGGCTGACTTGATCTGAATTGTACCATTTTCACTTTGCCAGTCTGACTGTCTTAAAGTCATTTCCCAGGAGTGCCAAGGTACTATTGTATTGCTGTCGGCCTTTCCTTTCTCCCTCTCTTATAGAATTGCTTCAGAAATTAAGAGATTTACTTTCTTCCCGATGTTGCTTTGATTGGGCAATATTAAGAATAAATTTCAAGACTCTATCTTCAGTGTATATGTCAGTATTATCTTGAGTTAAGGAAAATAATGTTAAGAAATAAGTAAGTTTACAGAAATTATTCTCCAGAACCAATTTTCAGGAGATGTGACATTTGATATGATGTGTACTCAAGTATAAACTTCCACTTGGCTTTCATCTGCATTGTTATGAAATAGCTGAAAAAGCTTCATGAGTTGTTGGGTTTTCTTTCTTTTTCTTTTAAATAAGAAATAATATTGTAGTAAAGACTTCCTTTATATCAAAGCTTTAAAAAGGGCAAATGTTAATAAAACTGCACATATTTATTTTTTTCACATCTTAATAAATTCCCCCAAACCAGAAAATATCCACGTTTCAGGGCACTTTTAAATGTACTTTGAATACTTCAGGTTTCAAGGTAACGTTGTGTTGTAAACACTTCCAGTCCTCCTTCAAAGACTGTTGAAGACACACCATAACTTTCCTGTCATTCCAGTAGGCTGTGCTCTTATGCTCAGATCCTGAAGTCTGGGGACTGGTCATGGTAACCAACCTAAGTTAGATCTCTTGAAATCTTTACTTTATGTACAATAGTTTAATATCAACTATTGTTTTCAATTTTTTATTTATTTTAATTGATAATTGATTTATTTTAGTAAATAATATAAATGACTTTTAAAAATCTTTTGAAAAGATAGTATGTGTGCATGGTAAAATTCTCACACAAAGCATATTCAGTAAAATCAAGTCTCCAATTCTTTGTTGTTGTTGTTGTTGGATAGGTAATTAGGTTTACTTATGTGTTTTTTTGATGGAAATACTGAGGATTAAACCTAGGACCTTGTGCATGCTAGGCATGTACTCTAACACTGAGCTGTAACTTCCCCCAGCAAGTCTCCCAATTCTTTCCCATTCCTTCAGGTGTCCTCCTAAGAAATAGTCAGTCTTGCTGTTCTGTATTTCCTTCCTGAGATCTTTTATGCACATATGTGCATACTCCCTTTTTTCATAAATGGCAGCATATCATATACACCGTTCTGAATCTTGTTTTTTACACCTAACTTATTCTGGAGCTCATCCTCTATTAGTATATATAAGTCTGCCTCATGATTTTTTTATATTAAAACTGTTAATTATTGCTAGAATCTTCTTATATTCCATAAAGCTTTATGTAGGAGCTGTTAATATCCATGGCAGGTTTGTTTTATTTTAGAGTAAAGTGAACTCTCTTTATTGGGCTCTCCTGGTGGGTGGATTTTGAACTTCATATGTGAGTAGATAACAGAGCAGTTTCACGTATGGAAGTCAGCGCCTAAGCTAGCTTTCAGTTCTGTGTTTTCAGCAATAGGTGGCACTAGCAATTTCTGTATTTGGGCTGTATGTTGATGGGAAGCATCGTTGTTTTGATCATTTTTCATTTCATATTGCTGTGTTCACAGGTTATTAAGAGCAAAGATGTGTTTACCTGAAAGCCAGGAGGCTTGCACAAGCATGCATACGTACGTGGGGGATTAAGAAGCACTTTGTAGAGAGGTACCTGGAATACTGTGCTACTTCTCTTCCCCAGCCCTGTATTTGTAGCAGTTGTCTAGAGAGCAGACATTTAGTTCATACATTTATTTAATTATAAATATGATTTTATATATACAAAATAGATCTTTGCAGGTGAATCTTTTGAGATTGATTTTGGTAGAAATTTGTTCCTTGGCCACATAAATGAGAATTTGTCATTGCAGTGAGGAGTTATGTTTTCTCATAGTTTAACCTGCTACATTTGTGTTGCAGTTCTCATCTCTCTGTCTCAGCCCCTCCTGCTACCCCATGTTCCCTGTCAGCTGTGTCTAGAATGTCCCCTCAGCATTTAAAACACAGCATTAAAAAAACTAAATTCATCATTATTCCCCAGATTGCAGGCCCCTTTTCTTTTTATTGCCACCTTAGACTTCCCTCCACCAATTTCTAATTCACCCTTTTGTATTTCAAAAATTTGCTTTATTTTTGTTCCCTTACAGTCCAAGGCTTTGGTCCCTTTATAACTCTGTAATTCTTCTCCCCACTCCCCTTCTGTTCTTTTTAAGTAGAGGGAGAATAAACTTCCTGACTTGAGGATGGAAAATTGATAGAGAAGTCCTCAACAAGTTTTTCTAAGTTAAACACGTACTGATTCCAACAAACTATGTAATTCAGTACAGGTGTGAACACACACATTCTGATGTCATCATCCCTTTGCCTATATCCCTTGGGTCCAAGGGCAACCCTAGGAAATGAGGAAGTGAAGGAAGGTTATATGATCCTCCACAGTGTTGGCTTTCAATTGAATCAACATTGCTTCTCCTTTCTTTTTCTTCCTGGAGGGAGTTTAGAACTTCTTGGCCATCACCAGGTATCATGCTTTGGTTTCCTCCCATGATGATACTTGTGGGTTTCTATCTGCATAGAACCTTTTGATTTCACAGAAGTCTCAGAGAGCTCTGCTGTATATCTTTATGCCAAGAACTTACACGTTCCAGAGTTCATAAATCTTCTTTTGTGTTCTGTAAATCAGTACTTGACTCTTAGAGATACTGGCATTTTCAGGTGTTATTCAAATATTTTTCAGGTATCAGTGGCTTATTCAAGTCACTCTTTCAGTCAATAGTAAGTTATACAGAAATATCAGAGTACCCATTCAGAATTATACTATTCCTTGTGCTCAAAGTTTCTACTTTATCAGCCCCATATTTTGCCATTGTGTTAGGACAGGGATCTGTACCATAGAGGTCAATATAATCCTGAAGTCACTGCCTTTTATACAATTTTTGCTTTGAAAACTTCAGTAGCTCTTCCCAACTTTCCATTCCAGACAGACCATCATTATGTGGACCTAAGGGTTTGTTTGTTTGATTTTGTAACATGACATGACCCAGAACTATCTTTTGGAGTCTGGCAAGCTCATACCTGTCTTTCTGGGACCAGCAAAGATCACCTGCCTTAGAGGGGAATACCCGAGAGAGAGAGAAAGAGAAAAATAGGGGTGCTTGGTGAGGCTGCCAACTACTGCAGAGCTCACTGTCTCCTTCTGCACACTCCCCATCAGCAAAGCAAAGGGACAGAACTGCTGTATCATCTTTCTGCAGACCTCTCCCCACACCAGGCTTCTTCCTCGTGTGCTAGGACTTTTCCCCAACCAAGGACACTCCTAATTATTATTCTCAGCAGATTTCACTGGATTTCATATACATATCATGTGTGATTTTATATCTATCTATCTATCTATCTATCTATCTATCTATCTATCTATCTATCTATCTATCTATCTCACCAACTGTACCCCTCTCAGAGATGAATAATTCTGATTCTTTTAAAAACTGGGTGGAGGGATATTCTAGAAGTTACTTCAAACTAATTAATTAATAACACTAGCCACCACTTACTGAGGTCATGCTATAAACTAGACACTTTGCACTCATTTTCTTTTTAGTCCTCATCAACAACTCTAAGAGGTGAACACTGTTACTCCTGCCCCATTTGCCGTGGAGGAAATCAAAGGTCAGGAAAGTTAAATAACTTGCCTAAGGTCATACAGATAAGGAGTAGCCAGAAGGAGACTTGGCTCTGCTTCATACCTTGCTATCTCCACACTTTGAAGCAACGCTATAAGGTTCTACTTCAGTAAGAAGCAGGAAGCCATACAATTCTCTTATCCTTGCTTAGCTCTTTCTTACCATTCACTCTCCCTTAGGCATAGACGGGTTGTGATACAGAGTTTGAGCCTAGGCATAGCATCTGCTAACCTTATCTTGGGAAAAGCTAGTATTTCTGTTTGAGTTTTGTAATTTGTATTTGTTGGTTTTTTTTTTTTTTATTTTCACTTATTCAACATATATTTAATCTAATGACTATGTCAGGTACTGAGCATACAGTTGTTAAAAAGACATATATGGTTCTATCTTCATAGAGTTTTATACATTACTTGGGGAGAATGCAGGCTGTATGTATATTAAAAAATTAACCAAATAAAATACCAGCTTACTTCTGCTCATTCTTATTGTCAAGATATTGGAAAGCAGAATTGACTTGAGTATCCAATGCACAGCCTGCTGAGAAAAGACACTTATGTGAATACATTGTCTCATGGACAGGAATTAGTAATTCAAACCAGTAATGTTTGAAGTTGATTAAAGGAAAATAGTCAAATTCCTGAATAATGATTTAAATGTGCTGGGACGTTTACCCATTACTCACACATTATATAAATATATTTTAAAAATCTGGCCAATTGTTGATAATATTTCAGGTAGATGGCGCTAATAGACATTCATACATTCATAGAACATTGAGTTACAAAGTGTTTGACCTTCTCCTTCCTCACTTTCCCTGGAGAAATTAAAACTCAGAGAAATTGCATATGCAGTGCTCCCTTACTTCCCAAATTCATGACTTGTAGGATGAATCGACTCTGGTTTATTCAAGGTCTCAAGAGTTCAAGTTGTCAGCATTTCACCCTCTCATACATTAGCAATGTCAATGACTTGGAAATTAATATGATTTGAACTTCATGATTCTTTCCCTTAGATGTGGTTGAAGTAGTGTGAGCTCATCATCAAGAAACAGTTGGTTAGATCTTCTCTTCAGTCTGCCTTGTCTAAATTTCATCTTCTACAACTAAATGGTTTTTACTAGTTCTGGTGACTCAAGAGGCAGTTTTACTCTGTGTGACTACTTTAGCAGACCACATTAAAGCATTTATGTTCCTTGTTAGGTTGCAGGAATGAGTTTTCTTAATGCCATCACTGAATTCCAATGGAGGAAAGAAATTACTCATGCATTTTCTAATGGCTAAAAAATTTTCCAGAGTCTTGGCTGTTTAGTTCTCATCATGCTGATGTTCCATTACCAAAGGGTAATTGATATGATTTTGACTAGCAGGCTGATACTACTTAGAAAACTAACTAAATAAAACATCTGAGTCATGGATCCTAGGACAAAATTTCAAAGAGTAAACTATATAAGAGACATTTTTTTGTAGTTATGGAGAAAAATGCTAGACTTGGGGGAAAAAACCTGTGGTCTTGCCTTATTAACTTACTTTGTCAGTATGGGCAAGCTACTTAACTTCTCCAAACCTGTTTTCCTCATCTGTAAACATGAAGATAGTCATATTAATACCTGCTACAACTATTCTGTATGATTGTTGAGGAAATCAAATGAGATAACAAATATGAAATCTCACTAGAAAAATACTATGAAGATTTATGTAAATATAAGGGCTTAAAAGTGTTGTAATGATAATGATACTCAAAGTGACAATTGTGATTTAAATTTTGGCATAGAATTATGTATAAGAGAACATTAAATGGTGCTCTGATGCTTTTATGTGTTGGTGTAGTGACAGTGTTTAAAGATGCAAGTCACTAAAGGAACGGTTCTGCTGTTCAACGCTGATGTCAGAAAATGAAACTAGCTTGAAATATCTCCTGTGTGTCAAAAAAAAAGGTTAAAAGGAGATTACAAAGATACAAAAAATACAAAAAAGATGAAAACAGGTAAGTGAGGAAATGGGGAGAATGGAAAGTGGGATGAAGCAAAGTTAGGACCTCAAATGCATCTCATGGGGCCCTGTACCATCTGCTAGAGGCGAGTCAGAGATTGGGTTCTCAGTTTTCCTGCTGCCAGTGCGAGGAGGGAAAACATAATCAACTGTGTGAATCATAGTGCCTTTAAGATTAGATAGTGAAATAGGGCTATTCCTAATGAAACACAAGATGAAAGATTTTCCCAAGGAGTCTTCATAAAAGAGAACAGGGCATGATGAGAAACATCCTACAAAACACCTTGATGATAAGCATTCATACACTTTTTTCAAGTTATCGGTGTGATTGCCAGATGAAAAATTGGCAAATTCACTGTTTGTTAGCAAGCTTTTAGTTACTCGGTTATAATCATGATTGAACTTTTGTTAGGACTAGGAATAATGTTTGAGATGACCTTGGTACCTCTTTTTGTTTTATAGATTAGGAAACTGAGGCCTACA
Source organism: Camelus ferus (assembly GCF_009834535.1). Taxonomy (NCBI): domain Eukaryota; kingdom Metazoa; phylum Chordata; class Mammalia; order Artiodactyla; family Camelidae; genus Camelus; species Camelus ferus. The sequence continues at coordinate 30,212,784 of NC_045699.1, forward strand.
GGAGTTGGGTAAAAGCTCAGGGTTAGGTGGTCGATTTGTATCAGAGCACAAAGTCTTCAAGTGAAGACAATTTCCTCTGAGCCCATTCTGTGTGATCGTGGGAGCTGTCCTTGTCTTGATATAAATACCACCTGGCACTTTCAACATGTTTCTAATTGTGAGTTTAGCAGTTTAGTGTGGTGGGTTTTTTCTGGCTGTTTGTTGTAGAGTATAGAAGCTATTGAATTTAATGGTATTTTCCTTTATTCTTTGTTTTATATTGTTTTCACTGTAGAAGTTGCTGATAAGCCTGCAAAATTGGGTCTGAAATTTATAGATAACAATTTCAAAATACAGAATTTCCAAAATTTGTACTTACGCTGCCTGGAATGCCCCTCCTCATAAAGTATCCTTAACACTATCATCAAAGACATAACTAGAAAATGCAGAAAACCATCAATATTTTAAGCAAATTTCAAAAATTCAAAACTTTAATTTTGAAGCATAGATGGAGTTTTAAAATACTGTTTAAAAACCCAAGGGAATTTTAGGTTGGCTTCTGTAGTGAATTTACTTGCTCCCACTCATGGAAGGTGGCTTCTAATGTAAGCTGCAGTCGTTCAAGAGGTTCCTGGGGTGTTTTAGAGGCTGATTAAAACAAATTTTTTTCATCAAGGAACCATGAGATCAGCTGTGAGAATAAACAAGGGGGCCCAGGTTCTAAAGAAAATGAGCGTGGGTCTCCGAAAGTCAAATTTTATCTAGCATTTGACTCTTTATGGTCAGGCGGTTGGATTGTGTCTTTGAGAGAAGCACATGTATAAACTTTTAGCCTAGGGGTGGTGAATCATAGAATGTAAACATTGGAAGCAGTGGTTGTGAGAAGACATCGTATCTATCTCACCCACGAGGTTAAATGAGTTGACCAGAGTCACAAAGTACAAAGGACCGAGACTTGAATATTCTCACTCCAGCTCTGAGATATGTGGGGATGTGCTGGACTAGAGGGGAAGAGGAGGCAGTGCAGATGTTAAGTCCCTTCTCCGTCTGCCTTTTTGTTTCCTAATTTGTAAAATTAAAAATTGGGGCCAAATTATCTCAAAGCAATTTCTTAAATCTAAAAAATTCTTGTGGAGCGTAGGTGTAGGAGATGTAAGTACTTAAAAAGTAATCTTTCTGTTTCCTTAAAAAACCTCAGCCTACCTAAAAAGTATTTTTTTCTCTAATTCTCTAAGGAATAGCAGTAAGTTAACCCGAAGGCGACTGAGATAAACAAAGCAGGCCATACTCTATTATTCCCCTCCTGCTTGTTATAACCCTCTGAATGAACACTTTGGCTCAAGAAATAGAATGTTGCATCTTTTTCATCTTACTGACAAAATTAATTTGATGTCTTTTATCTCAAATGTGTGCACTTGCTAAGCCAATGTGTTAAGATATACCGCGTTTTTTACTCAAATTGCGAGTGCATAGTTAAAGTATAACACATTTCCCTGGACTTGGTACTGCCCAGACTTGATTCAGGTGATGCCTTTATTCTTTCTTTTAAAGTACCACTGTTCTTTGACCCTCACATCCAAAAACGTGCCTACTGAATTAGTGATCTGTACAAGCACTTGACATTGGATAGATAGTGACACTGACTTGAAACATTTGGCAAGCTCCAGTCCTGTGGGGTTAAGCAAAGTCTTGGCTGGATCTGGTTATGTTTGCTGTTGGTGGTGAGTGTTAAGTGATTCACAAATGGAAAGGTTAAACACAAGGGGAAAGGGTGGGCCCGTTCTAAGCGTCTCATTTCTGTGTCCATTTTTTAGATCCTAAGGTGGGTCAGTGTAAAGCTTGCTGGAAGAGCTGAATCATGAGGAATCTGATACTGAGAGGTTGACTTTTAGATAAATGGATAGTGGGAGAAGCTGGGTAGAGAGAAGAGTATTTGCTTGCGAGTTGCAATAGAAGAGAAAGAGAAAGGTGTACTTTGCTACAGCGTCTGGAGAAGTTGTGGACTGTAATGGTTTATGTTTATGCAAAGCTTAAAACTTCCCAAACACACATGATCTCGCTGACTCTAGGTGGAGAAAAGGGAAGGAGGGAAAAGAGTCTGGAGGTGGCACTGGTGGCATGAATGGTCAAAGACAAAGACTTCTGGAGGGTCCTTTGGGCCCATGGCAAAGCTCCAACTCCATTGTCCTGAGAGCCTGAGTAGCTTCTTCCTCCTTCTCTTTCAGGTTCTGTCCAAGCATAGCTGATCTGGATATTCTTCCCAGACCTGAATGCAAAATGGAGACTTAATTCCTTACTCTGTGGCATAAAACTTTTCTCTTGGTCTTTCCATAAAGGGGAATCACCTTTGTCCTGAAAGAACTGTTTTGCATAGAAGATGGTGACATGGTAGCCTGAGAGGCAGGGTCTCTGGGTTTTATCTAGTTTTGTCAGGCTAAGAGACAAGCCGTGGTCCAGCTCCAGTTATCAATTTCCTCCTCTTTACATGGGGAAATTTACCTAGGTGACCTCTGGGGCCCCTTTCAAGAGCTCTTGGAGATGATTCCCAGCACTGGGACTTCCTCTTTCTTAAAGACAGATGATACTTCTTTTTCGGACTGTCTGATTCCTATCATCATGTTTGCCTTGACCTCTTCTTTCTTTCATTGTCAGCACATGCAGTGCTTTTCTCAACCTGCCTCTTGGTATTTCCATGTTATCTTTGCCCCTTTCTTGCAGGGTATAATCACAAGGTAGCCAAAGGCAAATGTTAGATTTTCCATTCTGTGCGTTGGTAGTTCTTTCTTCAGACATTCTTTGATATCAAACGAGGGTTGTGGAAAAAAAAAATCAGGTCAGGTGCCATAATTGAATCTAGAGAAATATCAAAGCCTGTTAGGTCACTAATTGATCTTTATGTTCTCATTCATCTAAGGAAGATGGGAGAAAATCTTTTTCCAGCTAATTCATGGCCCCTGTATTATACATGTATTTTGTGCATGCTTGAGGGTTCCAAGAAAATGCCGAATAAAAAATTATTTAAAAAATTACCTATATTTTTTTGGTTAAATGTAAAATTTTTAATCAATTTCAGACTTACAGAAAAGAATTCCCATATGCTCTTCACCCAGATTCCCCAGATTTTAACATTTCCCCCTGATTTTTAGCATATCATTCTCTCTGCTCTTCAAAAATGTCGACTTTTGACATATATCTCTCTATATGTATTTTTTTCTGAATCATTTGAGAGTAAATTATAAGCATGTTCCAACACCTTGAGATATTTCAGGGTATATTTCTGAGAAGATAAAAAAGAAACTCTTCTCTTATTTTTCCATTTCCTTTTTGCTCTAGTGGTATCCAACCTAGAGTCCCACATTGTTTTCATCATGTCTCTTTAGTTTCCTTTAATCAGGAATAGTTCCTTAGTCTTTTTTTGATGAGCACCTGCCTCTTATATTGTCCATGTTGCTCATGATGAGGTGGTGTGCTTTGGGCGGGAAGGCCTCAGATGTGATACTGTGTTTTTCTCAAGAAATCAAGTCAGGGGCATCATTGTGTCCAGTGCTGGTGACGTTAACTTCTGTCACTTGGTCAGAATAGTGTATGCCAGGTTTCTTCTCTGTAAAGTTGATTAATATTTTGTATTCAGGAATTTATAAGTGACTAGTGAGTTTTGATATGGAAGTATTTTTTAAATATCCTATTCCTCATCACACTTTTACTCTGCTTTTATTGTATCATTATTTTCTAATCCCATCATTCCTTCTAAATTTATTTTATTCCACAGTAAAAATATTGTTTATACAGTATGTCATGAATTTTAATTTTCTCAGTATGTTATAAACCATTGCTCTCAATATTTATTTTAATGTTCAGTATGTCTCAGCTTTGTCCAGTGGTAATAACCCTTTCAAACTGCCTTCTGAGTCCTTTTGAAATGTCTTGGAAATATACACACACACACACAAACATATCATACACACACAAACATCTTTATGTCTTTCTATATCTGTCTAACTGTAGATATTAAAAAACTTGAGTTTGTACTAATACCTTCAATTCCAGTTTAACACCACAGGGGCTTATCCAGATTGTGTCCCTTTTCCTGTTTGTATCTCCTTCTCCAACAATGAGAACCCTGCTCCTTTTATTCTCGGTATATTTGCTTATTTTCTCAATTTCCTGGCCATGTGGGCTGCCTCCTAGGTCCAGCATCTTCAACATAACAGTCATGTGAGACAAACCCCAATCCCTGCTCTGCCCACTATGGACCTGCTACCCATGCTAACTATACCAGCTAAGGCCTCACCCTTCACTTAGCTCAGCTGCATTATTTGTAAGTTTTAAAAAATATTAATATTTTTTCATTGAAAAAGCTCAGAATAGTGATCACTTTAGCTAAAGTCAGATTTATATCTGGTGTTTTTTCCCCCATCTTTCTCTTTGTTCACTATGGGTATGAGGGAAGTAACTGATTTCTAAATATTTGAATGATATTTTGAGGGTTTTGGATTTGGTCACATTTATTGAAGGGTGGGTTCAGTGGGTTAGCAGTGCTTCAAAAGAATTTTTGTATCTTGAGACATGTAGGAAATGGTGATATTTGTTCACCACACAAAGTCAAATAAGTAAGATTTGTAGAGGATGCAGTCAACAGGCCTGGGGGCTGTGGGTATTCAGGTTCCCTCGTCTTGTTACACCTGTCACCCAGTAAGAACATACTGTTTTGGAAACTCTGGTTTAGACCATGGTACTACTAAGTAGCTAACATAGTTAAAGGACCCAATTCTAGCTTATGTGCCTGATGTTGGTCAGTTCTCTGTCAGACTTGTGTCAGTGGTCACAGAGGACTATGTAAGATGGCATGGATATTTTACAACAACCCCCTGGCGTGTTAGGTGCAGAAGCTCCAAGCATTTGTTCTTGCTAATGGAGGCCTCACCTCCATTAGTGGAGGATTGCTATAAAGCAAAAAACAGAAGATAAAATTAAAATTAAAGAAGTGTCTATTCCAAATTCATTTATTTATTCATTCAGCAGTTACTTTTTGAGCTCTACTTATGTGCCAGGCACTGTTTGAGTTAATAAGGATACAGTAATGACCAATTTTGTCTCTCTAAGGTTCATATTTTAGAGACGGTAACAGATAATAGTGATAAGGATTATTTCAAATAGCTATGAGTTCTATGAAAAAAATTAATCCATGGGAGTGTTTTAAGGTGGGGGGTATATGGGCTGATTTGGTACATTGTGATTTGTATTTTTAAAAGCTCAATTTGACTGTTATGTAAGGAATTGGTTTTAGGGGGTAAAGAGTGAGTAAGGGAGACTAGAAGATGGTGATGATTTAGACTTGGCTATCCAGTATGGTAGCCACTAGCCATATGTGGCAGTTTAAATTTAATTCAAAATTAATTAACATATCTGATGCATGCTATAATATGGATGAGCCTGAATGACATTATGCTAACTGAAATGAGCCAGTCACAAAAAGATAAATACTGTGTGATGCCATTTGTATGAGGTATCTAGAGTAGTCAGATTCAAAGAGACAAAGCAGAATTGTGGTTGCCAGGGACTGAGGAAAGGGAGTTGTAGTTTAACAACACAGTTTCAGTTTTACAAGATGAAAAATTCTGGAGGATAGTTGCACAACAATGTGAATATACTTACCACTTCTGAACTGTACACTTAAAAATGATTAAAATCATAAATTTTATGTGTATGTTTTACCACAGTTTTTTATAAAAACAGTTACAAAATAAGAACTAGTTAAAATTTTCTACACCGGAACGTGAGAGATAAGCAGAAGTTTGTTGAGTAAAAGAAAGATGAGCGGAGAAAGAGGGAAGAAAAAAGTAGCAAGATGACTTGAGGCTAGAGGAGAAAGAAGGGGAGAGAGCCAATCCACATATCTCAAGAAATAGAATATGGAAAGGAAATTAAAAACATTTATATACCCCTCCCCCACTGCAAATTAATTAACCTAAAGTAATTTTTTTTTCAGTTACACTAGCCACATTTCCAGTGCTCAGTAGATACCTGTGGTTGGATCTGCTGTATTGGACAGTACACGTATAGAACATTTCCATCATTGCAGAAAGTTATATCAGACAGCTCTGGTTTAGACCCTGGTGATTGTAATGGAGATGGGGAGAAGTAGATGGATTGGGGATGGATTTGGGAAGTATCATCAAGACTTCCTGATTGATACGATATGGTGGTGTAAAAGGGAAGCAACAAATAAAGAATGATGTGTGGCTTTTCTGCTTGAGCAACTGGGGTAGATTGGTAAGACTGAGGAGGAGCAGGATGGAGCATATGAATCAAGAGAGTTCTTCTTTAGGCGTGTCATGCCATCTTCTAGAGCAGAATCTAAATAAATCTTAATGGAAGTAGAGGGAGAAGGAAAAGTCCATTTTGATGAGTTTTTCAATCTCATAACAGATGCTAAATAAGTCCCATATGTTTGTAAGTCCTCATCTTGCTTTAATTTTAAAGAGGCCATTATTGTCTGTTGGTTGTTTTATTAAATACTATTTCATGCTGCTGCAAAATTTAATTCCACAGAAATCCCTTTGTTTATTTTAATTTTGTTTGAATTGTGATTTGGGATGCCAACTGAAAGTGACCAGAAAATAGAGGGTTTGCTCGTGATTCTCTGCTAAAGAGTTACTTATTAAGGGACCACAGGTATAGGACCGTGGCTCAGACTTTGACACATAAATTAAACTATATTAGCTTTACCTGTTTGGAGCTTACCACTTTAAAATATATAAGCAAGCCATGTCTTCTAAAGAAGGAACTGTAGGGGATGAGGTTACTGCAAGTGGCTTGCCTCAGAACCAAATCACATTTCTTGGTCTCTTTACAGACGGGTGCTACTTTCAGAAACAAGGACAGTCCATGCTGTGTACTGCTATGTGGGTGCACATGCTTGAAGTTTTTCACTCTTAAAAACCTCTGCCAATGTTACCCCTTTTTGGAGGGAATCATTTGCCTGCCCATGTTTAGGGTGAGAGGCCCATAACAGTTGTCATGAAGGGAAGGCTAAACAATTTTTTTTTAATGCCACAATGCTTTTATGGTTAATGGCTTACAAACAGGTATGGGGTCTGAGCCAAGTGAATGTGTTACATCATGCTCTGTGTGCTTCCCCGCACAATTCTTCTGAAGCATGAAAGTTCTCTTTGGCTTCTGGGTTTTGGGTTGACCACTTTTGTGCTTATGAACCAATTACCCTGGTGCCCTGCTTCACATTTGCAGACCCCGTTTATTGTTCCATGGGAGTGGAAGAGATCACAGAATAGGCTGACAAAAGCAAGCTGGAGTTAACTTGGGAAACATTACCCTCTCCTTTGTTTGCTTCACTAGCACATTTTCCAAAGCCTCAGCTCCTGGCAGCAGCAGTCCCCTTAGTGTAGCTCTGTTTCCCTTTGAATGTTCACTCTTTAATGTACTGAGGTCTCCATTCTCTTACGCTGTTGTGCGAATCAGATCGATTCCAATTTGCTATTCAAGAGAGGAGGAGTTCTGATTTTTCATACAATGCATGTGACATTCTTTGTCTGCTTCATCTCTTTTTATTGTGACAGCCCCCTCCCCCACATCCTGCTCATCAGATAGAGAATGAATATTTACAAATCCATAGCTATAGTCAGAATAAACTTACCAGAAAAGTGTGAGGAGTTTTGAAACCTGAGTCCTGGGCCACATTGGACTTGGCGTGTACTAGAAACTATAGAAATACTTGGGTAGGACTGAAAACAAAGAACAACCAGGTATGCATCACGGTGAACTTCCATGTGGCAGCTGAACTTGGCTCTCTCTAGCCTTCCTTCAGAACCCTGTTGGGGTTCTCTAAGTCCAGTGCGTTTGCCAATTCAACCCACATTTTCCCCTTGCATGGAATTAATTTAGAACTAGGGAAGAAAAACTGCCCTGGCATCTGTCTATTTAAATAGAAGGAAAAGTCAAAGACTTTTTGAAAAAACAATCTTCACTGAACATATGTAATGAATTTATGTGGACATGATTTTCTCTAACATTAGGAAGGCCTCAATGGGACTATCACACCAAACAACATGGAGTCCAGTATCAAAATGAGAATTATACTTGAATTTAGAATTGCAATTTAGAATAAGCAATTGCATTAGAACCAGATTTTTGACTTTTAAGTCTCCTGTGTCTATCCCTATATTGTAGAACCATTTTAAGGAAAGGATTTTGAAAACAACTGAGTTCATCTTTCTTTTAAAATCCAGC